>NC_030678.2:45788473-46159469 GCF_000004195.4 Xenopus tropicalis
CTTCCTCAAGCATAGGGATATCCTGTTTCCACTTTAGCTTTATCTTATCTAGTGGATTAGGACCCGTTAGTATAACTCATACTTAACAGTTTTCTAAAGCCAGGTATAACTCTGGGGTTGTTTCCTTAAGTTGTATTGGTCTGGAGGGAAATTGTGTTTGGAATGCATGCTTGAGTTGCAGGTATCTGAACACCATGTTGGACAAGAGTTTGAATTCTTGCTTAAAGGACAATGAAAGGTTAATATAAATTAAAAGTAAGTCTAAAGGCATTCTTTTTAAGTACTTACTGCATATCTAAATTCCCAGATCCCTGCTTGCTTCTCTGAGATATGGTGCTGGCAGCCTACAGCAGTGTGAAGCCTACAGTGACATCACTGAAATCTCTCTCCCCTTCCTGTAGGTGCCAGCGGCAGCCTTCCTATTCTCTGAGCATGTGTGTAACTTGATCCTGTCTCCTGTTCTGAGCTACACATGCCCACCAGCCAATCAGAAGCGGATCTGCCAGAGGGGGGGGGAATGAAACACATGTGCAGTATGAAGCAAGGAGGGAAAGGAAGGGAGAATACCTTTTTAGAGATGGCTGCCTGTTCTAGAAAAGTGTGGCGTTTTTACTAAACAATTGGAGGACTATTGGGCAGTATGCTTTTTAAATTTTGACTTGCATTCTCCTTTAAGGCAAAAATAATAATAATTTTAGCACAATCCTGACTGAAAAGTTTAGTGCAACTTGCATCAGATATGTTTCTTTACACATGTGCAAATGCATTCTTTTTGACATATTGGCACAATTGTATCAGTTGCAATTCTTTTGTATAAAATGACTAATTTTTTACATGCAATGACATAACTAGATGTTATAGGGCACCTGTTTCTGGGTGCTCACCACTTTCTCAGCCTCCCAGCAAACTCAGTCATTGCTGTAATTTGTAGTGCTCTCTTCAGATGCATTACACGATTTCAACTGAAGATGGTGCCAAAAGTACCAACAGAGACAACCTGTTTTGCACTCTCATGTTATTAAAAAGAACTGCCCTTGACCCAAGTGTTCACATCTGACAATGTTCTCTATAAGACTGATAGCATATTGTGGGTGGTCAGCAATAATGGAGTAGTGTGGGCGTTCAAAAGTCTTAGTGGCATAACAGACCTTAGTGAACTTGTTCCTTTGGTTGGTATAAGAATTTCCTAACAATGAATTTCGTACCTTCCAACATCTCTCACATTTAATGTAAAGAAAAGCAGCAGTGGATGGTAAGCTCAGATCTCTACAGCCTCACATTAGATGTATTCAGTTAGGTTCAATGTTTTAATGGGAATTATTGCAAGGAATTGTAATTTATAAATAAAGTGCAAGGGTCAAAATTCAAATATAATCTGCAATTTTATGTTATTTTTTACCCACAAAGCAGCACTATTTCAATTTCCAGTGGTCACCTGCAAAGTACCACGTGATTTACCAATGTGGACTATAAGTTGCATGTCAAATCATGCAGCTGCACATGTTTTAAAATATTAGGCAAATTGTGTCAGGTGCAATTACCCCTCGCATCAACAATTATGCTAGAATTATGGGAGGAAATGCTGCATTGTTGGTAAAAAGCATGGTTAAGAGTTAAGCTTTGGAAGTGGGATGTACTGGATCCAGGATTTAGCTCGGGCAAGATTCAGCCTTTTAGGATTTGTGGGATTTGGTAAATCCATGTGCCTGGTCCAACTGACCAGGCACATTTTTAACTGCACAATACGAGTGCAGTTCCCTTTAACTCCCAAAATAGTGGATTCGGTGCATCCCTTATTGGAAGCAACACCTACTTACGGTAGGAGCAGATTCATGGGTTCGTGCACTGTATACATTGCACTTAATGCCCCAAAGCAGGCACAGTTTTGCTAATGTGGGGCTGCCAAGATCTCAGCATCAGTGTTGATGCTTCCTGCTGTTTTAAAGAGGAATGCTTTGTATTTAATTACAATAATGTACTGTCTGAAGGAGAATTAAATAGCCATAAATCTCCCTGCATCGCAATGCCGTAACATTAATTCCTCTGCACTTTGTTATGTAATGTTTTTTGTGCAGAATATTCAATATAAAGTTGCTGACCCTTTGTGTACCTTGCAAGACACTACTCAGATGCATTGTACAGAATGTGCTAGCACATGCATCATACTTTGAGGTGGACAGTTACAGAGAAATCCATTTTTACCTGGCAGGGTAAATTCTGTGCCACACCATATAGTTATTAATCCCAGCTTTCCTTATCTAGAAAGAGATGCTGGATCTCCCATCATGACATGTGGCACATTTGGGGGGGGGGGGGGGCAGATCTTTAATAACAAAGAGCTAGTGTATATACAGTATAAGTAACAAAGACTAAGCATTCTTTTTTCCAATAGCTTTCTTATTTTTATACATTGGTTACTCTTATTTAGCTTAAAGAGAATGTTCACCTGTACATTACCATTATTTACAAGGTATTATTTATATTGTATGGATTTCACATTATTCTCTTAAGTAAGTCTCTTTTCATCCTGTAGCTGAAAAGTACCCCTTTTTCAGTCTGTGACCCTTTGAAGACCAAAAGTTTTTAGGGAGACATATAGGATAAACATAGGCAATTATAAATAATATATGGTGCTGGTTTCACTTTGCTCTAAAAATTAATACTATGTGTAAAAATGCTCCCTTTATTGGAGCTCCCTATAGATTCTCTCAGGTCCCTGTTCGAAATGAGGTGTGGGTGTGTTCTAATGGTCTGTGAACCAGGGGCGGGACCAGTATGGTTTTTGGAGAAATTTTCAATAAATTAGCCCAAAACACTACTTTTTAAAGTACATTCCTTCTATATTTAGATGAGTACAATTCATTGGCACAATAATGTTTTTCACACAATATGTCCCCTTTAAGGTCATCCTTTACTTACAAAAGGGTTACAAACATATCAAAAACATTTCTTGGTCAGCCGTTTAGTCATAGTTTTAAGTGTATATAGGAGAGCAAATGTACATTTTCCTGGTAGCTGATTTGCATGTAAAGGAAACAGATTTCAACTGTTTGTGCATCTTCCCTAACATGTAAAGAGATCACTGTCACGGATCAGATGAACAGTTAAAGTTTAGCAGTGGTGGAAAAAGATAAAATAGAAAATAGGCTGCAGGACATGACCAGTACATTTGCAGAGAGGGTTTCCCTCTAGAACTTTTAAGCAATGAAATCAAAGAGGTAGACAAAGGCATAGATAGGAATTGCTGAAAGAAAATAAGAAAGATAAAGTTAATTTGAGGATTCTATATGGATTTACATCATTGATATGAAATGAAAATGAATATTTTATATACTTGACCTTCATTGGCCTTAATTAACAAAAGTTAATATTGTTAGAAAGCAGATACTCAAATTACATTAGCAGCAAGGAAACTGGACATGGATCCATATTTATGGTGTGAACAATGCAGCAGTGTAATTAAGGGTCCCACCACCAGATCTGTACTGGGTTTTAGGCCTTGACATTTTACATACACAGAGACCAAAACAGCCCCCTACCACCCCTATAAATAGTGACTGTCTATGTCATCTTACAGCAGCTTCTCTGGCATTTGCCAAAATCCACAGATTGCCAGTCTGGGTCTGGGTCCGGGTCCCACATTTAGCCACCCACATTCAAGCACATCATATAACATTAAAAAAAAAGGGTGAGACCATGTAATCTATAAGGGATCACATATCTCAACATCATTCTAATGTGAAGTAACAAAGTAGCAATTAATTTCAAGCAGAGCATCTCAGCTGTGATATACTGTTATTGAATCTTTGTCACTTATAAGACATGTAGGAAATAGAGAACTTCTCTTTAGTAAAAGACAACCATTTTGGATTCATACATTAGATCATACACTAGAGCCAGAGGTGATAATGACCATTATGGTTTTGTGTAAGAATTTTGTAACTGTTGCCCAGTATAAGTCATAAACTTCATTAGTGTTTACATTATAATTGGGAAAGTTTAATTTGTTGGGAGTGGAGCAGATCATAACGGAGACCTATACAGACCTGTAGAGAAAGGATTGTATTAATGATGTGGTCCTCCAGAAAATTTAATTGGACAAGAACCACATTGCCACATTGATGCAGTCCTCATTTTAAAATCTTGCCAATATATATCCTGACAAATTTTGGCCAGATATCTGACAGGGAGGAAGCCAAGAAAAGTCAATATATGGTGGGCAGATAAGCTGACGATTCAGTCTGAAGGGGCCGACGTGGCGCCGTAAATCTGCCCATTTATGGTCAGTTTTAGTAAAGAAGAGATGTGAGTTTAGAACATTACATATATATGTTTACTGCAGTCACGTAAATATCCTTTTATACTGAACTGCAATACTGGACTATTTTTCTATTTTGATGAGAGAGAGAGAGAGAGAGAGAGAGAGAGAGAGAGAGAGAGAGAGAGAGAGAGAGAGAGAGAGAGAGAGAGAGAGAGAGAGAGAGAGAGAGAGAGAGAGAGAGAGAGAGAGAGAGAGAGAGAGAGCTAGATGATAGACAGAGAGATGGGCAAATAAATACATTTTACATCTGTATGTTTCCATTCCTACTGCCCTCTAATACTATAAATTGTCTGAATACTTTACTATTACTTTATCCTTCAGCATTTAGAGCAATATTCTAAATGGGTCTGAATGTAGATTTGCATAGTAGAATGAAGAGATCAGTGTGGCTAAAGCTGATGGCAGCACATACAGAGCTCAGCACCCTGGAGCCTCCCCTCTGCCTGCCTGGTTGTACTGGTTAGTTGCTTATGATTTAGACGAGATAATCACTCTGAACTCTTGCCCTTTGTAGGTGATCCATTACCAATAATCCCCTCTGCACTAGAAGGTGTAGCCTTCTGCACTATATTGTAACTTTTGCTTCCTTCTTGATTTACTGTAGTAAGTAACCATTAATTATTTTATATTTCTATTAGTTTGAAAAGTCAGTTATATGTTGAATCATCTCTAACATGTTACTGCAGTGCTATCAATTAACAAACAAGACTGACTTAAATACAGGAGATGACAATATTATGTTCTTTAAGTTAGAAAGGGGAGTTGCCCAGACTGTGACACATACGCCATGGTAGGTACAGTTGGGAGTGTCAACACAGAATGCAGCAGTCTGGATATTCTTATGGCAACTCACTTGTGGCCTGCAGTATTTTTATCTAATACAATGTGGCGCCCACACTATCATACATGAAAATTAGATGCTTCCTTACATCTGTGAGCAACTAGGAACAATTTGCCTGACAGCATGTGATTACTGATGGCCTGCACCCTGCCTCCATTAAACCTTGGTTCACCATGTGACTCACAAAATAGCAGAAACTTGCTAATAGCCATAATGAGCAAGTGATGAAGGGTACCATAAAACAAATAAAGTCACCCAGTGTGACACCAGTGTGCAGCCACTGGCCTGTAGTTACCAGCTGCAGCTCTGCTTTGTACATTATGCATTGGTATTACTCTAGCAATTAGCCTAATAGCCAATAAAAAGGTGCAAAGTTTGCTCTCTATATATCCTGTGGTGTGAATAGCACAGGGGCACGATTATTGTATCCTATTGCCAGACCATGCTCTGTAAGATTAACTGCATGCATGGGCCAGAGTCTCCATATAGTCTCCATACAGTATCATTCATGGCAAAGGCAAGGGCATTTAATGTGATTTCCAGTTAATTTATGGTTCCTATAACAAAATATTTGGATTGGGGCCTTCTTCCAGGGTCATATTTCTATGTAGGCAGCATATGCCTATTAGTGAGAGGAGGGGGCAGATGAATATCTGGTGCCTAGGGTAGCACCATACCTAAATACAGCCCTGCCCTCTGCTTAAGGGGGATAATGTAGTGTGTGCAATAACTACAGCAACACTTCTTCAGAAAATGTTTTTTCTGTCAAAAAGCTAGAATAAAGAAATTTTGCCAATTTAATTCCTTCCTGAATTTGATGTTAATTTCAGCATAAATGGTGCTAATAACTCAAAAAAAAAAACCACCGCCTCCATTTTGGGGTAAACTGAAACTGAAGTAAGAAGTATTAATGGAATTAAAATGGGTTCAAAGAACATCAATTCAAACGAGTTCAAAGAATATGAAATTCTGTTTTATTTTGTATACTTTTGGAGTTAAATACATAAATAGTTAAATTGTCATTTTAGTGCATTTTAGATTGTATGTAAGCTCTAGGGTCAGGGAACTCCTTCTACTTGTCTCTTTAAAGCTGGCCATACATGTACCGATAAAATTGTTTGAAACCTAGTTTTGTCCAACTTTTGGACCGTGTGGGCTCTGAATTATTGTCCTGATAATTTTCGTACCATGGTGATCGGTCATTTAGTTGATCAGCCAGGTTAGAAAATTCTGGTCAGCTAATGATAAAGTCTGCCAACTATTTCATGTTCAGAACATCCTCTGATTTGTATTTTAAGGGCTTTTTAAATTTTATTCTGAATGTTAGTTTCAGATCATTGAATTTAAATGTACAACCGATATCCAAATGTTCGACGGAAGAAGACTAAAATCTGAACATGTATGGTCACCTTAACACTAAGAAGCAGATTCATAAACTTGTGAGATTAGAACTAAATAGCTCTTAGCTTAGGAACAGTAGGTGAGAATATAATGGTTTTCTCTCAGCCTCAGCAATCATGTATGTCTGTGTATAAAAAAGATATATACTGTATTTGTAAATAGGCTTGTATCAACGGAGTATTTTTTTCTTTTAAGAGCTACATGTTAAGACACAGGAGGAAGGATTTTTCAACCTGTACAGCTTACAATCTACATGCTTGGGTGGCTTGATCCCATTAAAATACAGATGGACTGGCAACTACTGATGTAAAATATATGGGAGATATGGGCAATGGGTAATAAGATGTAAATCTGGTAATCAGCTGGCTAAAGGTGTCACTGACATGTGACATGTTACACACAAGATGTAATAAGTTTTCCAAGAAAAAAAAGGATAATTGGAGAAGGGATGGATGTACTACAATAGGTAACTCTGGAAACAGGAGAGGTAAGAGGAGACCATAGAATGGACAGTGTTTTTGAGTTAACTTTTGGTATGATATAGAGAGTAATATTCTCACACAATTTTCAGCTGGTCTTCACTTTTTAATATTTGTGGAATTTTCAGTTATTTTAATTTTTGTTCAGCAACTCTCCAGTTTGGAATTCCAGCAGTTATCTGGTTGCTAAGGTCCAAATTGCCTTAGCAACCAAGGAGTGGTTTGAATGAGAGACTGGTATAAGAATAGAAGAGGAACTAAATAGAAAAATAAGTAATAAAAAGTAACAATAGAATTGTAGCCTCACAGACCTATTTGGCTGCCGGGGTCAATGACCCCCATTTGAAAGTTGGAAAGAATCAGAAGAAGAAGGCAAATAATTCAAAAACTATAGAAAATAAGCAATGAAGACCAATTGAAATGTTGCATAGAATAGGTCATTCTATAACATATTGAACTAACTGAGTTAACTTAAAGGAGAAGGAAAGCCTAACTCACTTGAGGGTGCCAAAATGTTAAGCACCCCAAGTGACTTAGCAGGAAGGAGGAAGCGCTACAGGTACTCTGGGCTGGTGCTGTTTTCTCCTAACAGGGGCACCAGCCCGGGGTACAAGGTAAGTGATTAAAGTCACTTGGGGGTGCCTAACATTTTGGCACCCCCAAGTGACTTAGCCTTTCCTTGTCCTTTAAAGGTAAGCCACCCCTTTAAAGGGAAAGGAAAAGCTAAGTCACTTGGGGGTGCCAAAATGTTAGGCACCCCCAAGTGACTCGAATCGCTTACCTTCTACCCCGGGCTGGTGCCCCTGTACAGAGAGAACAGCACCAGCCCGGGGTAGCAGCGATCGCTTCCTTCTTCTTGCTTCGCTGCGCGCGCATGCGCAGTAGAGTGAAAAGCCGAACTTTAACAGAGAAGTCGGCTTTTTCACTCTACTGCGCATGCGCCGGACTTGAAGTCTCAGGGAAACGAAGGCGGAAGGAGGAAGCGCATCGCCCCAGGTGCCCCGGGCTGGTGCAGTTTTCTCCTAACAGGGGCACCAGCCCGGGGCACGAGGTAAGCAATTCAAGTCACTTGGGGGTGCTTAACATTTTAGCACCCCCAAGTGACTTAGCCTTTCCTTCCCCTTTAAGACCAAGATAATGTAAAGCTTGATACATCACAGGAAAGTCAGCTGGACAGAGGCAGAAAGGTCAACACAAATTAGAATACAGAAGAGTTTTTAGGGATTCAAGAAGCAAAAGTCATAATTTGCTTCATTCCTGGGAGTCTCAGAAGTGCTGGGGTCAGATCAAGCAGTAAATGTAGTGTCAAAAATGTGGTTAACCAAGAGCAGGCCAACAGTTCCCTGCAAGCAGCTCTTCAACCTTCTTATGTGACAAATAAAACCTCCTTTGCTGGGGTCAAGATTCCACTTTCTACTCACTTACTGAAAATATTGTTAAAAAGGTGCAGACAGCTTATATATCTGGTTCTGATGCATGCTTATCTGTCTAGTGGGCTACAGGAGTGCAGTGGCCATGAAATGCCTTGGCAAGGTTACCCACATGAAACAAATGAAAATCAGCATGAAGTCTTGGCTAAAAGTAGCTCTAATTTGGAGGATGAATTCAATCAATTTTTTATACAAGTATGAATTTTGTGGAAATGTAGGGTTTATGACACTAAAATGCTACTTTGCAGTACTGTACAATAAATGGGTGTATACAAAGAACATACAGGTTATATAGTATATAGTAGCCAAGTTTGCACCCATTATTACATACCCACCTAGTAGCACAAACAGGTGCATCTAAAAGGTGAAAGTAGCTACATACTAGCCATGCAAACACCTTCCACCTTCCTGCCCCTTTTCACACTTTATTCCAATTTAATGAATAAACATCCCCACTGAGTTTGCTGACAAGAAAGGCAGTTCTTTATAAATCGCAGGGGTTTATTTACCTTAATTTATCAAGCATGTTATAGCTGAGCCACAAACGAATAAATCGCCTTATGTATGATTGCAAATACGTGTTTATGACAGCAGGAATATTAAACCCGTATATTTCCTTCTGTATCAGCGACTGAAAACTGTCCCCGACTCTCAAATGCTGTAGCACAAACTCTATTTGGTAAGCGGCTTTGCTAAGAATGCTGGGAGCGCATCTGGAAGGAGCTTAGCCTTCCCATAATAATCCAGATGTTTGCGCTAGTGGGCGGAGTCTCTCATAGCAGCCCCACCTGACCCCACCGCGCACACTTATTTACGAAACTATGGTGACGTTTCCGTTGCCGCAGCAACGCTCCGCCCCCCGCGCGGTGCGGACTAGGAAGTCACCGGTAACCTTCAGTCGCGGCCGGGAGCAGCGCAGGGAAGGAGCCGACGGCGTAGGGAGCGGCCATGGTGCTGATCAAAGAGTTGTAAGAGCCGGGCCGGGGCAGAATGGCGGACAGCTGCGGGAAGTGGCTGGAGGAGGGGAGGGCGCTGTGAGAATGAATGAGACGGCAGGTGTTGCGTGAGATGATGTCGGGCAGCCGCTCTGGCTCATTAGAGGGGATGCTGAGGAGAGTACGAGCCGCTGGGGATCTGCTGACATTTAGGAGCCCGATCCCTTGCTCTGTAATAGGATGACCGCTGTACTGAGGGTAGGGCTCAGGTATATTGCCCTGTACTGCTGTTCGTCTATGGGATCTGTTAGCGCTAAGATTGTGAGCAAGCTAACGCGGCAATGTGGGAATCGCAGGGACCGCAGGCTGGCAATTGGTGTGTGAGGGCAAGAGGGGCCAGTGTGTGAGGGCAAGAGGGCGCCAGTGTGTGAGGGCAAGAGGGGCCAGTGTGTGAGGGCAAGAGGGCGCCAGTGTGTGAGGGCAAGAGGGGCCAGTGTGTGAGGGCAAGGGGGCCAGTGTGTGAGGGCAGAGGGCGCCAGTGTGTGAGGCAAGAGGGCCAGTGGTGAGGCAAGGGCAGGGGGCCAGTGTGTGAGGGCAAGAGGGGCCAGTGTGTGAGGGCAAGAGGGGCCAGTGTGTGAGGGCAGTGTGTGAGGGCAAGAGTGTGTGAGGGCAAGAGAGTGTGTGAGGGCAAGAGGGGCCAGTGTGTGAGGGCAAGAGGGCCAGTGTGTGAGGGCAAGAAGTGTGTGAGGGCAAGAGGGCCAGTGTGTGAGGGCAAGAGGGGCCAGTGTGTGAGGGCAAGAGGGTGTGAGGGCAAGAGGGGCCAGTGTGTGAGGGCAAGAGAAGGGCGCCAGTGTGTGAGGGCAAGAGGGCCAGTGTGTGAGGGCAAGAGGGGCCTGTGTGAGGGCAAGAGGGGCCAGTGTGTGAGGGCAAGAGGGGCCAGTGTGTGAGGGCAAGAGGGGCCAGTGTGTGAGGGCAAGAGGGGGCCAGTGTGTGAGGGCAAGAGGGGCCAGTGTGTGAGGGCAAGGGGGCCAGTGTGTGAGGGCAAGGAGGTCAGTGTGTGAGGGCAAGAGGGGCCGGGGGCTTCCAGCTCAGGGGCAGGGGCAGGCTGGTGTCACGGAAGCTCAGCCTGTGACAAGCGATGGCCTCTGTGTCACTAGCGACTTTGCATGGGAAACTGGCCGAATAGGAAACCAACTTCAGCGCTGTAGTTTCTGTGTTTGTTTGACTAGGGCAGCATGAAAGTCACTACCCATGGCTGCTGCCAGACTCGGGCAGCTCGGATTGAATGGTTAAACGGGGCTCTGCTTAACATGTTCTTGCCCATGAGCAGGCTGTGCCCCCATGAATATGCCAGGGCATGCCATTTCTAGGTTAAATGTGTGATGCCAACGTTGCACACATGCCGCTTACAGTATACCCTTGCACCTGTGTCTGATCTGATAGCCTAATATAGTCTGTCTGCTTCCCCAGACTTTAATGCAGATCTGGACTGGGAGTCAAAATAGCCCTGGCATTTCAAGTAGAAAAAGGGCCAATCAGCCCCTGCCAGGCCAGTACATAGTGACTGTCTGTGGCATCTTACAGCAGCAATTTTCAGTACATGTAAGTCAATATGAAGGGATTGCACTAAAGCTTAGTGTAAAAGAGGCGTGCAGGGCAAGCCATTAGGCTGCATTGTTTTCCTGTGCTGTACTTGTTATCCAGGGTAGGGTGACCAAAACATCTAATATATACATGTTGCAGGGCAGTACTAGTTGCATTCTAATTAAACTGCATTCTGTTCTGCCCTGCTGACTAAATGTTCTAGACGTGTCCTTGAATTTTCAAGTGATCTGGTTACCCTAATCCAGTGGCTTCACTTCCAGATTTTATTTTCACCTATACTTACAGTTTTCTATAATTCTGGACAGTACCAATATTTCCCATCTGCAGGGAAAACCTCAACCCTAAACCTCCTCCAGAAAACCTTTTCCCTTTTTTTGGCTAGTATGGGGATCCAAATTACAGAATGACCCCTTATCCAGAATACCTCAGGTCCCAAGCATTCTGGATAACTGATCCCCCTGTAATTGCACATTTATGGTTCCTCTGAAGCAGTGAAAAATTGGTATGGTCTGCAACTTTACAGTAATAGCAAACATTCCCCAGGCTAATCTTGCGTAAGTATGTTCCTTTTAGTGATGGGCTGTGTGTTCCCTCAGAGATCACATGACCAGAAATAATGCAGCTCTAACTGTACCAGGAAGTAGTGTGGAAGCAAAAGGCAGAACTCTGTCCATTCATTGGCTGATGTGGCCTAGCAGTATGTGTGCCTTGGCTTGTTTGTGTGCACTGTGAATCCTATGATCCCAGGGGGCGGCCCTTAATTCTTAAAATGGCAATTTTCTATTTAGCAGTACCCAATAGCACATACTACTAAAAAAGTATATTTTTCTAAAAATGGTTTATTAAGATGAAGCGGGGTTTTACAAATGAGCTTGTTTATGCAATATATTGTTATAGAGACCTAAATTTTTTTAGAGTAGTTTTCCTTAATGGATGCAGAGCATTTGTATACAAGTTTATTGCAGTGTGAGCAGCATATCAGTGTTTGTAATGCTAACTTTAGTAGCGGATCCTGGTCTGGGTTTTAGCTTGAAGTTAGAAATGTATTTGCATATTGTGAAGTAGGGGACTGCGTGGGTGACCTACTGGAAAGGGGAGACTGGCAAGTGCGTAGAGTTGGAATAATCCCACGAGTAACAGATGACAAATTAAATTATCTGCCGTTATTTGTTCCCTGTAATTTCAGGCACAGTTTGGTTCTGAAAAAATAATTTCTTCCCCCCACCTATGTCAATCTGATGCATTGCTTGAACTAGCAGTATTGACAGTAATTGATATTATTGGTTTTCATAACAAAGGGCACTTTGAAAAATGCTTTGGCCAGTAGCTATTTACTGTTATTTATATAGCGCAGACACATTTTCTGCAGCACTTTACAGAGATTATACATGAATACATACAAAGGCCATGAGCAACCAATAAGATTTTTGCATCTCATGTTCAAGCAAATCTAGCTTCTTATTGTATGTTATGAGCCATTCTTACCCAACCAGGGTAAAAATTCCCCTTTACAACCTGATACCATATCTCTATATTTCAGTGCTCGGTTGAAGCAGGTTTTAGCCTACTCTTATAAAATGAAATCTCTGTGGTCACAGGTAGCTAAAGCTTATTTCCCGTTGCCTGTATGTTCTCTGTAAGCTAGTCATCTGGAACATAGTAACATTTAGTGCCCTAGAGCTCTCCCTTTAATGCCATGTTCCACAGCTACATATGTAATGTACAAATTAAACAATTCCAGTTCTGTTCAGAAATTACTGCTGTAATCCATAGAACCATAGTGCTGGGATGCTCAGTAAACACCAGGTATAGCATTACTTTGACAGAGCATACATTATAAGATTGGGCTTGTTAACACTACTGACAATAGATGGATACTGGTTAAGATTTGGTAATTATTTACTGGTTAAATGTAAAGCCTGATGTATCATCTGGTGGAAGATTGAATACAGGGTATACATTTAGGAATGATGTTACCGGGCCATCCTTACCAACGTACTGGTTCATACTGAGTTCATTGCTATGATTTTCTTGGAAAACCAAGGTGTGTGAGTGTGTATTATATTCCATTGTGGGATCATCATAAATTGTCACATGACTCCTTCTAATTTCAATTTCTTTCTTTTATAGCCGCGTTATTTTGCCGGTATCTGTGGAGGAGGTAAGATCTGCCACTTTTTTTTTTTTTTTTTTAAATTACAGATGACTGAAGGTTTGTGACATGATTTCTTGGCAAGTTATTTTGTGTGCTAGGTGAGTCAGTACAGAATAACAATAACACAACTTGTACTGTACTGTACCTTGCTCTTCCAGTTGTCAGCAATTCAAATGCTGCAGGATTGGTTTTTACCATTCCATTCAGGGCCTTTATCTGGCCCTAATGGGACCTCACTGAAATATAGGAACCATTTTGTTATTCTTAACTGTATTAAAAGAGTAGGAAATTTCGAATCACTGGGGGGTGCCAAATGTTAGGCAGCCCCCAGTGATTGTATTCACTTACCTGATACGGACTGGTGCTCCAGTTAGCAAAAAAACTGCACTGGCCCAGGGTACATGCAGGTGTGCAATCCTCTTCTGTCTTCTTTCTTCAAGCTGGCTGTGCGTGTGCAGTAGAGTGCAAAGCCGAACTTAAACAAAAAAGTCAGCTTTTTGACGCCACTGCGCATGTGTGGACTAAGGGATCACAGAGAAACAAGAAGGAAGAGGATCGCTCGCCTGCATGTACCCCGGGCTGGTGCGGTTAAACCTGAAAACCATATCGCCCCCCCCCCCCCCCCACGTGTCCTTTACCACTTGCTTCCTTCCAAATTGGGAATGGGGGGTGCCTGCTTAGATTGGGCCTGTGTCAGTGGGGCCCACCAGGTTCTTTCCTGATGTCCTTCCGGCCCAGTCCGACCCTGAGGAAAAAGATTACTGCAGATCAGCTTCTTCAGAAGTACCCCAGATCGGTAATGTTTTCTGGTAACAGGATCACCAGCCCGGAGTACCTGATAAGTGATTACAATCACTGGGGGATGCCTAAAGTTTGGCACCAAACCTGGTGATTAATCCTTTCCTTCTCTTTAAAGTATTGTTTTCAGATATTTGGTCCCTTCTACATTTGAACAACCTGCCTTGGATGCCTGCCATGCAGAGTTTTCTTTGCAAAGTACTCAAATCTCTATCAAACACACATCTGTCAGGCTCATGGATGGTTTAGGTGTGTCCCTCCATTTCCCTGCATTTTTCTCTGCCAGCTAGCAAAAAGAGTATACACTGTATGAATTACATACAATATATACTCTTTATTTTGCTAGCTAATGTTAAGATACAGCTCCCAGCATGCCAAGGACAGGATGCAGGAAAGCCATACTGGTAATCCCCAGACTGCACCATATTCTTTAAAATTTTGTTCCCAGCTAGAACATAGGTCCACTGGGATACAATATTGGGTGCTCTGGCAGCACGAGTAAGAACATAGACACAAAATCACTGTGTTAGCTCTGTGACAATGCTCTTCAATCGTTTGATATTTAATGTTTAAAGGGGTTGTTCATCTTTAACTTAACTTTAAGTTAACTTTTAACATGATGTAGAGAGTAATATTCTGAGATAATTTGCAGTTGGTCTTCATTTATTATTATTTGTAGTTTTTTAGTTATTTCATTTTAAGTTCAAGAGCTCTTCAGTTTGGAGTTTTAGTTGTTATTTGGTTGCTAGGGTACAGGTTACCTTAGCAACTAGGGATTGGTTTGGATGAGAGACTGGTATATGAATATGAGAGGGCCTGAATTGAAAAAAAAAAAATTGCAAAAAGTAACAATAACCATAAAACTGTAGCCTGGCAGAGCAATAGTTTTTTTTTAGCTGCTGGAGTCAGTGACCCCCATTTGAAAGCTGCGACGGGTTTCAAGAAGGCAAATAAATCAAAAACTATAAAAAAAAATATAATAAAGACCAATTGAAAAGTTGCTTAGAATTGGCCATTCTATAAAATATGAAAAGTTAGATTAAAGGTGAACCACCCCTTTAAACAGTGATGTTTAACAGAAAGTCATACAGGGTGCAGGCTGTGCAAGATATGTATCAGAAGATTGTTTGACATACTATCAGGAAACACAGAATATCTTTTTAGATTAGCATTGTGCATAATGCTGGGGCCAAGTTCAGAAAATCTTTGTCTGCTTGCATAAGGGATACGCACTGCATTAAGTAAACAATTCAAGTATTTTCTTCCATTTACCTATACCTTTCTAGGTCTGGCTGACGCCTATTCTGGACTCTTGTTT
This sequence comes from Xenopus tropicalis, assembly GCF_000004195.4. Lineage (NCBI taxonomy): Eukaryota > Metazoa > Chordata > Amphibia > Anura > Pipidae > Xenopus > Xenopus tropicalis. The sequence continues at coordinate 45,803,757 of NC_030678.2, forward strand.
AACAACCATTACATTAAAAACTCCATATTCAGTTCAGATGTGTAGTGTGTGTGTGTGTTTCTGTGAAGCCTCTGTTTAATAATTGTACAGATTTTGCCTGGTCTAAATATTGGCATATATGCATGCTGGAACCCCATGGAAGTTACACCAAGTTAATACATGAAATATATTAAAGGTATCAACACTAACACAGTTCTGCAGTATATCTGCCAGGGAAAGAGTTAAAAGGACAGTAGGGCTCCTTTATTTACGCAAGTGCAAAGCACAAAAATGGACACAAAACTGAGCGTGCATTGATTCTTTTTAAAAAAGGCAGTTGCACCCATGCATGCTCCTTTGCAAATTGTGGCAAGCACCCAGTCTGATTAATTACGCACAAGTGAATGCATTGACACGAGAACCCTGGAATTATTGTCAGCCAGGACCTGTCAGTAATTTTAGGTGCCCTTAGTGGATTGAGTCAACAGCTGCAATTGCCTAGCGTCAATTGAAATGGGTGCTAATGCTGTTTTTGCTGTCACTGGATGTAATTTAGTAAAACAGATTAAACAAACTTTGCATTCATATTTGTTTATCGTGTGCAGGATGTAGTCGTAGCAACATTGCACTGGAAAATCTGGGAAAAGCTGCATTGTGGGTTAAAAAGCATTCTAATGGGTCTCCAAATTTTGCACATTGCAGTGTGTTTGTTAATAGGTCCTACTGTCGTGATATTACAATTTACACACACAGCTTCTGTATTTTGCTTGGCCCTAGAAACTCCTACCCCCACCAAAGACCTGATGCACAGGGCAGAAACTATTTCTCTTGCCTTCTGATGACCTGCCCTATCAGTGGAATCTGAGACCAGGCGTCACTTGTCTGTAATCCATAATGCATAGTGTGCCAGTCAAGCTTATTATTTTAAAGGGTTGCCTTTATTAAAGAACAGTATTTGTGTAGTATAGTATATATATTATTACTAGGATTGCAGTCATATTTATGTTGTACAGTGATATGTCTGTCAGGTTTAGACATATACAGGCCAGCACTGATACCTGGAAGTGGCAAGTGGTTGAGATATGAAAGCTAAGGCTGAAGGGAATAAAAATGATAACTGCATCTCTGTAAATAAAATTTGTTGCTTTCGATTTCTGGCGCCCACTCAGCCCAATCAACCCAACAGATCATGGGTGGCCTTACAGTCCCATTTGTCCCAGTGTGGATCTCAATGTGTATGGCCAGCTTAAATTCAAAATTGTACACGGGCTGATAATAGTTGCCAAAGCTGCCCCCCCCCCCCCCCCCCCAGTCTCCCAATGGTCCACCTGCCCAATATCTTTTTTTTTTTTTTTTTTTTTTTTTTAAAACAATAAGCCATAAATCTATCAGGCAGGTTATAAGATCCCTTTGGGCAAGAACTGCATTGGTACCTTGATGCAGCATTGTCCCAACAGGTTTTGCTTCTCTGTGTGATGTTATTGTTAGTTTGGGATCCAAATGATCATATCGGCTTACCAGTTTGGCCCTGCAAGCTGGTGCCCAAAGCTGGTATAGTGTGTGCCCAACTTCAGTTCAGAAAATCAGAAAAGTTTTGTTTATGGACAGAAAAACAATATTCCGGAACACTAGTATTTTTAGTAATGGAAAAAAGAAGCCTAATTTAAGGAAATGTAATTTATAAGCAATATTACAGTATACTTGTTTCCAAATTTGTGTAAATGTAGTTGCTATTAAAAGCAGTACATGTCTATCCCTTTATATTGTCTGCACTGCCTCTCATGAAAATAATGTAGCAAACCCTGGCTCTCTATTAGCCAAGACTACAGCTCCCATGTTGCCTTGCACATTCTCTGAATAACAGATTTGTGAAGAAGCATGCAAGGTACTGTGGGAAAGTGAGTCCTGGCTGGAGGAGAGCTGAGTTTACCTAACTTGTTGCACAGTAAGGGCAAGCCACACAGCAAAACCTACAAATAATGCAAAATCTTTTTTTTTAATGCAAACATTTTTTTAATTAATGTATGTTGCAAAGTTGCTTAGAATAGTATTTTATGTACATTTTTCTATTATTTAGATCAAGTTCTCCTTTAATTACTTGTCTTTTTATATAGATAAAATTTCCTAGATTTATCAGTTACAGTAACACTAAAAAATAAAAATGTTTTAAAATAATTAAAATATAATGTACTGTTGCCCTGCACTGGTAAAAGTTGCGTGTTTGCTTCAGAAACCCTACTATAGTTAATAGAAATAGCTGCTGTGTAGCCATGGGGGCAGCCATTTAAATTGAAATAAGGAGAAAAGGCACAGGTTACATAAGAAGATACCAGATAAACTGTGTAGAATACAATGGGAATCTATGCTATTTATCTGTTATCTGCTTAGTAACCTGTGCCTTTTCTCCTTTTTCAATTTAAATGGCTGCCCCCATGGCTACACAGCAGGGTATTTATATAACTGCAGTAGTGTTTATGAAGAAAACATACAACTTTTACCAGTACAGAGCAATAGTATATAATATAATATATTAATTATTTTTATACACTTTCATTTTTTGGTGTTACTGTACCTTTAACATAAAAAAAAACACAAAGGGTCCTCATTGCATGGCTCCCTTACTAAATGTTCTGCCAAACATTTCCAGGAACTGCAGATATCAACCTGTCTGTGTTAGGTTTCCCTGTCAGCAGTGTTGTTTTTCTCTGCCTTTCCCACAGCTAAAACAGGACTTGGTAAGAACCCTTCTCATTGAGTACAGATTGTCATGTTCATCTTGGGGGAATGGGAGAACTCAGGCACTGACCTATGGATCAGTGCATCAAAATGAAACTAATTAGCAAGTCTCCAGCTCATATGTTGCGATGGCCAAATAGGTGCTTGCAGTAAGGACAGCTGTGGGTTAATTTTCCCTCTTTGTGCATCCCCTTGGTACAGCCAAAAGTGCACTGCCACAACTTAGTCACTTGTGTAGTCTTAATGGTTTATTAAGGGCATGGAAGCTAAACTAGCCTGTCCGCTGCATCGTTTGTTTGAAATATTTTGGGCTCCTCCAGGGTATAGAAATGTTGGCATAGAGCTAAGCTGTGAGCCATTAAAAGTTCTGTCCTGAGAAAATGAGCATGTAATCCCATGGAAGGAAGATATGGGAAATTATACTTCTAGAAAAGTATCCCTTCAAGTGTAGCACAGGTGCCTGCCAGAAAAACATAACTGTGCAAAATGTTTCTTTCCATAGAGCCCTTAAATTAAATTATTCTAAATAGCTTCCTCCAGTGCTTACCTTGTCCTGTTAGGGCTGCTGTACATGGAACATGATAAAACTTGCATTAATACTAATTAGCATGCAGATGTTAAAAATTGACTTGTGTTCATAAATGATGAAAAAACGGTAAAAAAACTGTAGTCTTTATCAAAATCCTTGCATCGAGGATTGTAGCTAACCATTAACTGAGGAAAACTAGGAACAAGTCCCCTATTGTTTGACAGAAGGCTGATTTCATATTTTAGTTACCGTATATACTCGAGTATAAGCCAATCCGAATATAAGTCGAGGTACCTAATTTTACCTAAGAAAACTAGAAAAACTTATTGACTCGAGTATAAGCCTATAGGGTGGGAAATGCAGCGGCTATTGCTAAGTTTCAGTAATCAAAATAAATACCAATACAATTACATTAAATGAGGCATCAGTGGGGTATATGTTTTTAAATATTTATTTCAAAGAAAAACAGTAAATTAGCTCTGTAAGTGGAGAAGAGGGTCAACAAAAACATTATGGTATCAATAATGATACCTTAAGAGTACTACCCCCTTAGCTCAATCAGCAACCCAGCTAAAACACAAAGTTAAAATCATTCAAAACTATATATAGATTATATAGAATATAAAGTGCAATGTCTAGTGCAGAATGGGACAGGTGAGAACGGTAGATGAAGATGAATTTGGGAGCGGCCCAGGGCACTGGAGGGTCTGGTTGTGGGTGGCCTAATTTGCACACAAAAGACAGAGTGTGCTAGTCTGGAGGGACCCATGGCACCCGACTCGAGTATAAGCCGAGGGTGACTTTTTCAGCACATTTTGGGTGCTGAAAAACTAGGCTTATACTCGAGTATATACAGTATTACCATTGTGCCTTGGCCAAGGGAAGGATTTGGGCTCTCATTTTAAACACGGACAGGGACCGTAGTGGATCTCTGGATCCAATAAAGGAGCCATTTTTAAAGTTAATGATCATTTAATTATTATTTACTACAAGATTGGGAGGATTTTCACTTATGCTATAGATATTTTTTAAGAAATTAGATGAACCATGATGAAAGGAATTCTTGTGAGTATGAGCACTAATATCAGCAATACAATAAAATGACATAGAAAAAAATCTTTGGAAAAGTTTGTAATAGTACATACATACCACCCAACAAAATGAAAGCGAAGTACCAGAATGTGGATATATTTGGGCAAAAGAGAATCACCCCAGCATTTTAGCACAAGCTTTTGTCAAGGGAAATTCTTCTTGACAAAGATGATTTGATTCTGACAGTCTAATATTTTATAGTTATAGTTGACTAACTGTATGGGACAATTTTATTATATGGCCATGCTTGTGAGGTGTTGACCAGTGCATGCAATGCCATGTACAGTGTTACAAGCACAATTGCTAGAATACCAACTTGTGCATAATTGCATCCCTTAGGGCCCATTCTCTGTGCATTTTAGCACAAAGTGTAGAGCACAGCTTAAACTGGCCATACACGGGCAGATCCGCTCGCTTGGCGATGTCACCAAGCAAGCGGATCTTCACTCGATATCCCCACCTACGGGTGGTGATATCGGGGAGGCATGTAGACAAAACGATCTAAATTCTGCACGCGGCAATGGGGCAGTCGGTTCAGGGACCGCATCAACGAGTCGATGCGGTCCCTGATCCGACTGAATTTTCTAACCTGCCCGATCGATATCTGGCCAGATATCGGTCGGCCAGGCCCCTCGTTACTGCCCCTACACGGACCGATAAGCTGCCGAGTCGGTCCAAGGGCCTTTACTTCCAAGGTTCGGAAAGATTCTTCTAGATTGTTAATAACTTCCTGCTAAAGTGTTTAGCTGATGTTTATCATTGCCATTTTATGTCTGTAGCACATCCATCATTGGGAGTTTGCCTGTGTGGGTTTCACATTTGATATCTGTATTTGCCCTTTAAACTCATGTTACTATTAGTAATCCCCTATAGACTATATCAATATTCTGGTGCCGAAAAGTAACTAAAGTAAGGCCCCAGTCTCCTATAAGGCTGGACACATAAACAAATGTTGGCTAGTCCATATTTTTTAAACTTCTCTCTTTCTAATAGTTCTTGAATGTCTCTGGAAAAATGGAGGCAGTTGGGTCTATACTGCCTCTTGTTCTCAGAGTATGCAGCTGCTGAAGGTAAAAGTAACTTTTGGTATAACCATTTCCCAGTCCCTTATTTAAATGAACTAAGAAGCCCATGATGGAAACTGCAAGCTGAAACTGAGGAACAAGTGCATGGTTTTCAGCAGCTGTATAATTGCAAGGCTGACTCATTTGGGAAGTGAAACTGCTTTAATCAGTGGTTACGTTTGTTCACTGAGCTGGAATTAAAATGTTGGGGTGTTGTTGGGTGTGGCTTTTCCCGCACAAAATGAAAAAAGGAACAGAGGTTTTTTTTTTTTAGGTTTTTTTTTAAATGATTTATTTATTATTCTTATTGCTGCATAGTTACTGTACCTAGTTTTCAAGAATTTGGCAGTTCTTCACAGCATAGCATTCTTGGATACAAAGTTCTCTGGGGATCCTGGCAAAGTGTCCTGCACTGCACTCTTCCACACAAGGATCTAAAGCTCAGTGGTTGCATTATTGGTTTTATTGTTGCTCTTTGATTGTACTCCTTGCTTTGTACCATTGGAGAAACCATTACACTATACCATTACATTATACCTTAACCTGGAGAGCTGCTGAACAAAAGCCAAAATCATCTAAAAAAAAAAAGACAAATTGCGAATTGTCTCAGAATAGCACTCTCTACATCAGGGATCCCCATCCTTTTCAAGCTGTGAGCCACAGTCAAATGGAAAAAGTGTTGGGGAGCAACACAAGCACAGAAAAAGTTCCTGGGGGTGCAAATAAGAACTATAATTTGGCTATTTGGTAGCCAATACTGTATGTGGACTGGCAGCCTATATAAGGCTGTGTTTGACTTTGCACTGGGTTTTATGCAATCAACACTTGCCTCCAAGCCAGAAGTTTAACAATAAGCACCTACTTTGAGGCCACTGGGAGCAACATCCAAGGGGTTGGGGAGCAACATGTTGCTCACGAACCACTGGTTGGGGATCACTGCTCTACATCATAGTAAAATTTAATTTAAAGGTAAAAAAAACCTTAAGTGCACGCATGAGCAAGTCTGTTTTAGAATTTAGTCTACGATGAGAAAAGAGCTTTAACCATGTGTAAGGTGATTTCCTCTGAGCAACAAAGTGCCATGTGTATCATTGCCTTAATGTTTTAATGGAGACAGGCAATTATAGTTTAAAAGCAGCTGGGCTTTACTTTATATTGCAGTAATTTTTGTTTTATCACACAAGGCGCTTTGTTTTGTAGCCATGACTTTGGTTTTGCTGCCATTGTGAACAGCTGGAATTTTTTAAAGGAGAAGGTATGGCTAAGTCACTTGGGGTGCAAAAATGTTAGGCACCCCCAAATGACTTTAATCGCTTACCTTGTACCCCGGGCTGGTACCTCTGTTCAGAGAAAACCGCACCAGCCCGGGGTACATGTAGCGAGCGCTTCCTTCTTCCGCGTTTCTTCTGCCGGCGAAATCCCTGGCACATGCGCATTAGAGTAAAAAGCCAACTTTGTTGTTAAACTTCGGCTTTTCACTCTTAATGCGCATGCACGTGCACAAGCGTGCCAGTGCGGAAGAAGGAAGCGCTCGCTGCTACCCCGGGCTGGTGCTGTTCTCTCTTAACAGGGACACCAGCCCGGGGTACAAGGTAAGCGATTAAAGTGACTTAGGCTTTCCTTCTCCTTTAAATTACGGCTTATCTAGTTATATTTATATACTACTTTTAGTTGGCGCATATATATTTATATATAATCAATTATGTAATGCATTTTAATATTAGTAAGAAGTGCTTTTTCAGCGATGTGTGCAGTCAATTCCAGTTATCTCCCTTTCATGTTCCTTATGCCGTTCAGCCCACTTATTATATTGGTCAGGATTCTGTTCCCTGTTATGACTCATGCATTAAGCTCAGCCCTGGCCTGGCAGTAGGGAGTTTTCACATGCAAAGGAAAAAGAAATGGTAAGAGAATTATGCCACTGAAGCTACAAGCCAAAAGCACAGCACAGGCTCAGAGATCTGTGTAATAGTTGCTCACAGGCTGTATCTAGTCTAAAGTAACTTTTAAATTCCCTTTTCTGCTAGTACCAGTCATTATTTATTTTGCAATTAATATGTTTCTCGTGGAGTAGTGCGTGTGTGTGTATATATGTATGTATATGTATAAGGTGCAGGTTGGAGCATACCTAAACACAAAAGATTGTTTCCATTATATTCTGCCTGGTTGTACTCATGAGCATTTGAAGTTGCAGTTTATTGCGTTTGCATTTCACTGCATCTTTTAGCTGCAACATGCTACACATCCCAACCCGACCCGTGCCCGCCCCGCAATGACATCACAAAAAGGGAGGGGCGTGCTGGGCGCACGCCTATAAATACAGAAGTCGTAAGAGGTAATGGGCAGTGTTAGATTGCAGGCGGGTAAGCGGAAGAGCTCAACCCGAACCAGCTGGCAAACTGCAAGTCATGTGCCGAGGTTGGCCCGAACCCGCCCGGGTCCTGCGGGTATCGGCCCAGCCTGCACATCACTACTAGATGTGCATTCAAAGGTCAATAAAATGAAAGTTTTGTATTTGAAACTCACAAAAACACACACAGTTGTTTTAAAAATGCACTTAGTTTTGTGAAGTGCAGTTGCCAGTAGCAGCCGATAAGGTCTTTACTTTGTTTTTTGGTTTGTTGTAGAATGTTTAAAAGTAATTGCTGATTGGTTGCTATTTGCAACCGCAATTGTGCAATATAGCACCTATGTTCATAAATCATCCCCCTGTTCTTTAGTGCCACAAATAAAATATCAATATGCTTTTTGGCTGCTAGAGTCAGTGACCTTTTCTGTAGCGATGTGCAAAAAAACAAACTATTAGAAAGTATATAATGTGCAACAGACTATATATTATTCATGCTATATCCAATCAGTGGATCAAATTGCTATGGTCCTAGACTTAAAGCACTCAGGGGTGACTGCACAAAATAAAAATAGTACCCAAGTGCATTTGAACATTGGTTGCACACTTTGTGGGTGGGCACACAAAGCATATCAGAGGAATTTTCATGGTTAAATTTTGGCGGTCCCTAAATCATAATGGATCCAAATTGTGGTCCTACTTTTTTGAAAGTAAAAAAGTGACTTATTCAAAGGATACTCAGATCAGAACCAAAGTTGTTTTGTTCATATTTATGTACACTTCTAGTATGGGTTCCGTTGTCCTGAAACCCCTTATCCAGAGAGGACTGAATTAAGGGAAGGCTGTCTCTCTCAGACAAATTTTAAAAAATAATTGTTTTTTCTCTCTAATAAAAAAAAAAAACAGTAGCTTGTACTGGTCCAGATTGAGATATAATTAATCCTTATTGGAGGCAAAAAAAAAATGTTAGTGGATTCAATTAACATGTGATCTTTTTAGTAGCCTTAACTATGGTATGATGATGATCCAAATTACAGAAAGACCCCTTATCCGGAAAACCCCAAGTCCTAAGCATTTTGGATAACAGGTCTTATTCCTGTATTTAGATATTAGTTACTCGTTTGTTTGTTTCCTGACTAGGAACCTTTTAATCTGCTGCTTTGAAAGGTTCTGGTGGAAGGATATGGCTTTACTTTGCCATCTTTAGGCTATTGGAGAGCATTGTTGCTTCAAGGCATACCCTAAATCAGTGCTGTCCAACTGGCGGCCCGCGACCCCCTCTGTGTGGCCCCCCCACCTGTCTGGCACGTTGACATCCTTACCCCGGCAGTTTCACAACAGTTCACACTTCCAGTCATGTACTTTGAAGGATTAACACCTTCATCAATGAGAATCTTGGTACCATTATGATTGGATCATACCTTCTTACACCTGTCAGTTTCAGCTAACACCTAACTGAACAAGTTCAATGGAACCATTGTGATTGGATGTCTGTGACTCTACTACCATCGAGTTTAAATACCGGGGAATTCCCTACCAGTCATTTGAACTGAAGAAGCCACTCGGATGAGTGGTGAAACGTTTTCAAGAAAAACTCAGAAAAGTCCAGTTGTTTTAGACTTAATTCTACTAGATACTGTATACCTTTTGAGTAAGCATTAAATTGTATCAGTACTGAGATTAACTGGCCCCCTGCATGGTTCTCACCTCAGATTCAGGCTGTAATCCCTCTGTATTGTTTAAACATGTAATCCCCTGTGTTTTTCACACCTTTTAATACCTGCACTGTTCACCCCCTGCAGTGTTCACACCTCAGGCTCAGACTGTAATCACTCCCATTGTTCACTTCTTCACACCTCAGACATAGGTACTGTAGGCAGAGTATGGCACATACAGCCAGCATAGGTCAGGGAGGGTATGGCATACACAGGCAGGGTAGGGCAGGCAGAGTATGGCACACACAGGCAGGGTAGGGCAGGCAGAGTATGGCACACAGAGGCAGCATAGGGAAGGCAGAGTATGGCACACACAGGCAGGGTAGGACAGGCAGAGTATGGCACACACAGACAGCATAGGACAGACAGAGTGCTGCCTTTGTGTGCCATACTCTGCTTGCCCTATGCTGCTTGTGGGAGGTGAACCTGGCAGGGGTTTGTTGTGGGAGTTTGTTAGCAGTTGGAAATAGCCATTAAATGGTCCCTAAGGTGTGTAATTATGTACTGGGGGTTGCTCTGCTATCCACAGGGGAGGAGGAGGCAGCATATGGGATATCTTAATATGACATAATTCTTTCACATATGAATGATGGTTGATATCCCCACAGTAAGGACCAAGCATTTGGGATTTTGCTGTACTACCACCATTGTGATAAAATAGGTGTGGTTTGAAGTGGGTGTGGTTTCAAAAAGGGGAGTGGTCAAAACTGGCTTCCATTAGCGGCCCTCCACCATGTATGCTAGAGAAATTCCGGCCCTCGGCACCGTAGAAGTTGGACAGCACTGCCCTAAATGAATAGATCTGCATATCTTGCATTTGTTTGTTGGTTTTTGTTAATTTTGTTTTTAGCTTTTCCTAATCCATCTGCCATTAGGTAACTCTTAGCTGTACCTATGCATTGTACTAGTGAACGTACCTGTTAGAGAAACAAATCCATGCATTTTTTAAAGATCAGTTTGGGATAATGCATGTTTTTTCACCTAAAATTTCTAACCTTTCACTTAGTGAATGCAGCACCACAAGTTTTTACCCATTAGGTATTATCTCCTGGCAAATTTTTAGTGCCAGTGCACAGATCTTTCATCCTTCCTCCCCCAACCACGTCACTTCCACAAACTTAATTGCGGCCCATTGTGCATCCAGAATTGCAGAGCCACACCCACATCTTTGGCCATGTAACTTCCCATCTTGGACAGTTTGCATGCACTGCTTGCTGATCAGAAAGATGGATGTTGAGAAAGAGAGGGATACAGCTAAAAGCCATAGTCAACACTGCTGAGCAGCTCTGTAGTTCTGGACATGCTATGGGGCAAGTGTCAGAGACATGAAGGGAAGGGGGCTAGAGGATGTGTATTGGTACTAAAATTAAAAATTTGGCAGGGAAGCTTAACTTCCCCTTTAAATAAAGATGTATACATTATGTCCCCTAAGATTCAATAATTCGGCAAAAACTAGCAAAATAATATGAATGTGAGATTAAAATTTTTTTTCTATTGTCGCCTATTTTATGCTTTCAGTAAGCTGCATTTATATGTATAAAATGCACCATTTTCATTTTTACTTGATTATAAAAACGCTTCACTGTATTATTCATTATGGACATTCTCTCCTTGGTTACTTTTATTCAGAATCTGAGCTAAGGCACTGGTCATGTAATATTTTATTTAGGGTAAAGGTTGACAAGCTCCTCATTGATCCTAATTTTGTCTGAACCTTTCATTAGCTATTCCAGTTGGCAGGAAGGGCATATGGGTGCCGATTGGGATTACTGGTACTACTTTTAGTAAAACCAAAACTATTGCTTGCACATCTTTAATAAATTCAGCCTTATCAGTCAGTCTTCCTTCCAGACACAGTACATGTTTATCTGAAGCTGGCGATGGGCATTCCTGACATTTTCTCTGTTTTTAGAGCAGCAGCATGCCTTCCATCATATCTGTAAAGCAACAGACAGGCTGCTGTTCAAATGTGTTCTAAAGTGTCATTCAGAAAGTACAGTTCAAAATATTTAGATCATTTTTCAAATTAAACTTTAAAATTTATCTCTGTATTTCGTCCTTTTGTGGTTCTGACATTTTGGATACAGTTTGTGGAAATGGTAACCTGCCTTTGTGCTAAAATATGCAACAAAATTCTGTACTGAGATTATTTTTCCTACCATTCCTCAGCATACAGTGCAACCTGTTATAATTTTTTTCCACTGTGTGATTGTTGCTGTCGTGACAATTGCTTGTGTCGCCCCTCATTGTTTCACTCTCCATGAACGCATGCTGAGCTGGATTGGAACAAGGTTGATAGAGCTGGATACTGTGTGCACTGCCTTTTCACATGGTGCTTCACTAAAACACAACATGGTCCTTAAATGTGTGTTCTTTTATATTTGTAGGATTCAGCCTTTAGAAAACTGCTTTGTCTTTAGACAGTGCATCTGTCAAACTGATTAATATGCCTTGTTTGAGGCCCATTCAGGCTGCATTCACCTCCTAGGGGGCATAGTGCTGCATGGGCAAACACTCATGTGCAAAGGCCCTAAGTACCAAACCCTAAATGCTTTGTCACACAAGATGACTAATACACACAGACAATTTTGTGAGATTCCATTCCAACACTTTTATATTTTGGGTGCACCTTGGCCACGTGGGTGAACGGAGCAGTAGGGGCCAAAATAGGGAACTCCTGAAGAATCTGTGTTGTCATGCCTGAAACAGACTATTTTCTTTTCCGTCTGAAGAACGAAGTGACTTAATTTCTAGTGAAAAAGTTCTTCCAGGAAAAGGGATTTTCGAGAACTGTAGTACACAACTCTGCTTATTACCCAATATAGTTGGGCAATCCATGTATATGAGAGCAACTTAAAGGGGCATAGGAAATTCTAGTGGGACATAGGAGACTGAGATGGCTATAATATATTTATTTTATGTAAATGGCAGAAAGAGGTGACTGGTACTTACTGATGTTGTGAGGGAAGTTAGACTTATGGCCAACAACTGCAGCTGCAGTCTTTTGTGTTCCACACATTAAAAGCTGTGTAGCCTACACACCATATCAATATTCATTGCAAATTTTTTTAAAATTTCTTTTTATTTAATATTGAGTGTGATTTGGTACATTAGGATAAATAACATTTTCAACCCAATAATATTTTGAACCCCGATTTTGCATGGGCAATTAGGAAATTATTTGTATGCATGTAACTTTTCTATATATAAGCTAATTATAGTGCAAGATGTCAGTGGCTTGTCTGATTTTAAAGGGGCGTGGAGGCAATTGGGTTCTTAGGTATCATGTTTAGTATGGGGAAAAAAAGGCTATTTTTATTTTGTATATTTTGAGTTGCAATATTATTACATATTAGGATGAAGAGCAAATGAACACTTTGGACTCTGAAGAACTCTCTTTATTATTTTCTGTGCGACATCCAGACTGATGACTGGTTATTAGACCACCTTAAAGGATGTCTGGATGCAGCACATATTTTTGAGCTGTAATAGCAGGGTGCTAGTAATTGCGATCATACATGGCTAGTCATAGTACTACTCTCAGTACTGTACAATACTGTATTTTGGAGCAAAATACACTATCACTGCACAGGGCCTGGTGCTTTGCAGCACCTCCACTTTGTTTTAAATGGAGGTCATTTTTTTTTTTTTTTTGCTGCCCCCCCCCCCCAGCAGAAATTACTAGTGTGCAATTATCCAATAGGATGGGGCACAGACCGTTTTAGGGGTTTTTCCATTAGCTGAAATAAATACATTGAGTGGCTGTCTCCGTGGATACACTGCATTTTTAGCATCATTATTATTGTACTAGTGAAATAATAGTATAATAGCAATGATTTATATTACAGAGATAATCATATTACAATTATATGTATTACAATCAATGCATATTTCAATGTATACAAAACCTTTTAACCTTAACCTTTTTTATTTATTTATTTTTTTATATAAGTTTCACTAGGGGTATATAATAGTAGCGGAATGCTTCAGTAAGACTCAACAATTATTAGCTCAGTAGACCACAGGAAGTTCTTAACCCAGATACATTGTAATATAAATAAAGTGGTGCTCAAATTTTCCATAAATCTTTATGGAATACATCCAATAAATACATTAGAGAAGATAACCCAGGCAGGTAAAGCAGCAACCAGAAATAAACGGAGACCAAGGTGAGAGGCCCTGGTCTTGAGAGCTTTCTGATGAGAAGCAGAGCAGTGTGTTCTCTTTTTTCCAGTGCCAGAATAGAAGGCAGATAAGATAAAAATAATGTATGTTGGGGTGAGACAATTCCGGTAAAGGACCTTGATATTTAGCCCTTTGCAGCCAGGGCACAGATTTGGTTATCTAAGGGCTAGGGAATATGTTATCAACATTTACCAATTCCTTGAACCGGAGAGGGGGTGAGGTAGACTTTGGGGATAGAGCTGCGAGGGTGGGGATGAGAATTGAATTAGAACATAGTGGAATGAGCTGTGAAAGCAGAGGTGGGTCACAACAACGATTAAGGAGTAACCTGTCAAGGTAAGATGATGAGAAATCAAGGAATGAGCTGATGGAGTGGGGCTATACAGAGATTGGAGACGCTGCTTCCGGAAGGGTTTAGTACCTTTCTTGTCATGTCACACATTTAGCCAATATAGATCCAAACCTATCCAAATAGCTGATTACCTGGGCAGAGCTAATATCTTTAGACTATCAATGCATACTGAGCAAATGCCTAAATACTGTAAATGCTAATCTAGTGTCCTTGGCATTGCCTTAAGAGTAAACATTTCTACTTTTTTTTTTTTTTTTTTTCTTTCATTTTGTAATCTCCTTCCCCCAAACTTTTGACAGCCAGTGTTAAGTCCTTGGTCCTTCTTTCAATGCCACCATGTCCTGTGAGTGCGTGTGCGTGTGAAGAACGTCAGCAACTTTAGACAAAGTGAAAATAATATTCTCTTCTATCTAAGAACTCTGTAAGATGTGTGTTGTGCAAGCTCCATTTCTATACTTTTCAATAGGGTATACACATGAGCAAACTGACACCGACATGGAGATAGAATATCATTAGGTTAGTTTAAAGGTTCTTAAAACAGAGGAGCATTTTCTTGATAAGGGATTGTTATGTAACTTGGATCCCTGTACCACGTGTCTGCTTAATTTTCTTCCTCCAGTAATGATTAATTATATCTTAGTTGGAATCAAATACAAGGCTCTCTTTTATTATTGCAGAGAAAAAGAAATAACTTTTAAAAATGTGAATTATTTGGTTAAAATACATTTATAACAGATGGTCTTTCTATGGGGTTTCTAAGGGGGTTCTAAGGGGTTTCCAGATACCAGATACAATACCTGTATATATATAATGAAATTTAACAGAACTAAAAAAACAATGTTATAATGGATGTGTGTATCCCATTTCATTTCCTGTATTTTTTATTTTTCTCTCTTTCTACACTGTTTGATTCCCACTGTCCCTTTTGTCCTGATTTGTTGAAGTGCAGTAACAAATTTCGTTTCAAAAACACTGCACAAGTACATCAAATGTAAAACATAAAGTAACTGTCTGAGTTGTGCAATGCAGAATAATGTTGGCTTTGCTGGCTGATTGTCCACCCTATGTACAGAATGCACTTTTCCTTATCTCTGTTGCTCCCTCAGTCATGCCAGACAGTTGGATAGTTCTGTGATGTTGCTATTTCCTAAATCTGTCAACTAATGGAGAGCCTCTGCAATATTATATCTTTTTTTCCCAAATCTCTCCATGTCTTCAAAAACTCAAAATGAGATTAAAGGATCAGAAATAACAGGAAGGATTAAAGAGGTGATCCGAGCAATGCTGGCACCCACTGATCCTCTTAAAACTTGTCCTGTGACCTGTATTACTGAGATCTGCCAAGGGAAGAAGGTGCAGAAACAAAGACATTAGGGACTGTGGCACATAATGCAGACTGTAGTGCATAAAGATATTACTTACAGAGAACTGCCTTATAAACAAACAGAGCAAAGCCTCACATGCTGGGCTTGTTCTCTTTGACTTTTTTTCTTCTGCTTTCTCTCTCTTTTTAAATTCAAAGCTTCCATCCCTGCCTGTATTTACTTGCCTCAGGGGACTGTCAGTAACTGCCACTGACATTCTAAGTCAAACACTGAAACCTAATTGCACTGCTTCACTTCAAGGAAACCCTCATAATTACAACTGTAAGGGGTTAGCCTTTATGTGTGTTTATTTTTGTGTGTGTGTATGTATATATGTATGTGTATATGTATGTATGTATGTATGTGTATATATATATATATATATATATATATATATATATATACATACATACATCATTTTTGTGATAAATTTCCTTTAACCCCTCAATATATATAAACACTTACAAATGAAGAGCTGTACTTGTCATTCTCTCTCTTGTAGAACCTCTTAACAGTGTCTCTTGATATATTTTTAAAATTGGATGAAAGTATAATAATGCATGAAAATGGTTTCCATTATGAACTTGTGGTGGCTGACTTGGAGCATTTCAGTTGTATCCCATGAAAGCAACCTTGTGCAGTTTAAATATTCCATATGCATATGTAAAGGTTATTCTTTCTGTATGACAGATTGACTCTTCAATCCTGTTTGTTATGTTGGGATACACTGAATCCACTATTTTGGGATTCGGCCGAACCCCAAAGAACACCACGTGCTTTGCATGCTGGGAAACATTTTCAACTTCCATGTTTATGTGACAAAAAGTCGTTTGATATTAGGGATTTGGAATCGGTTTTGCCAGGCACAGGGATTTGGCTGAATCTGAAGCCTGTTGAAAAAGGCCAAATCTTGGCCAAATCTCAAACCAAACCTTGGATTCTGTGCATCCCTACTGTTATCACAATACTTCTAAGGGCTCTGGTACACGGGGAGATTAGTCGCCCGCGGCAAAACTCCCTGCTCGCGGGCGACTAATCTCCCCGAGTTGCCTTCCCCCTGCCATCCCACCGGCAAACATGTAAGTCGCCGGCGGGATGGCAGACGCGGCGGCGCGATTTTGCGCAAATCGCCGAAAAAGACTCGCGAGGCTTTTTCGCCGATTTCCCAAAATCGCCCCGCCGCGTCTGCCATCCCGCCGGCGACTTACATGTTCGCCGGTGGGATGGCAGGGGGAAGGCAACTCGGGGAGATTAGTCGCCCGTGAGCAGGGAGTTTTGCCGCGGGCGACTAATCTCCCCGTGTACCAGAGCCCTAAAACTTCTAGAGTTACCGTCTGTAATCAGTCTGTTGTGACATCTGGTAAAATATCCTCATTTAATGTAAAAATTGGTGTTTTTCAGTACCAAGTTGGGCAGTTGTATTCTGTGGCTGAGGCCAGCAAGAATGAAACTGGAGGAGGAGAGGGTGTGGAAGTGCTGGTGAATGAACCTTATGAAAAAGATGGTGAGAAGGGTCAGTACACACACAAAATTTACCACTTGCAGAGGTAAGCTGTCTCGCTTCATTTTTTAAACGACCATCGCTATTTAAACGACCATTGTTATGCCGGGTGGGGGGAGGGGAACACTTTTGATGTTAACAGTTTACCTTTGTCTAGTTATGCACAGTAACTAGACAAGAGTAAGCTTTGTCTGGTGTAGCACAGGAGTGCCCAGGTATTTAACACCTCAAATGCTATACCTGTACTCCTACAGAAAGTATAACTAAATCAAGCCATACTCTGAGGGAGCAATGTGCTTTAATTAAAAAGCTCCAGCACTTACGTTATTTCTTATGCCATCTGAATCTTATTGGCATTTACCCTGAAGGCTGATCTGATGGAGCTGAACTTGTACAATGCTGGGCTGCTGTGATCTACTGATTACCATCTTAAGATCTACTGTTAAACTGCAATCTACGTTTTGGCCTAGCGCATTTAATATAATGAAAGCCAGCATTGAACTGATACTTATGTAAAGCCTCAAGTCTTTATGAATGTGTGTAATGCAGTAAGATGATTAGTAGTCTGAGCTCTGTGTTTCCCAGGGAAACTCTCCAGCTTACTTGTCTCATGTAATATTTCATCCCTGTGCAGCAAAGTACCGATGTTTGTTAGGATGCTGGCGCCTGAGGGGGCTTTGAATATTCACGAAAAGGCCTGGAATGCCTACCCTTACTGTCGAACCAGTGAGTATTGAAAGATGAATAGTGCCATTGTTTCATGTAGCACTAACAAAATGATTGTGTACCAGACACAATCCCTTACAAGCTGGCAGCCTAACTGGGAACTGTTACCATAAAAGTGCTCATTACTCTAGTTGTGAGTTTGTTACCTGATCTGATGGTGCTTCTCACTTGCACTGCTCTTTACCCTGAATAATTTAGGCTTTTTTGACAGGCATCTTGTTACCTGTGGTAGGAGAAACTCCAAAGTTCAGAAAATGCAAGCACCCATTTTCCTCCCTTGGCCTCTTTTTATGGCAAAAGTATGTCACATTTTAAACTGAATAAGGAGCCAAAGCCATATCCTAAATAATTCCTTTAAAGGATGTAAAGGGGGATACTTAAATAAGAATACAAAAGATCTATGATTGCATTTAAAACTTCAGTAATGAAATCAATTTATTATACTGCCTTGATATTTAAGTATATCTTTGTACATATACACAATAGGAAAATATGATCCCCAGTGTCACCCATATCAGTTATGGGGATTATTTGGATTCTTCTACCTGCTGTACAAAAAGCTAACATTTAAAACTGCAAATAATAAAAAAAGAAGACAAATTGCAATTTGTTTAGAATAATACTCTCTATCATACTAAAAGTGAATTTTAAACTGAATCTGTGTCCTGAGTCATTATGCAGCTTCCATCATTCCCTCAGTTTAGGGGTGCCCACACTTTGATTGGGGGGGCGGTCTGTTTTTAAAAAAAAAAAATCAAGATCTGCCAATGCAATATCGGAACTTTAGAACACGCTACTATAATAAGATCCACAATGCCCATTCCTAGTAGTTTCTATTTTTTTAAAAATTATGCACCCCTGGCTGTAGTGAATGTTGTTTCAAACCCTGGGCAAAAATTGATTAAAACAACAAAGCATTTTAGTGGGTATCAGTTCCCTGTAGTTTAATGTTTTATGTGCATGTCTGCACAGTGACCTTCACTGGTGTCCTAAAGACAAGAGGGCTTTGCTTTAAATACATTTTTTCCGCTACATGCGAGTAGTGTGAAATGTCACTTGCTGCTGAAAAAGAAATATGGTTTTGGGACAAATTTACGTCTTAATCTTTGATATCCAATTAGGCCAAACTCAACTAATTGTAAATCTACTGGAACTGTTAAACTTCTGTGTTTATGTAATGCATTCATGTGTTAATCTTGTGGATATTAATTACATTTTTCTCTTTCCTTTTCATAATCTGTACACAGTAATTACAGTAAGTATCTAATGTTTTTTTGTGCTGACTCAATAATTGACCTAATGCTGAATCCTCTTTCCTATTTGGCATATTTACAGTGGCTTGCAAAAGTATTCGGTCCCCTTGAACTTTTCCACATTTTGTCACATTACAGCCACAAACATGAATCAATTTTATTGGAATTCCACGTGAAAGACCAATACAAAGTGGTGTACACGTGAGAAGTGGAAGGAAAATCATACATGATTCCAAACATTTTTTACAAATAAATAACTGCAAAGTGGGGTGTGCGTAATTATTCAGCCCCCTTTGGTCTGAGTGCAGTCAGTTGCCCATAGACATTGCCTGATGAGTGCTAATGACTAAATAGAGTGCACCTGTGTGTAATCTAATGTCAGTACAAATACAGCTGCTCTGTGACGGCCTCAGAGGTTGTCTAAGAGAATATTGGGAGCAACAACACCATGAAGTCCAAAGAACACACCAGACAGGTCAGGGATAAAGTTATTGAGAAATTTAAAGCAGGCTTAGGCTACAAAAAGATTTCCAAAGCCTTGAACATCCCACGGAGCACTGTTCAAGCGATCATTCAGAAATGGAAGGAGTATGGCACAACTGTAAACCTACCAAGACAAGGCCGTCCACCTAAACTCACAGGCCGAACAAGGAGAGCACTGATCAGAAATGCAGCCAAGAGGCCCATGGTGACTCTGGACGAGCTGCAGAGATCTACAGCTCAGGTGGGGGAATCTGTCCATAGGACAACTATTAGTCGTGCACTGCACAAAGTTGGCCTTTATGGAAGAGTGGCAAGAAGAAAGCCATTGTTAACAGAAAACCATAAGAAGTTCCGTTTGCAGTTTGCCACAGCAAACATGTGGAAGAAGGTGCTCTGGTCAGATGAGACCAAAATGGAACTTTTTGGCCAAAATGCAAAACGCTATGTGTGGCGGAAAACTAACACTGCACCTCACTCTGAACACACCATCCCCACTGTCAAATATGGTGGTAGCAGCATCATGCTCTGGGGGTGCTTCTCTTCAGCAGGGACAGGGAAGCTGCTCAGAGTTGATGGGAAGATGGATGGAGCCAAATACAGGGCAATCTTGGAAGAAAACCTCTTGGAGTCTGCAAAAGACTTGAGACTGGGGCGGAGGTTCACCTTCCAGCAGGACAACGACCCTAAACATAAAGCCAGGGCAACAATGGAATAGTTTAAAACAAAACATATCCATGTGTTAGAATGGCCCAGTCAAAGTCCAGATCTAAATCCAATTGAGAATCTGTGGCAAGATCTGAAAACTGCTGTTCACAAACGCTGTCCATCTAATCTGACTGAGCTGGAGCTGTTTTGCAAAGAAGAATGGGCAAGGATTTTCGTCTCTAGATGTGCAAAGCTGGTAGAGACATACCCTAAAAGCCTGGCAGCTGGAATTGTAGAACCACCTTTTGCTGCAAAGTATTGACTCAGGGGGCTGAATTATTACGCACACCCCACTTTGCAGTTATTTATTTGTAAAAAATGTTTGGAATCATGTATGATTTTCCTTCCACTTCTCACGTGTACACAACTTTGTATTGGTCTTTCACGTGGAATTCCAATAAAATTGATTCATGTTTGTAGCTGTAATGTGGCAAAATGTGGAAAAGTTCAAGGGGGCCGAATACTTTTGCAAGCCACTGTATATATAGGCACCAGTGACAAAAGTTGCAATATCTACAATTAATAAAAAGTTGTTGCTTTCACTCGGCCCGCAGATTAAAGGCACGTGACAGTAAGGATTTAGATCAAGTTTGGTGGAATTTAGCTGATTCTAAATCCTGCAAAAGGGGGATTCATGTAAAACCTGAATTCCTGCACTCCAGCATTTGGTAAACCCCTATTTAATGCTCTCTCTCTCTTTTGTGCCTGGTGGTTCAAAATTAGTCTTATAGTCCATAAAATAATGGGTTGAACATATTTTCAGCACAAGCTATATTTCCTGAGCTGTTGTAATTTCCCCTTTAATCCAAATGAAATTAAAGTTGTTTTTCCCCTCTCATACTTGCATAGAGTAGAGAAAGCTTTTGTCCCAGTGGGAACTTGGGCTGTTTGGGGAATGTAATAATTATTTATAGACCTGAACTCCCTAAGCACCAGTTAATATAAGTGCTGATGGATTCTTCAAACAGAAATCTTTCTCCTGAGATCATGAGCCTCCATTAAAAAGGACTGAGATTTTTAAGAAACAGCAGTTATTTACCATTAACTAGTCTGCTATTCATTTGGACATTAAAGCTCCTGAGAGGTTTCGCACAAGTAGTTCTTTATTCCATTCGGGGTTTAAAAGCACCATAAAAAGCAATACACTGCTAAGTTATTTCTAAATTGATAAATATTGGAATTCGCAATTTGTGGAACTTTACCACCAAGAAGCCAGCATCCCCAGAAAATTAGGTTCTGAGCATGACACAAATGTAAAGGTTTAGTATTCCATTAAGGGAGTTTGCTGACGGGTCCCACAAAACATCAGTTGCCTGCACTAGGGAACTCTGATGCTCCCTGTCAGGGCCACCATCAGGAATCCGGTCCCCCATACAAATTTAAGTTAGGAGTACCCCATCCCGGGGGTACTAATTATGAATCTGTTGGTGGTGACCTAATTAAAAAACTGTCCCGCCAACTCACAACCATACCCCTGATTAACCCCAGCCACGCCCATTAAAAAAGGCCTTACCACTCTCCCACAAACCCCACCCCCTTTGTGATCCGCAAATCATGCTTTTACCTCTCTTGGGGCCTTCTCTGTCATAGGCCCCTGACTGCCGTACCCCCTGTATCCCCCTGATGGCAGCTCTTCTCCCCATATCTTTATTTCAAGACATTGAACAGTGCAATTGTTTGTACATTAAGATGTAAGGTTGTGTTTAAAACACCATCTTAACATGCTTTTGCCTATGCATTTTCACTGGATAGTACATCAGGACTGCATAACATGCAGCCTACAGCTTTCAGGAGATGCTTTGAGTTCAAAAAAGTTGGAGAGCTAAAGGTTTGACCTATTTAGCCCTATGCCCTCCAAAACAACCCTGCTTTAAAATTTGATTTGCATTTCAGAACTAATTTCTGGTCCATATATTCTGCTACAGAATGAATACATGAAGGATGACTTTCTGATTAAGATTGAAACATGGCACAAGCCAGATCTAGGAATGCAGGAAAATGTAAGTGTTGGGCTCTATGCCCTCCCTCTTACTTTCTCCCTGTTTAAACAAAATTTAAAAATGCAACAATAATTTATATTGCTGCACTTTATAACAGACCTGCAATGCACTGTGAGCAGTACAATCTGAAGCTTGCTGTCATTGCTCTCTAGGTGCACAAGCTGGAGCCAGATGTCTGGAAGAACGTGGAGGTGGTTCAAATTGATATTGCTGACCGAAGCCAGGTTCTTACTAAGGTTGGTTTAATGGAATAATTATGATATATGTGTACAAAGGGATCATAACCTGAATGGACTGAATCATATGGAACCATGACAACTGCTTTCTACATCCACCCCGGATTGTTTTTACTGCTTCCCATTATTAATGCTGCCTTCTTATTACAAATTTTTGTAGGATAGCTACAAAGTGCAAGGCTATTTAGTAAAAGCTACACAAAGAACATACAACTAGTATAGGAGCCTGCAATGCTAGTAACCTTTATCAAGGGTGGGGAGAGAAGCTCCAGTTTGTCTGCACCCTGCTCTCCTGAGCTATTATCATTGAACCTTACAGTGGTCAAGAATTTTTTAATCACTTTTGTTTTATCCATACAGTTACCTTTTATGTAGAGCAGTGTTTCCATGTCACTTTATAAAATATACTTTGCTTACCTGTCTGGTTATTAGCAAACTGCATGACAACATTTCTTTTTTTTTTTTTAGGATTATAAACCAGAGGAGGACCCAGCAAAATTTAAGTCTGTCAAGACTGGTCGTGGACCATTGTGCCCTGATTGGAAGGTCATTATTTCTATGGGGGTTTTTTTTGTTTGTTTTGTTTTTATTAATCAGATGCCCAAGACACATAAATCCAGATGTTGTTGTTTTTGGCGTTCTTATTTCCAACTTAATAACTTATTTCCTCCTTATCATTAAAAAGGCAGCAAGCTAGGATTTTTCAAATCCTGAATTTAATTTTTCATTATTTTTTTGCAGTGATTTATATTGAGAAACTTCACTGATCCTTTTTGTGCGCTGCTTCTTATAGAAAACGTTGGGGCAGCAGAAGGACTGTCCTCACATGTGCGCTTACAAGCTGGTCACAGTCAAGTTCAAATGGTGGGGCCTGCAGAACAAAATTGAGAGCTTCATACAAAAGGTTAGTGTGGAACAGAAAGCATATATATTATTATTGTATCTTTATGTGTGTCTTTATTCCATCTTTATGTAAAATAGTCATCTTGATGAGGTCAGGCACTTTTATATAAGTAACTCCGAACATCTGCTGGTAGTGGGAATCCCATGGACAGAATCAACCAAATTAACTTTTTTTCGTTTTCACAATACATTTTGCTAGCCATAGGGTGATTTCAGCTCTTTTGACTCACTTCAAACCACTCCCATGTTATCACAAGAGCTTTAAACGTCATACCCACATTAATGGTGGTAGCGCAGCAAAAACCCAAATGGTTGGTGCTCACTGTAGGGATATCCCCCTTCATTCATATGTGAAAGAATTATATTATGTCATATTAAGACATAACATTAAATCCATATGCCCCATTTTCCTGGATAGCATTGCAACTCCCAGCATATAATTACACACCTTAGGGACCATATAATGACTATTAACAAACTCTCCCTGCCAGGTTCACCTCCCACAGGCAGCATAGGGCAGGCAGAGCATGGCACATAAATACAGCATAGGGCAGACAGAGCATGGCACACACAGGCAGCTTAGGGCAGACCGAGCATGGCACACAAAGGCAGCATAGGGCAGACAGAGCATGGCACACACATGGGCAGCATAAGGCAGGCAGAGTACGGTACACATGGGCAGCATAAGGCAGGCAGAGTACTGCCCGTGTGTGCCTTACACTACCTGCCCTATGCTGCTTGTGTGTGCCATGCTCTGCCTGCCCTTTGCTGCCTGTGTCTGCCTGCATGGATTAAAAGGTGTGAACAGTACAGGAGATTACATGTTTAAACAATACAGAGGGTTTACTGCCTAAATCTGATGCGAGATCAATGCAGGGGGCTAGTTAATCTTACTACTGATACCATTTAAAGTTTACACAAAGGTAAGCAGTCACAGCAGCCAGATAGGTGGAGGGCCACACAAGAGGGGGGCCACGGGCCACCAGTTCGACAGCACTGACTTAGGGGAAGGTATAGTAAGTAATGTATCAGTGTTTGCAGATGACACAAATCTCTGCAGCCCAATTCATTCCTTTCAGGATGCGGCATCCTTGCAGCAGGATCTTGACAAACTGGCAATCTGGGCGGCTAAGTGGCAGATGAGCTTTAATGTCAATAAATGTAAGGTCATGCACCTGGGATGTAAAAATATGCAAGCCACTTATACCCTTAATGGGATTGTGTTAGGCAACCCCATAATGGAAAAGGGCCTTGGAGTCCTTGTAGATAATAAACTTGGCTGTAGCAAGCAATGCCAGGCAGCAGCTGCAAGGGCAAACAATATTTTAAACTGTATAAAAAGGGACATAGATTCACCGATGGAGGGGGTTATTCTTTCACTTTACAGAGTGCTTGTAAGGCCACATCTTGAATATGCTGTTCCATTTTGGTCTTAAATGGGACATTATTGAGTTAGAGAGGGGCCAGAGAAGGGCAACTAAGCTGGTAAAGCATATGGAAAGTCTCAATTATGAAGAAAGACTGGCCAGGTTGAGATTCTTTTTGCTGGAGAAGTGGCGCTTAAGGGGTAACATGATAACTATGTTTTAATATATAAGGGGATGATATAATAATCTGTCTATTGCTTAATTTACCAGTAGCTCCTTCCAGCGGACACAAGGGTACCCATTCTGACTAGAAGAAAGGAGCTTTTATCTAAATATTCTGAAAGGTTTTTTTTTTATAGTGAGAGCTGGAAAGTTGTGAAATTCTCTCCCAGAATCAGTTGTACTGGCTGATATATTGGATAACTTCAAGGGGTTGGATGGCTAAAGGAATACATGGTTATGGAAGATAACTCATAGTACAAGTTGATCCAGGGACTGGTCCAATTGCCATCTCGGAGTCAGGAAGGAATTTTTCCCCCTCTGCGGCAAATTAGAGAGGCTTCAGAAGGGTTTTTTTTTTTGCTTCTTCTGGATCAACTAGCAGTTAGGCGGGTTATATATAGGCATAAAAGGTTGAACTTAATGGATGTGGTTTTTTTTTTTTTCAAACTAACTTACTATGTATGAAATTAGTATAATTAAAACAAGAATCAACTCTTAATTGGATATAATGGGCTATTGGACCAAAGGAAAGTATGTAACGCCTAATACATAGATATATGTAAAAAGAGAAAGTTGTGCATATTGGTTTTTAAAAGGACAGAAGGCTTGGTATTTCATTAAAATATATGTTTCATAGCGCTTTGGTTTATTTGGTTGGAACCCTGACAAATGCTTTAGAACCCCTAGCATGATAGCATAGTATTGGTATTTGAATTATAGATTATTTTTTTAACTGGTAGCCTATTTGTTTCTTGTTGTCAGCAAGAGAAGAGGCTGTTTACAAATTTCCATCGTCAACTTTTCTGTTGGCTGGACAGATGGGTGGAACTAACAATGGAGGATATTCGCAGAATGGAAGATGAGACAAAGAAACAGCTTGATGAGGTTGGTGAATCTGTCTGATTTTCGCTTTAATCATCTCTTCTGCTTTCCCATGCTGCACAAGCCTTAATATTTATATATTAAGGGCAATGTTAGATGGTGGGCATTAAAGGAGACCTATAGGATACACTAATAAACTTCCAATCTTGTAGGCATTTATGTATAATATATGGTGCTGGTTTAACTTTGGGCAAAAAATGAATACTATGTGTAAAAATGGCTTCTTTATTGGAGCTTCCTATAGAGCCTCTCTGAGGGATGGGTGTGTCCTAACGGTCCCTACCAAAAATCAGCCCAAAACGCTACTCTTCAAAGCTTATTCCTTCTATATTTAGAAGTACAATTCATTGGCACATTCATTTTTCACACAATATGTCCCCTTTAACTCAAGCAGGGAAATCTTCACTCCTGTGGGCAATAAAGCTCCTGTCTCTCATAGTCCTTAGTGCAAAGGCACTTTTGGCACTTTTGCTGTATTTTTAATAGACTGAAGATGCAGTGCCAAAGCAATATTTTTTTTAATATTGGTAATATTATAGAAATTAAAAATGCAGGTATATATGCTCTTTAATAATGGTCTCTATTAGTAGTGCATGGTTCACCTTCAGTCCCATTGGGACAGTAGCAGAGAAACAATGTAGGTTTCTTACTGACCTGAACTTGCCAACACTAATTTGCAGGAATTCTATGCAGCCTTTGAGAAGTATTGCTTCTGCAACTTAGTTTCACATATGACCCTGTCCCAAGTCCCTATACTAAAAGTGTAAATACAGTGAGTGCTTGTTGACATCCCTCAAACTGAGCCTGGGGTAATTATAACAAACATAGCAAAGATATATTTACATTACATTTATATATGATTATGTAAAACCAACATTTTTTTTTTTTTTTTTGCCTACAGATGCGGGAGAGGGATCCAGTGAAAGGAATGATGGCTGCAGATGATTAATACTGGAGTAGTGAATTCTGTAAGTACAGTTTAGAGTATTTTACTTGTACATTATTCTTATTAAATTCATTAAATTTTGTGGGGGTCATTTATAAAATTTGTGCAGCGCAGAATTATTTGTAC
Source organism: Xenopus tropicalis (assembly GCF_000004195.4). NCBI lineage: Eukaryota > Metazoa > Chordata > Amphibia > Anura > Pipidae > Xenopus > Xenopus tropicalis. Next base: position 45,830,470 of record NC_030678.2, read on the forward strand.
AATGAACATATTTGCCCTGCCTGTGTTTATATTTATAAAGCTGGACAAGACTGGTTCATTTAATGTGCAAACATAATTACGAAATTTTAAATGTCCTTAAAGCATTTTAAATATGGCATATTCTCAAATTGCGAATCTTTATATGCACACTCCAAGTTAAGCGGAAAAAATATTCGCAAAACTATCCACAAATATAAAATTGGCGCTATATTTGTGCATAATAAACGTGCTCATACAAATCTCATTTACAAATTTTTGAGTGCAATTTGCATTTCACAGCAATATTTATTTTTTTTTTACCTATAAAAAAAGACCGTTTTCTTCTTTCAGGGCCAACAAGTACCCTGAATATGTTGATAAGTTTTGTTTGATTCATGTTGAAGATATGCAGTGTATGTGTTGGTCCAAGAAAATTGTCTTTTTTTTATAGATGTTTAGCTCACTGTATTAGAAATGGGTTTTCCTTGACTTGAGTATGGATTCCTACCTACCCTAATTAAAAAATGGGGCTGATTTATGAAAATGTTAAGCTCCAATTCGAATTATGAGCAGCTCAAATGATATCAGTCCGGGATTGTAATCACCTACCTGATACCCTGGGCCGGTGCTCCCGTTAGCAGAAAATTGCAGCGGCCCGGGGGCCGGGGTAAGCAAGCAATTATCTTCCGTCTTCCTTATTTGCACTGTTCCACATGCACAGTAGAGTGAGAAGCCAAACTTTAACACTCTACGGCTCATGCGTCAGCCCCAGGATCATAAAAAAAAAAGATGGAAGGAAGAAGATTGCTACCTCGCAGGAACCCCAGACCAGGGCAGTTTTCTGCTAACAGGAGCACTGGCCAAGGACCAGGAAAGTCATTACAATCACTGAGGGTTGCCAACATTTTGGCACCCCCCTAGTGATTGTACTTTTCTTTCTCCTTCAGTTATAACATCCTGGGCTGATAACATTTGAACTGCTGACAATCAGGATTGGAGCATTGGAACATTGGAACATTTTCATAAATCCGTCCCATATTTTTTTATTGGGGTAGGTAGGAATCCATACGCACCTTATAACACTTCAACATGTAACATAATAACACAGTGTATTTTATTTTTTCTTTCTTCTCTTTCAGTTGAAGTTTTGACCAATGGGACAACTCCATGCTCCAGTCCTGATAGATAACTAACTTGTGGATCAGGCCCTACTTCCTGTTTTGGCAGACTCTTTTAACCCCTTTGTAGCTAACTCTAGGCACCTCTCAATATCGTGAGCTAGTATTCCCGTTACACGCAAGAGCTAAGATTTTTGCAAATGCGTAAGGAATTAGCTCACTCCTCAGGTGCATTGTGTATATATTCTTGTATTAACACAGCCCATTCCTCTTAAGTTTTCATTTCTGAATATTTTTCATTGAGCTTCTCTTTAATTCAAATGTCATTTTAGTAAAAACAGTGTCCCGTGATATTGTGGATTGCTGATGGTTTGTCTTGTTTTGCCACTTTTTTTTTTTTTTTTGAACATTGGGATTCACTGCGTTCAGCTGTTTGTTTTTTGTTTTCCTTAATTTTTCAACAATTTTTAACAGCTAAAATCTATTTTTATTATTTCCTCTTGGCATTGTTTCTTTTGCTTGTAAAAAGGGCTTGGCAATGCATCGCCAGAGATCCACTTTTGCCTTTTAGAAATGTATAAGATCTTTTAGGTTTTTTTGTCACTCCTTTTTGAATGGTTTTAGATTGTGCAAAAAAAAAAGTCTGCCTGCCTTCTTCAAAGAAGACATTTCTGTACGTATATATATATAAAACAGTGCTGCAAAATATAACTGTGCTTCACCAATCAAAGGTTATCTGAAACCAAAGGGGAGCGGGATTGCTCTGCACCCCATTTGGGAGATCCTGTTGGAAGGATGGAGCATGCCCAGTTGTATCAAACCAGCACTTGTGCAATAATATCGATCCTTGCTACATATGTATATATTCAGCTACCATGGTCCTTTTCAATATGTTTCTTTAGTTTTCCATCATATGCTTGTAACTGTTAGATATTTGATTCAATTAACTTCTTAAAAACAGGACACTTATTTTTAAAAGGCTCTGTAAAACTTTTTTTTTTTTTTTGGCAATGAAGAACAAATCTTTAAATAGAATATTGCTTTTTTTAAAAAATTTGAGTTATATTGAAGTTCCTTCAAATGTATCCCTAAAATGGAAAAGCTCATGCCATAGTAATGGTATAACTCATCCCCCTTGTTCTTGTAATGGATTGAGTGTTTGTTCCCATGGCATTACATATTTTAAGAGTTCTAAGGACTAACGCTTCCCTAAATATCTCAGGATCTCCACGTTTGCCACTCGCGTGCTTGTTTTAAAGGATCTGGTTCCCTAGGTCTTGGGATTGTAAACGAAAGGCACTCAAGCAGATTAACAGGCTTAATTTCTAAAATGGCAACCAATATAATTCTAGGAGTGTGCAACCCTAGATTCCATTTTAATTGTACTTTTAATTGCTATTGTTGTTGGAGTACATTTTTTGACTTGTCATCAGAATGATTATCCTAATCAGGATTTTGGATGCTGACACATAGGTTAAGAAGCCCTGCTTTACTGATAGCAACTAGAATTCCGCTCTTCTCCATTTACTATAGTCTCATACAGTATTTACGTACAGCCCAATAACCATCATGCTGATCTTAATTGTGCAAGGCCCCTGGTTGTGCTATCCCTACTTTGTATGGCACATAGGTGAACCTTGGTGGTCCATAAGTACTGATAAGTGAATAGAGATGCTGCTGCTTTATGGAAGGTAAATAACTGAACCTGAACTTTACCAGTGTTTTACCTGAATTGTTTTTGTCTGAAGCAGAAATTGTCCATCTGTAGCTTTCTGAATGTGACATTTTAGGTTGGAGTCACTAAATCTTAGCTACTAGCATTTCTTGTGTGATTTAAAAATCTGATTGGATATATAAACTGATTTTTTTTCTGTGTTGTTACAGTTTGAGTATATTGGCAGACTATAAATGTAGCTCAATCTTGGGTAGAATTGTTTCAGCGTCAGTTATTAATGAAGGTTTATGTTTAGTTTTAGAATTATTATGGGAAGATAACCAAATCTATTGGAGCCACCAACACCTCATGTATAGTAAGAATAGGTTAATATTTGCCCTAACACCCCACTAGCACAAAAGGCAATTTATAGCTATTCTTAAAGTGAAGAAATTATGTGTTTTCTGCAAATCCTATTTCATTCTAACTGTTGCTTTTAATGGTGTGTAATAGATCTGGCACTGGTTTTGCAACAATGTTGTCAATGACCTTTGCGAAATGCTGATAAGAAAATGGGGTATTATTAAAACACTTCTATTATAATATATTGTAGGAGAAAATTAAATTATTTAACTTTTACTGATAAAATAAATTCCTTAAAAGTAAAAAGGCACAAATGTTCAGTAGTTTTTTTTGTTTTTGTTTTTTAAACAATCAGCAGTCTTTAACCCTTGATAAAGAAATGTGATTTTTTTGTAAGGTGCTAAAATTCAAGTCAGGTCTGTTTAATAATGAGAGAAACTTACAGCTATTGCTAGTTCAGTTTTCATTTTGTATTTCTCCTGTTATGCACAGGGCTGTCCAACTCCAGGCCTCAGAAGCATAAGTGGCAGAGGCTCACAGAGCATATAGATAGCTGATACCTGTAGCCGTAGTCAAAACAGCTGCTTGCCACTGTGAATTGTTTGCTTTGACATGAATTGAGGGTGCCTAGGCCTACATGGGAAATTATCACCTAGATTCATGTATTGCTGCATAATTACATATGTGGAGGGACCAAATATGTATTATATAAAAAGGTAGCAGTTTGGAGTGGGTGTTTTCAACTCAGCTTTAAGTACTGGCAATCCAAATATTCTATGTATGTGATTTATGTATCTTGCAGCTATAGGGTTATATTAGGATTTAAGGTTATTGTTGGTTGACTGCATTTAAGATTTTATGCAAGTGTCCTATTGTGTCACAGTATATTTAGTGATGCAAACACCACTGCAGCATTTCAATATCCCCATCGGCTGGCATCCTTTGTTCAGCTAGCTCTGCACAGACAGAAAGGTAAGCACCAAGAAATCAGAAGAACAGCTTGTTAGTTAGATAGAATTGTACAGTATTCATAGCACTGGGACAATCAAAAGGGCAAAAACTGTGGGTAAGGTGCCCCTGAAGGCATGTAGTTGGGTAGCTCTGCTGTAACAAAATGAAGATGTTTGCTCTGAAACGATAGGTCTAACAAAACCATGTTTGATACTGAACAGCGCTGAAGATAATCCAGAATACCTATACTTCCATATTATCATCATTTTAACAAAAAAAAGCATATTCCACTGCCAGTTACTGCTTTTTTTCTTCTCAGCTAAATATAGTCTAGGTATAAAGGATTAAAATGGCACTGGGTATTGATATTTACATCATTCATGTGAATTTCATGCATTAGTTATAGCACATCATGCCCCATGTTTGCTTCCACTACTGTTCGGAACTCGTGTGGATGGCAATAACCCATAGCGACCATTTCAGTACAGGCGCCACAAGCTGAAGAATATACTGTAGTCATCACACACTGCTCATATTAACTGTTAAAATCCAATCTACTGCTTTTCTTTTTTCTGCTTGTATTTCATGTAAACTTCAGCTCAAATTCAAACTGATTTTGATTGTTTAACAACATTATTTATTTTGAAATAAGTACTATTTGTAGAATTGCCTAGATAATGTTTCTTTCATGTGAGTTTGTGCCTTTTTGTCTAATATTCCAATGCAGGTATATTGGAAATAAATATTCTACAAGACTTAGTAGTTGTATCTTATTTATTGCTATTTCTCACATTGTATGCATTGTCTTAGCAACAATCAAAATAAACTGCAAACACAAATCTGTGCCTGAACTAAAGACTTAAGGTGGCCATACACATTCAGATTTTAGTCTTGTTCCGATGAACATTCAGATATTGGTCGTACGTTTAAATGCAACAATCTGTAACTAATATTCGAAATGAAATTGTAGGATAAAGCCCTTAAAATACAAATCGGAGGATGTTCTGAACATTAAATAGTTGTAGACACCAATTGTACGAAAGTGACTTCCACTGTAGGTTCCCCAAGAATTTCGTCTGATACACAATACACACGCAGATTTTATCATTAGCCGTCTGAAATTTTCTAACCTGGTCGATCCACTAAACGGCCAATCCCATTGTACGGAAATTATCGGGAAGATAATTAAGAGCCTACACATGGTCCCAAAATGGTATTAAACTAGTATTGCTAGTACTAGTATTGCTTTAATGTCCAAATAATTCAATCCAGAAGCTGTGCCTGTACTTATATTGCTCATATCATTATTTGGCCCATTCACTTCTTGTTTATACATACTAGTGATATAAATAATGATCACAATGACTGGAACACAGGCTGCTGGAGCAAGGACTTCCAACAGGATTTTTAAACCTGTCCAAATTGGCAGTTTGGTAGGCCCATTGGAGTGCCCCACACACAGGCAGATAAGGTGCCAACCTGAACTGAAGGATCCAAATTAGCAGTGTATTGCCACCTTTACACTTAAGCTTAAGTTTATGCGTAAGTTATGTACATTGCATACATTTAACAGCAAATTTAACCATAAATCATGAATTTGCTTCAACTTTATTATACCTGCCTGGGCTCACATTGGCTCAAAATTTGAAAGGGCCTTGGGCAACAGTCCCACTGGTCAAGCCACCTTGTGAGCAAAAATTATATTTGATGGCATGCCAGGACTGGGCCAAGGTATTTTGGCACCCAAGGCAAGTGCTTTAACTGGCACTCCTCCCCCACCCCTCGATAGCCCATAAAAGCTTCTGTGGTGCTCTAGGGACCCACAAATCTTAATGCCCACAAAACCTATACATCAGTATGTGTCATTTTCATCTGTAATGCCCACAGAACATGAGTATATATGCAGTGCCACTTGTAATGCAACAAAACACAAATAAATATATATATATATATATATATATATATATATATATATATAGTATATCAAATTTAAACAGCAAAACTCTTACTTGATTGGGTGCCACATATGGTTGTATTTAAATATCTCACACCGAAAGTACTGCGCACTCCATTAATGTCCACTTCAATTTATTACATTATAAAAGTACATCACATCGACGTTTCAGTCCTGGTCTGGGACCTTAATCAAGATGTTACACACAATAAAACACCCATATAAGGAACTCTATCCTTTATAGGTAACAAAAGCCCCACCCACATCGTTGAGAGAGATATATATATATATAGGGAAATTATATATATCACATTTATTCTAATCCTATGTGACTTTGTGTAAAACTCCTGTGTGTGCTATCTCAATCCTAATAGTGTCTGCACTCCAAGGCTCAATATTCTGCGGGGTGCACAGCCAAAATTTAAGTACACAGAAAATAATAATCATCCGTGGCCGGCACACCATTCAATACTTTATCAAAAATGTATTGAAAATATATTGTTTAAAACCGACGTTTCGGTCCTCATTAGCTCCTAATAGGAGCTCTGCATTAAAGGAGACATATACCATCATTTTTCACTTTATCTTAAAATGCAGCTAATACTGTAAAATTGAATAAAATAACGTTTATTTTCTACCTACTGTTCAAGAACGCTGTTTAATGCCTGCAGAAATGCTGAAGCCCCACCCATTCACAGGGCTTCCGGCTATATTCTTTTCTATAGACACGCTGCAGCCATTGAGAGAGGACTGGGCGTGAGACATGGGCGGCGATTTTGGTGACGTCATTTCAGCGCCCACGTCAGTCACGCTGGGGTCCTTCTCTGTTGTGCTGCTCCCGGCCCGCCCAGCCCTCCTAACTAGCGGTTCAGTTCGCTCCAAGATTCGCTACGTCTGTGACTTGATGCTGCAATGTAATCTTGAATCTCTTTATTAAAAAAAATAATAATAATTTACCAAATAAAAAAAAAAAGTTATTCATAATAAAGGAGTCAAATCTGTTTATTCTATAAACTACCTAATTATAAATAATGTGTGCTTTTTGCTTGCAACTCCCTGCATCTATTTTAGGTTCCTATTATATATAGTTATATTGTTCATTTAAAGGAGAAGGAAAGGCTAATAAAGAGTTAATCTCAAGCTGCAGGCATACCTTCAGTTGTCTCAATAGTGCCCTTAAGTCTCCCCATATTTCTCCCGTTCAGACGATCAGAAGCCAAACAAAAAAAAAAAACGCTGAGCTGGGTAGAGAAGATTCCCATAATGCATCGCTCCTTCAAGACTTGGCGACTTGTTACTGCAGGCGGCACATGCGCACAGGGCAGGCGCGTCCTGTTGCCATGGCGATGCAGCGTCACTGAACTCTGTGACAAGCAGGTGGGGGAAGCAGGGGGCAGGTGCTGCGAGTGGCGGAGGGTTTGTGGAGCTTGGGGGGGGTTTGGGGCAGGAGCGGGGAGCTGCAGAATGTTTGTGACAGGAGCGGGGAGCTGGCTTGTGCTTTTAAGCCCATACAGACACGCTGGACAAGATGGTGGCGCCATTCACTGAAACAAGTATGTAGGTTCTAGTATGTGTATCTCTGTAAATCTTTCATTAGGCAAGCCAGGAATTTAGCGTTTTTACACAGCAATAGTAGTACTATTTAATAGTGTGCTTAATAGATTTTGACTTTCCTTCTCCTTTAATTGATCAGGTTCTGAAATTGAAACAGCAGCTATGAGGGGTTTTTTTACATGCAACTCCCTGCAACTTGTACTTTGACACCTAAACTGGGTTTTTTTGGTATTTTCTCCTGCAACAACTCCCTGCATCCAATCCTACAGTGTCCCTGCCCATCAATATTACGTTATGCAATTGCTATGAGAGTTTTTTACATGCAACTCCCTGCAACTTGTACTTTGACACCTAAACTGGGTTTGGTTGGTATTTTCTCCTACAACAACTCCCTGCATCCAATCCTACAGTTTCTCTGCCCATCAGTGTTATGTTCTGCAATTGCTTAGAGCATACCCCCCAACTGGGATGAGCGCTCCGACTCCTTGCGCTGCTTCTCTTCTTATGATGCTCCTTCTCCGGCGGTCCCTGGCCCTTTTATAAGGTTGCGCCCATGCGTAATGACGTCACACGTACACACGGGGCGCAACCATATAAAAGGGCCATGGACCGCCGGAGAAGGAGCATAATAAGAAGAGAACAAATAATAAAGCCTCTACTCTAAATAGTATTTATAACAAAGTAAATGTAAACGAATGACAAATTGAAGCCCCAAACAAATCAAAACCCGTACCAAATAAATATAAAGGTCTGGGTGTGAACACCCCAGACCTAGCGCAGTTGTGAAAAAACTCTAGGGGGCCCCAATGGAAATTTGTAATTAATGCAGAATCAGAAAAAGCTCACCAGAGTCCACAGTTGGTCCGGGTGCTCAGGGCCCCGAACCCGTAGCTGAAGGGAGAAGTTATATCATATACAGTTGAGCTCCAAACATCTCCGGACACGACATGCTGCTAAAACCAGGTCTTTATTGTTCCATCTAAAAACTAGACGCCTGACATGTTTCGTGCGCGAACGCACTTACTCATAGGCATACATATACAACAATAGGAGGGTTTAAATAGTGTCATAAGCAATTAAACATGCAAATTAAGACATCAATACATACACCCCCATCAGTAAAAAAGCACACATAGTGGAATCTGGAACCTGTATAAATCAAAAATGTAGGCTATATTAACAAGGCCAATCATTTAAAAAAGACTTTTTTTGTAAAATGCATATGTAGAATACATCCAATCAATCCAAGTAAACTGTTCAATACATCAATATCAATAAATATAGTAAAAAGTAAATAATATTAATTTAATACATGAATGGCAACATTAAATGTTAGAAATTCTTTTATGTACAAATAAATAGACTCATAAATTCAAACATAGCAGCTAATGTCAAAAATAGAATTGAGGCCATTAGGATATCGTGTATCAAGAGTAAATATCCATTTGACTTCAGAACGTAAGAGCCTAGCATATAAGTCACTGCGCCTTGCATCAGGAAGAATTTTATCTATGACTTGAATGTGCAAAAACGATACATCAGATTGGCAACATTGTAAAAAGTGTCTAGCCACGGGACTGTTGCTACTTCTAGCAGCTATATGTCTAATATGTTCCCTCATCCTGCTCTTAAGGGAGCGTGTTGTACAGCCAACATATTGAATGCTACATCTTGAACAGGTTAGAAGATACACAACATATCGCGTATTACAGTTGGCATAAAAATGCATGTTAAATACTGTCCCAGACACTGAACTACTAAAGGTAGTGGATTGCCTGATATGTGAACAAGTAACACATCTGCGTGCTCCACAGCGATATGTACCCTTTACTGTAAGCCATGTCGCTCTCAAGGGCCGGGACCGCCACAGAGTTGGTGAAAGTATATTACCCAATGTGGGAGCTTTTTTTGCAACAATATTGTAACCACCTTGTAATACCAATGCCAAGTCAGGATCATTATAGAGAACAGGAATTAAATTAGAAACTATACGTTTAATCTTATAGAACTGATTAGAAAACGAAGTTACAAAAGTAGGAGAAACATAACCCCTTCCAACTCTGCCATGATGTTGACCTTTCCTATCAGTGAGTAAGTCTGATCTCTCCATCCGTAAGGCCTTAATAAAGGCTGAGGACAGTGACCTCATGCTATACCCACGATCAAGAAATCGATCTCGCAGTATGACAGCCTGCTCCAAAAAGGCACTCTCTGTGCTGCAATTTCTCCGTAAACGCTGAAACTGTCCCACAGGGATGCCCCTAAACATATGTGCTGGATGGCAAGAATCTGCCCTTAGCAAAGAATTACCAGCACAAGCTTTACGAAAGGTTGTGGTTTCCACCACAGTGCCCCTAGCAACCAGTTTCAAATCTAAAAAAGAGATAGTATGGGTATTAAATTCACTGGTGAATCGTAAATTAAGCGTGTTCGTGTTCAGCTCAGTGACAAAAAGTAAAAATTCTGAATGTGACCCCTGCCAAACCAAAAGGAGGTCATCCACATATCGCTTATAAAAAAACTATATTGTGTAAGTAAAGTGAATCACCTCCATAGATGTGGGTCTCCTCCCACCAGCCCATGTACAAATTGGCATAGGCTGGTGCAAACTTAGCACCCATCGACGTACCACACCTCTGGAGGTAAAAAACTTGATCAAAAAGAAAAAAATTGTGAGACAATAGATAACTAATAGAATCTAAAATAAAGTGCTTGGTGCCCTCATCATAAGTGCTATACATATCCAAGTGATAAGAGATCGCTAGCATTCCTTTCTCGTGTGGGATGCAGGAATACAATGATGCTACATCAATCGTGCCCCAGGAAAAATTATCAGACCACTCTAAATGATTAAGCAATTGTAAAACATGTTTTGTATCCATGACATACGAAGTTAACCGTTTAACCAAAGGCTGTAAGTAAAGATCTATATATTCCGAAAGTTTCTCATTCAAAGATGCTATACCAGATACAATTGGTCGCCCTAAGGGCGGACGCTCAGACTTATGGACCTTAGGTAAGTGGTGGAAAAGGGGGACTCTCGGAGAAGTCGGTATCAAATAATCCCTGATTCTCTCATTGAACAATCCAGACTTATAAGCATCATTAACTAATTCCACCAAATTTTTAGTAAACTCAATGGTAGGGTCAGTACTCAGGGGTTGGTAAGTAGAATTATCATTCAACTGTCGCATGGCTTCATTCTTATAAGTCTCACTGTCTAACACGACTACCATCCCCCCTTTATCGGCATTCTTTATAACTATAGACTTATCATCCTGTAATTGTTTAAGGGCTGCCTTTTCTTGAGAAGTCAAATTAAAGCCAGTGAACTGACTCCTAGTCTCCATTTTAAGTGAGAACAGCTCCTTCTCTATTAGCTCCTGAAATCTATCAACAACACTGCCCCTACAATGCAGTGGATAGAAATCAGAAGTCATACGTAAGCCATCCCTTATCTCCTCAGGGTCAACACCAAAACGGTGTATGGACGTGTCTGATTCATTTTGTAAAGCATATAAATTCTGCAAACAACGTTCATCCTGAAACAGTAATTGACAATTCAAATTATCAGACATACTGGGGAAAGACAAACCTTGACTATCAGAGCCATTCTCAATAAGGCTTCCCGGTGTCGCCGCATTTACAGGTTGTTCTAGTTGTACACAGTTTAAATCATTCAAAAAATATTTCTTTAAAACTAGTTTACGAACAAACCTATTGATATCAATCAAAGTTTCCAGTATATTAAAGTCCCTTGATGGTGAAAAAGATAACCCTTTTCCAAGTAGAGAAAGTTGTGCCTCAGTCAAGTCTTTAGTGGAAAGATTTAAAACAAAAGTCTCCTGTTTCCCTTCCGGTCACGGAGACGATAGCCTGAACGGTCCCCCCGTATCGAAGAGGCATGTAAATCCTCGCCAGCCCGATCGGCACGATCACTAGTACCCCTCTGGCGTCTCCGGTATGAAACATCCGTACCCTCAGCTCCACGCACAGGGGGAGGGGCATCGCTCCTGCTGCGGACAGAGGAGGATTCAACATTCATATCCCGACCGCGTGAACGGGTAAAACGTCTTGTAGAGGAAAGTCCCGTATCTTTAAACATTTCAATGGCCCGCAGCTCACGTTCACGCTGTGAAGAGATAGAGGAAACAGAGGAGCAAAAGGAGGTACTATCATTTCCTATGCAGGACTCGTCCTCTGTGCTAGAAAATCTGACAAATTTCTGAGAAAGCGGTTTTTTAAGTATAGTTTTCTTATTGTTACTATCATGATGGGGAAAGCTATCAGAATATCGCTTCCTAAAGCCCTACTGTGTAGTGGTATAAACCCTCCCCTCATCATAATCATGCCTGTCACGATTTAGTTTCTTAATTTTTCGTAAAAGGACCACTTCCTCAGCATTTTTCAGATTAGTATTAAGAGTGTTACATTCATCAGACCAGTTAGCATTAGAAAGTAGCTCATAAGTTTCGTTCAAAACAAAACATGTTTTACAATTGCTTAATCATTTAGAGTGGTCTGATAATTTTTCCTGGGGCACGATTGATGTAGCATCATTGTATTCCTGCATCCCACACGAGAAAGGAATGCTAGCGATCTCTTATCACTTGGATATGTATAGCACTTATGATGAGGGCACCAAGCACTTTATTTTAGATTCTATTAGTTATCTATTGTCTCACAATTTTTTTCTTTTTGATCAAGTTTTTTACCTCCAGAGGTGTGGTACGTCGATGGGTGCTAAGTTTGCACCAGCCTATGCCAATTTGTACATGGGCTGGTGGGAGGAGACCCACATCTATGGAGGTGATTCACTTTACTTACACAATATAGTTTTTTATAAGCGATATGTGGATGACCTCCTTTTGGTTTGGCAGGGGTCACATTCAGAATTTTTACTTTTTGTCACTGAGCTGAACACGAACACGCTTAATTTACGATTCACCAGTGAATTTAATACCCATACTATCTCTTTTTTAGATTTGAAACTGGTTGCTAGGGGCACTGTGGTGGAAACCACAACCTTTCGTAAAGCTTGTGCTGGTAATTCTTTGCTAAGGGCAGATTCTTGCCATCCAGCACATATGTTTAGGGGCATCCCTGTGGGACAGTTTCAGCGTTTACGGAGAAATTGCAGCACAGAGAGTGCCTTTTTGGAGCAGGCTGTCATACTGCGAGATCGATTTCTTGATCGTGGGTATAGCATGAGGTCACTGTCCTCAGCCTTTATTAAGGCCTTACGGATGGAGAGATCAGACTTACTCACTGATAGGAAAGGTCAACATCATGGCAGAGTTGGAAGGGGTTATGTTTCTCCTACTTTTGTAACTTCGTTTTCTAATCAGTTCTATAAGATTAAACGTATAGTTTCTAATTTAATTCCTGTTCTCTATAATGATCCTGACTTGGCATTGGTATTACAAGGTGGTTACAATATTGTTGCAAAAAAAGCTCCCACATTGGGTAATATACTTTCACCAACTCTGTGGCGGTCCCGGCCCTTGAGAGCGACATGGCTTACAGTAAAGGGTACATATCGCTGTGGAGCACGCAGATGTGTTACTTGTTCACATATTAGGCAATCCACTACCTTTAGTAGTTCAGTGTCTGGGACAGTATTTAACATGCATTTTTATGCCAACTGTAATACGCGATATGTTGTGTATCTTCTAACCTGTTCAAGATGTAGCATTCAATATGTTGGCTGTACAACACGCTCCCTTAAGAGCAGGATGAGGGAACATATTAGACATATAGCTGCTAGAAGTAGCAACAGTCCCGTGGCTAGACACTTTTTACAATGTTGCCAATCTGATGTATCGTTTTTGCACATTCAAGTCATAGATAAAATTCTTCCTGATGCAAGGCGCAGTGACTTATATGCTAGGCTCTTACGTTCTGAAGTCAAATGGATATTTACTCTTGATACACGATATCCTAATGGCCTCAATTCTATTTTTGACATTAGCTGCTATGTTTGAATTTATGAGTCTATTTATTTGTACATAAAAGAATTTCTAACATTTAATGTTGCCATTCATGTATTAAATTAATATTATTTACTTTTTACTATATTTATTGATATTGATGTATTGAACAGTTTACTTGGATTGATTGGATGTATTCTACATATGCATTTTACAAAAAAAGTCTTTTTTAAATGATTGGCCTTGTTAATATAGCCTACATTTTTGAATTATACAGGTTCCAGATTCCACTATGTGTGCTTTTTTACTGATGGGGGTGTATGTATTGATGTCTTAATTTGCATGTTTAATTGCTTATGACACTATTTAAACCCTCCTATTGTTGTATGTGTATGCCTATGAGTAAGTGCGTTCGCGCACGAAACATGTCAGGCGTCCGGAGATGTTTGGAGCTCAACTGTATATGTAATAAGAAGAGAAGCAGCGCAAGGAGTCAGAGCGCGTATGGGGGGCTTTGTATGGGGGGGCTCTGTGTATTGGGGGGCACTGTGTGTATGGGGGGGGCACTGTGTATGGGGGCACTGTGAATGGGGGGCTCTGTGTATTGGGGGGCTCTGTGTATTGGGGGGCTCTGTGTTTGGAGGGCTTTGTGTTTGGGGGCACTGTGTATGGGGGGCTCTGTGTATGGGGGGGCTCTGTGTATGGGGGGGCATGTGTATGGGGGGGCTATGTGTATGGGGGGGCATGTGTATGGGGGGGACTTGTGTATGGGGGGGCTCTGTGTTTGGAGGGCTTTGTGTTTGGGGGCACTGTGTATGGGGGGGCTCTGTGCATGGGGGGGACTGTGTATGGGGGGGGCTATGTGTATGGGGGGGACTGTGTATGGGGGGGCTCTGTGTATGGTTGGGCTCTGTGTATGGGGGGGCACTGTGTTGGGATGTGGGGGGGCTCTGTGTATTAGGGGCCCTGTGTATGGGGGGCCCTGTCTCCCCTGTGTGGGGGGGCAAAACTGGTAGATCGTTATAACTCACTTATATTTATTATAACATTTGTTATATGTAGGAGTTGCTATTTTGTTTTCCTTAGGTAGTACAGTATGAGGGTATAGCACATTTGCATCTGATCCCGCCATTTCAACTATAAAAATGGGGTGTGTTCATTGGGGCGTGGTCACAAAAGTGGGCGTGGTCAAAAAAATTTGCCTTAGAGTTTTTTACACGGAACTCCCTGTAACTTGTACTTTGATACCTAAGCTGGGTTTTTTTTTTTGGTATTTTCTCCTGCAACAACTCCAAAAGTAAAGATCAGGCAGCAGCACAGGACAGCTATGTGCAGACTGGTAACAGATACACAGGCAGGCAGGTGGGAGGGGTTTCCCTGCTACAGCAGAGTTCAGCCTGTCAGTCGGTGCTGTGACCATTTCCTGTGGGAGAATGAAGAGACACTCCCATCTCTCATTTCAGTTTAGCTTCAGAGGAGTGAAGATCTCTCTGCAGCTCTGATATAAAAACGATTTTAGGAGGTAAAATGCATTCAAATCGTTTTTTTTTCTGCAAGATTCCATAGATTGAAGAAAGATGAATCATATAACTGAATATGAAGGTGATATGAAATGTCTCCTTTAAGGGCTGGACACGTATAACATATAAATGGGACAAAGCTGAGAAGCATGTATGTGTATGTTATTGGTGTGCAGCAGCTTCAGCATGATTTGAAACCCCGTCTCCCAGCAGCTCAGAAAAAGCTGTTCTTAACAACGAAAGCAAGACTCAGCCACGTCCAGACATGAAACAGTGCAAAATAAGAAGAATACAGGTTGTGACATTACCTCTCAGGCCGAACAAGCTTCTCACCTTCTCACACACACAACTTTTCCCTGTTCTGTTTTGGTTGTATGCGACCTCCCTTCCGGGGGTGGGGCCTTGGGTGTTACCATGCCTGCCTAGAGCGCAATCACTTGGGGGCACACTTTAAAGGTGAGAGAGTTTTTGTTTTTTTTCTATTCTTAAAACGGGTTTGCATGGCTTGGCCTTTATAGTTTCAAGCGTTTATAAACCGCCTGCCCCAACCCCCCTGTGTGTGTGTTGTGTACTGTGTGAGCCGGGACCTGGGAGTGCTCCCCACCCCTAACTTTGCCGGTGCGTACCTTTATTAAACTGTCAACGCGGCGCGCTCCTGTAACACACTGGCGCTGCGGCGCATGTATCGTGTGCATACAGTGGAGGAAATAATTATTTGACCCCTCACTGATTTTGTAAGTTTGTCCAATGACAAAGAAATGAAAAGTCTCAGAACAGTATCATTTCAATGGTAGGTTTATTTTAACAGTGGCAGATAGCACATCAAAAGGAAAATCGAAAAAATAACTTTAAATAAAAGATAGCAACTGATTTGCATTTCATTGAGTGAAATAAGTTTTTGAACCCTCTAACAAAAAAAGACTTAATACTTAGTGGAAAAACCCTTGTTTGCAAGCACAGAGGTCAAACGTTTCTTGTAATTGATGACCAAGTTTGCGCACATTTTAGGAGGAATGTTGGTCCCACTCCTCTTTGCAGATCATCTCTAAATCCCTAAGGTTTCGAGGCTGTCTCTGTGCAACTCTGAGCTTGAGCTCCCTCCATAGGTTTTCTATTGGATTAAGGTCCGGAGACTGACTAGGCCACTCCATGACCTTAATGTGCTTCTTCTTGAGCTACTCCTTTGTTGCCTTTGCTGTATGTTTTGGGTCATTGTCGTGCTGGAACACCCATCCACGACCCATTTTCAGTTTCCTGGCAGAGGGAAGGAGGTTGTCGTTCAGGATTTCACGATACATGGCTCCGTCCATTTTCCCGTTAATGCGAATAAGTTGTCCTGTGCCCTTAGCAGAAAAACACCCCCAAAGCAAAATGTTTCCACCCCCATGCTTGACGGTGGGGACGGTGTTTTGGGGGTCATAGGCAGCATTTTTCTTCCTCCAAACACAGCGAGTTGAGTTAATGCCAAAGAGCTCTATTTTGGTCTCATCAGACCACAGCACCTTCTCCCAGTCACTCACAGAATCATTCAGGTGTTCATTGGCAAACTTCAGACGGGCCTGCACATGTGCCTTCTTGAGCAGGGGGACCTTGCGAGCCCTGCAGGATTTTAATCCATTGCAGTGTAATGTGTTTCCAATGGTTTTCTTGGTGACTGTGGTCCCTGCTAATTTGAGGTCATTCAACTAACTCCTCCCGTGTAGTTCTAGGATGCTTTTTCACCTTTCTCAGAATCATTGACACCCCACGAGGTGAGATCTTGCGTGGAGCCCCAGAGCGAGGTCGATTGATGGTCATTTTGTGCTCCTTCCATTTTCGAACAATCGCACCAACAGTTGTCACCTTCTCTCCCAGCTTCTTGCTAATGGTTTTGTAGCCCATTCCAGCCTTGTGCAGGTCTACAATTTTGTCTCTGACATCCTTGGACAGCTCTTTGGTCTTTCCCATGTTGGAGAGTTTGGAGTCTGCTTGATTGATTGATTCTGTGGACAGGTGTCTTTTATACAGGTGACTAGTTAAGACAGGTGTCCTTAATGAGGTTGACTAATTGAGTAGAAGTGTCTAACCAGAACTCTTAATGGTTGGTAGGAGTTCAAAAACTTATTTCACTCAATGAAATGCAAATCAGTTGCTATCTTTTATTTAAAGTTATTTTTTCGATTTTCCTTTTGATGTGCTATCTGCCACTGTTAAAATAAACCTACCATTGAAATGATACTGTTCTGAGACTTTTCATTTCTTTGTCATTGGACAAACTTACAAAATCAGTGAGGGGTCAAATAATTATTTCCTCCACTGTACGTCGATGTCATAGAAATGGCCTGGGCGGCAGAGAGAGCTGGTGCGTTGGTGTGGATCGCACGGAATACAGAGCAGGAGAAAACCCGGGCTTATTTTCTGATGCTGGGTGCTGGCACAGGAACATATTTGGGGGCAATATCTTGGCCGCTGCTGGCACAGGTGCAGATTATTCGAGGGCAATATTATGGCCGCTGCTGGCACAGGTGCAGATTATTCGAGGGCAATATTATGGCCGCTGCTGGCACAGGTGCAGATTATTTGAGGGCAATATTATGGCCGCTGCTGGCACAGGTGCAGATTATTTGAGGGCAATATTATGGCCGCTGCTGGCACAGGTGCAGATTATTCGGGGGCAATATGATGGCTGCTGCTGCCACAGGTACAGATTATTTGGGGGCAATATGATGGCTGCTGCTGGCACAGGAACATATTTGGGGGCAATATCTTGGCCGCTGCTGGCACAGGTGCAGATTATTCGAGGGCAATATTATGGCCGCTGCTGGCACAGGTGCAGATTATTCGAGGGCAATATTATGGCCGCTGCTGGCACAGTTGCAGATTATTCGAAGGCAATATTATGGCCGCTGCTGGCACACGTACAGATTATTCGAGGGCAATATTATGGCCGCTGCTGGCACAGGTACAGATTATTCCAGGGCAATATTATGGCTGCTGCTGCCACAGGTACAGATTATTTGGGGGCAATATGATGGCTGCTGCTGGCACAGGTACAGATTGGGGGCAATATGATGGCTGCTGCTGGCACAGGTACAGATTATTCGGGGGCAATATTATGGTTGCTGCTGGCACAGGTACAGATTATTCGGGGGCAATATGATGGCTGCTGCTGGCACAGGTACAGATTATTTGGGGGCAATATGATGGCTGCTGCTGGCACAGGTACAGATTATTCGGGGGCAATATGATGGCTGCTGCTGGCACAGGTACAGATTGGGGGCAATATGATGGCTGCTGCTGGCACAGGTACAGATTATTCGGGGGCAATATGATGGCTGCTGCTGGCACAGGTACAGATTGGGGGCAATATTATGGATGCTGCTGGCACAGGTACAGATTATTCGGGGGCAATATGATGGCTGCTGCTGGCACAGGTACAGATTATTCGGGGGCAATATGATGGCTGCTGCTGGCACAGGTACAGATTATTCGGGGGCAATATGATGGCTGCTGCTGGCACAGGTACAGATTATTCGGGGGGCAATATGATGGCTGCTGCTGCCACAGGTACAGATTATTTGGGGGCAATATGATGGCTGCTGCTGGCACAGGTACAGATTATTCGGGGGCAATATGATGGCTGCTGCTGGCACAGGTACAGATTGGGGGCAATATGATGGCTGCTGCTGCCACAGGTACAGATATTCGGGGGCAATATGATGGCTGCTGCTGGCAACAGGTACAGATTATTCGGGGGCAATATGATGGCTGCTGCTGGCACAGGTACAGATTGGGGCAATATGATGGCTGCTGCTGGCACAGGTACAGATTATTCGGGGGCAATATGATGGCTGCTGCTGGGCACAGATTGGGGGCAATATGATGGCTGCTGCTGGCACAGGTACAGATTATTCGGGGGCAATATGATGGCTGCTGCTGGCACAGGTACAGATAATTCGGGGGCAATATGGCTGCTGCTGGCACAGGTACAGATTATTCGGGGGCAATATGATGCCTGCTGCTGGCACAGGTACAGATTATTCGGGGGCAATATTATGGTTGCTGCTGGCACAGGTACAGATTATTCGGGGGCAATATTATGGCTGCTGCTGGCACAGGTACAGATTGGGGGCAATATGATGGCTGCTGCTGGCACAGGTACAGATTATTTGGGGCAATATGATGGCTGCTGCTGGCACAGGTACAGATTATTCGGGGGCAATATGATGGCTTCTGCTGGCACAGGTACAGATTGGGGGCAATATGATGGCTGCTGCTGGCACAGGTACAGATTATTCGGGGGCAATATGATGGCTGCTGCTGGCACAGGTACAGATAATTCGGGGGCAATATGGCTGCTGATGACACAGGTACAGATTATTCGGGGGTAATATGATGCCTGCTGCTGGCACAGGTACAGATTATTCGGGGCAATATTATGGTTGCTGCTGGCACAGGTACAGATTATTCGGGGGCAATATGATGGCTGCTGCTGGCACAGGTACAGATTATTTGGGGGCAATATGATGGCTGCTGCTGGCACAGGTACAGATTATTCGGGGGCAATATGATGGCTGCTGCTGGCACAGGTACAGATTGGGGGCAATATGATGGCTGCTGCTGGCACAGGTACAGATTATTCGGGGGCAATATGATGGCTGCTGCTGGCACAGGTACAGATTGGGGGCAATATTATGGATGCTGCTGGCACAGGTACAGATTATTCGGGGGCAATATGATGGCTGCTGCTGGCACAGGTACAGATTATTCGGGGGCAATATTATGGTTGGTGCTGGCACAGGTACAGATTATTCGGGGGCAATATGATGGCTGCTGCTGCCACAGGTACAGATTGGGGGCAATATGATGGCTGCTGCTGGCACAGGTACAGATTATTCGGGGGCAATATGATGGCTGCTGCTGGCACAGGTACAGATTGGGGGCAATATGATGGCTGCTGCTGGCACAGGTACAGATTATTCGGGGGCAATATGATGGCTGCTGCTGGCACAGGTACAGATTGGGGGCAATATGATGGCTGCTGCTGGCACAGGTACAGATAATTCGGGGGCAATATGGCTGCTGCTGGCACAGGTAAAGATTATTCGGGGGCAATATGATGCCTGCTGCTGGCACAGGTACAGATTATTCGGGGGCAATATTATGGTTGCTGCTGGCACAGGTACAGATTATTTGGGGGCAATATGATGGCTGCTGCTGGCACAGGTACAGATTATTCGGGGGCAATATGATGGCTGCTGCTGGCACAGGTACAGATAATTCGGGGGCAATATGGCTGCTGCTGGCACAGGTACAGATTATTCGGGGCAATATGATGCCTGCTGCTGGCACAGGTACAGATTATTCGGGGGCAATATTATGGTTTCTGCTGGCACAGGTACAGATTATTCGGGGGGCAATATGATGGCTGCTGCTGCCACAGGTACAGATTATTTGGGGCAATATGATGGCTGCTGCTGGCACAGGTACAGATTATTCGGGGCAATATGATGGCTGCTGCTGGCACAGGTACAGATTGGGGGCAATATGATGGCTGCTGCTGGCACAGGTACAGATTATTCGGGGGCAATATGATGGCTGCTGCTGCCACAGGTACAGATTATTTGGGGGCAATATGATGGCTGCTGCTGGCACAGGTACAGATTATTCGGGGGCAATATGATGGCTGCTGCTGGCACAGGTACAGATTATTCGGGGGCAATATGATGGCTGCTGCTGGCACAGGTACAGATTGGGGCAATATGATGGCTGCTGCTGGCACAGGTACAGATTATTCGGGGGCAATATGATGGCTGCTGCTGGCACAGGTACAGATTGGGGGCAATATGATGGCTGCTGCTGGCACAGGTACAGATAATTCGGGGGCAATATGGCTGCTGCTGGCACAGGTAAAGATTATTCGGGGGCAATATGATGCCTGCTGCTGGCACAGGTACAGATTATTCGGGGGCAATATTTGGTTGCTGCTGGCACAGGTACAGATTATTCGGGGGCAATATGATGGCTGCTGCTGGCACAGGTACAGATTGGGGGGCAATATGATGGCTGCTGCTGGCCACAGGTACAGATTATTTGGGGGCAATATGATGGCTGCTGCTGGCACAGGTACAGATTATTCGGGGCAATATGATGGCTGCTGCTGGCACAGGTACAGATAATTCGGGGGCAATATGGCTGCTGCTGGCACAGGTACAGATTATTCGGGGCAATATGATGCCTGCTGCTGGCACAGGTACAGATTATTCGGGGGCAATATTATGGTTTCTGCTGGCACAGGTACAGATTATTCGGGGGCAATATGATGGCTGCTGCTGCCACAGGTACAGATTATTTGGGGGCAATATGATGGCTGCTGCTGGCACAGGTACAGATTATTCGGGGGCAATATGATGGCTGCTGCTGGCACAGGTACAGATTGGGGGCAATATGATGGCTGCTGCTGGCACAGGTACAGATTATTCGGGGGCAATATGATGGCTGCTGCTGGCACAGGTACAGATTGGGGGCAATATGGCTGCTGGCACAGGTAAGATTTCGGGGCAATATGATGCTGCTGGCACAGGTACAGATAATTCGGGGGCAATATGATGGCTGCTGCTGGCACAGGTACAGATTATTCGAGGGCAATATTATGGCTGCTGCTGGCACAGGTACAGATTGGGGGCAATATGATGCCTGCTGCTGGCACAGGTACAGATTATTCGGGGGCAATATTATGGTTTCTGCTGGCACAGGTACAGATTATTCGGGGGCAATATGATGGCTGCTGCTGCCACAGGTACAGATTATTTGGGGGCAATATGATGGCTGCTGCTGGCACAGGTACAGATTGGGGCAATATGATGGCTGCTGCTGGCACAGGTACAGATTATTCGGGGGCAATATGATGGCTGCTGCTGGCACAGGTACAGATTGGGGGCAATATGATGGCTGCTGCTGGCACAGGTACAGATTATTCGGGGGCAATATGATGGCTGCTGCTGGCACAGGTACAGATTCTTCGGGGGCAATATGATGGCTGCTGCTGGCACAGGTACAGATTATTCGGGGGCAATATGATGCCTGCTGCTGGCACAGGTACAGATAATTCGGGGGCAATATGATGGCTGCTGCTGGCACAGGTACAGATTATTCGGGGGCAATATGATGGCTGCTGCTGCCACAGGTACAGATTATTTGGGGGCAATATGATGGCTGCTGCTGGCACAGGTACAGATTATTCGGGGGCAATATGATGGCTGCTGCTGGCACAGGTACAGATTATTCGGGGGCAATATGATGGCTGCTGCTGGCACAGGTACAGATTATTCGGGGGGCAATATGATGGCTGCTGCTGGCACAGGTACAGATTGGGGGCAATATGATGGCTGCTGCTGGCACAGGTACAGATAATTCGGGGGCAATATGGCTGCTGCTGGCACAGGTAAAGATTATTCGGGGGCAATATGATGCCTGCTGCTGGCACAGGTACAGATTATTCGGGGGCAATATTATGGTTGCTGCTGGCACAGGTACAGATTATTCGGGGGCAATATGATGGCTGCTGCTGGCACAGGTACAGATTGGGGGCAATATGATGGCTGCTGCTGGCACAGGTACAGATTATTTGGGGGCAATATGATGGCTGCTGCTGGCACAGGTACAGATTATTCGGGGGCAATATGATGGCTGCTGCTGGCACAGGTACAGATAATTCGGGGGGCAATATGGCTGCTGCTGGCACAGGTACAGATTATTCGGGGGCAATATGATGCCTGCTGCTGGCACAGGTACAGATTATTCGGGGGCAATATTATGGTTTCTGCTGGCACAGGTACAGATTATTCGGGGGCAATATGATGGCTGCTGCTGCCACAGGTACAGATTATTTGGGGGGCAATATGATGGCTGCTGCTGGCACAGGTACAGATTATTCGGGGGCAATATGATGGCTGCTGCTGGCACAGGTACAGATTGGGGGCAATATGATGGCTGCTGCTGGCACAGGTACAGATTATTCGGGGGGCAATATGATGGCTGCTGCTGGCACAGGTACAGATTGGGGCAATATGATGGCTGCTGCTGGCACAGGTACAGATAATTCGGGGGCAATATGATGGCTGCTGCTGGCACAGGTACAGATTATTCGAGGGCAATATTATGGCTGCTGCTGGCACAGGTACAGATTGGGGGCAATATGATGGCTGCTGCTGGCACAGGTACAGATTATTCGGGGGCAATATGATGGCTGCTGCTGGCACAGGTACAGATTATTCGGGGGCAATATTATGGCTGCTGCTGGCACAGGTACAGATTATTCGGGGCAATATTATGGTTGCTGCTGGCACAGGTACAGATTATTCGGGGGCAATATGATGGCTGCTGCTGGCACAGGTACAGATTATTCGGGGCCAATATGATGGCTGCTGCTGGCACAGGTACAGATTATTCGGGGGCAATATTATGGCTGCTGCTGGCACAGGTACAGATTATTTGGGGGCAATATTATGGCTGCTGCTGGCACAGGTACAGATTGGGGGCAATATTATGGCTGCTGCTGGCACAGGTACAGATTATTCGGGGGCAATATGATTGCTGCTGCTGGCACAGGTACAGATTATTCGGGGGCAATATGATGGCTGCTGCTGGCACAGGTACAGATTATTCGGGGGCTATATGATGGCTGCTGCTGGCACAGGTACAGATTATTCGGGGGCAATATGATGGCTGCTGCTGGCACAGGTACAGATTGGGGGCAATATGATGGCTGTTGCTGGCACAGGTACAGATTATTTGGGGGCAATTGGAGGGATTGGCTGCTGCTGGCACAGGTACAGATTGGGGGCAATATGATGGGTAATGGCCCAGGTACATGGGGACAATATGAAGGCTGCTGGCATGGCTACATGGACAGTCAGAAGGGGGAAGGGTTGGATGATGGCAGATTCTGACTATCTGGGCCTCAGGGTTGCGATGTGTGACTGCTATGACTGGGGACTGCTCTTTCTTGTGTGCTGTGATTATTTGGTTGTATTTAATTTATATAAATTAAGTTTCCTTATAAATGTGTTGTAAGATGAATGAAACTGTCTGTTGTGCCACTAACAATTTTATTTAAAATGCAAAAAAAAAAATTAAACTGTATAATAGTGAGGTGGGAAATGGTAATGCGGGGGGCGGGGGTGCACTGATTGAAGCCTTTGCCTAGGGTGCCAAAATACCTTGGCCCGGCCCTGGGTCCATCAGTCTTCCAGGGATGCTGTACCTATAGCTGTTCTGTTGTGGGACTGTACTTCCAGCATTTGCTTCCCTATTCATGTTAGCACTGGAATGTTGTGGGTTAGTGTGTATGTTTCATATGTGGGGCACATGTAATAAAATGTTGGAGATGAACATGTATAAAGCACCTATACTTGCTGACAGAGGATGTGATGGCAGGGCTACAGTGGCTTTGACATTTGCAGAGACATTTTTGCTGCTGGTGATGTTCAGTTTTATTGGTCCAGATTTTTTGGGAGGGTCTCCTGGGTTAAGTCTGGGTAAATCTGACTGAAGTTGAACACAAAATGTAAACGTAAATAAGGCCCAAAACCACAAAGGTCTCATTTATGAACAAGTAAGAAATGCTTGAAAAATTGTTTACATTCTATTGCTATCTACAGAGGTGCTTCCTTTAATATACACTCATAATATATATATATATACCAATTTGCTTCATCTGATATCCTTATAAAGCCCTTTGCTCTGTTCCCTTACATCTTATTATTAACTTTACTATAATTCATCAGTCACCTAATTCCTATTATTTGTGACTTTGTTTTATCTCCCCCCCCACTTCCCCCAGTAAAATAACACACACACATATATAGTGGGGGGGGGAGATAAAACAAAGTCACAAATAATAGGAATTAGGTGACTGATGAATTATAGTAAAGTTAATAATAAGATGTAAGGGAACAGAGCAAAGGGCTTTATAAGGATATCAGATGAAGCAAATTGGTATATATATATATATTATGAGTGTATATTAAAGGAAGCACCTCTGTAGATAGCAATAGAATGTAAACAATTTTTCAAGCATTTCTTACTTGTTCATAAATGAGACCTTTGTGGTTTTGGGCCTTATTTACGTTTACATTTTGTGTTCAACTTCAGTCTCCCCCCCCCCCACTATATATGTGTGTGTGTTATTTTACTGGGGGAAGTGGGGGGGGAGATAAAACAAAGTCACAAATAATAGGAATTAGGTGACTGATGAATTATAGTAAAGTTAATAATAAGATGTAAGGGAACAGAGCAAAGGGCTTTATAAAGATATCAGATGAAGCAAATTGGTAAGCTGGGTAAGTAAGATGGAGGGGCAGATGTACAGCGGCTTTACAGTTACTACAGGGAGTACTAAAGCAAATCCCAACTCTCCCCGCAGCTTCTCTCTGGCACACTACTGGCACTGCTTCCGAGATAGCCCCGCCCACCACTCCTCACACACTGGCAGACAAACAGGAAGCAACAGTGAAGACAGAACGGGAGAGAACTGATTTCCTCAGCATAGACAGCCGCACCAGGAGAGCTGATAAGGTACTTTTATTACTCGCTGAGGAAACGCACCCCTACCAATGCCAAGCATTGGGCCCCACAAGATACACTCAAATAGAGCCACCACATCAGATGACTACATCCTTGGTATTAGTCTTTCGCACCATCCCACACGCATCCCCTAGCAACTCACTGGGCATGGCCTTATGACGGCAGGGTAACACCCAAGCCCCGCCCCCGGAAGGGAGGTCGCATACAACCAAAACAGAACAGGGAAAAGTTGTGTGTGTGAGAAGCTTGTTCGGCCTGAGAGGTAATGTCACAACCTGTATTCTTCTTATTTTGCTCTGTTTCATGTCTGGACGTGGCTGAGTCTTGCTTTCGTTGTTAAGAACAGCTTTTTCTGAGCTGCTGGGAGACGGGGTTTCAAATCATGCTGAAGCTGCTGCACACCAATAACATACACATACATGCTTCTCAGCTTTGTCCCATTTATATGTTATACGTGTCCAGCCCTTAATGCAGAGCTCCTATTTGAGTTCACATTGAGATGGGGTAATGGCAGATTCTGTTAATGCCTTTAAGAGGGGCCTGGATGAGTTCTTGAACAATCAGAATATCCAAGGCTATTGTGATACTAATATCTACAGTTAGTATTAGTGGTTGTATATATAGTTTATGTATGTGAGTGTATAGATTGGTAGATGTGGGTTGTGTGCTGGGTTTACTTGGATGGGTTGAACTTGATGGACTCTGGTCTTTTTTCAACCCTATGTAACTATGTAAGGGGTTTTCTTCCCTTTCCTATAATTGGTCCATCAGTCTTCCAGTGAGGCTGTACCTATAGCTGTTCTGTTGTGGGACTGTACTTCCAGCATATGCTTCCCTATTCATGTTAGCACTGGAATGTTGTGGGTTAGTGTGTGTGTTTCATATGTGGGGCACATGTAATAAAATGTTGGAGATGAACATGTATAAAGCACCTATACTTGCTGACAGAGGATGTGATGGCAGGGCTACAGTGGCTGTGACATTTGCAGAGCTGACAAGCTGTACTGCTTTTTTTGCTGCTGGTGATGTTCAGTTTTATTGGTCCAGATTTTTAGGTGGGGGGTCTCCTGGGTTAAGTCTGGGTAAATCTGACTGAAGTTGAACACAAAATGTAAACGTAAATAAGGTCTCATTTATGAACAAGTAAGAAATGCTTTATTGCTATCTACAGAGGTGCTTCCTTTAATATACACTCATCTATATTCTATATATATATTGTATATATAACAAAATGTTGGTTTATTGTGCTTTTATTACTGCAGTACAGCGGGCAAAGTACAGGGCACACACAGGGTAGCACTGGAATTAACACCTGCCTGAAGGAGCTGTTTCTTCCTGTGTTTGATCCTACACATACAACTGACTTCCACAGCAATAATATTCATACACACATTGAAGCCAGAAAATGGCATCGCAGCTTAAAGGAGAAGGAAAGGCAAAGTCACTTGGGAGTGCCAAAATGTTAGGCACCCCCAAGTGACTTTAATCGCTTGCCTTGTACCCCGGGCTGGTGCCCCTGTTCGGAGAAAACAGCACCAGCCCGGGGTACCTGTAGCGATGCGCTTCCTCCTTCCTATTCACGCTGCTGCTTATTGTCCGGGACAGGTGCATGCGCAGTAGAGTGAAAAGCCGACTTCTCTCTTAAAGTTTCTCTTTTCACTCTACTGCGCATGCGCGCGCAGTGAAGCAGGAAGGAGCAAGTGCTCGCAGCTACCCCGGGCTGGTGCTGTTCTCTCTGAACAGGGGCACCAGCCCGGGGTAAAAGGTAGGCTATTGAAGTCACTTTGGGGTGCCTAACATTTGACTTTGACTTTCCTTCTCTTTTAAATACAATGTACCAATGCAGTTTGAACAACCTGTAATGGAAGGATTGTGATATAATCCAGGGATACCAGTATACTTGATTGCACAATGTGCCTGATAATATATATACAAGGGTATCGGTTTGTGTACAATGGTACCCATTTTGTTTATGAATTAAAAGGGGAACTTTAGTTCTAATCCAACATTTATTAAAGAGCCCTGCACAACACAGAAACCCCTAATATACCATCACTGAAATATGTTCCTTCAAAAAGTATGAATAAATACCACTTTTTGTATGTTGAAATACAGCTGCAAAACAGTTGTTTTTCTGCATCATTTGAAATCCTGGCAGGGAAACAGGGACTAAAGCAGGCATCCTCAACCTACGGCCCGTGGGCTGGATACAGCCCCCCAAGGTAATTTACCCTCCGCTATGATCTGACGCAAGGGGGAAGCCATAGGGGAGCAGGAAGCAGTGGTGAGCTGCTAACATCTGATGTAACAAATTGTAACAGCATGCAGGAACTACATAACCCACAATGCATTGCTCAGTGATGTTACTTTCCTTATTGACATCACCTGTGAAGGGATTTGGAGGATGCAGGCTGAAGGCAGTCAACTACTGTTAAAGTAGTCAGCCATTTCAGCAGAAGCGTTTGTACCTGAGGAAGAGCAATGTTGGTGCCGGAAACACTGGATTTTATTCAATAAAACTTTTTTCTTGTGGGAGCACTGTACCTACCTTGAGCAGGCATTTAGCACAGGGTTCCTGTTGCATCTTGTGCCTGTATAGGGGGAGAAAATGCTTTAAAAAAAAAAAAAAAAAACCCTAGGCTGTGGCTGGACACGTTAACAGGCTGGGTTTGTGGAGAGGCCACAAAGGCCCGGGCCTAGGGCGCCAGAAACCTGGGGGCGGCATGCCGCCCCGCCGCACCAAAATTGTAAAAGTTTTGTCCCCATACGGAGCAATGGGGACTTCTCCCCACTGCTCCGTATGCATGTTTGGCCTACAGCGCATGCGTGCGCAACCCCGCCCCGCACTGTTCACGCATGCGCGCGTAAACCCCGCCTCCCCTTGTTTGCACACGCATGCGCACTGGGGGGGGGGGGGCGTGCGAGCGGGGGCAGCCTCTGGGCGGCCAATTGGTAAATCCGGCCCTGCACGTTAGCTACTGTTAAAAATAGGGGCAGAGCTGAGGAGGTACACGTCTCTTCTGCAATTGGTGCAGAGGGGGCAGTTGGTAGTCTGGGGCAGCACTGGACTAAAAAATATGTGTGTTGGGAAATTATGTACTAAATGTCTTTAAAATATTTTTTCTCTTTCAAGGATGTCCATTTAAAAACAACTAATTAGATATAAATATAAATCATGCAGGGATTTACTGAGATCAATACCATGTTCCTTGTGTAACAGCTAAACTTTCTCTGCTATAAGCCACTTACATCTGATCCCAGAAGCTTTGCAGGAGGAAAGCTGAAATCTTCATCAGAAAACAAATCTTAGAGTGAAATGTTAATCTCCCCCCCTGTAGTCTTCTACAATAAAGAGCTCTTGGTAAATCACTAGTGCCTGGCCCTCATTATTACAAGTGGAATGTATGAGAAGCATTAGGAACTCTGCTTTAATACAGGGCACGCATGAGTCTGATGCATAGTGTTCAACTAGTTCCCGTGCACTGGCTGAATGACTTTTTCCTTTAAAGCCCTACATTAAAGGGAAGTGCTAGACATCAAATGTAACCTCTTCTTGGTTGATACATTTTATGCTAAAAGTCAACATTTTTTTCTGAACAGTGAATATAAAATACGTTGCTGGCAATTATACATTCCTGGGGCACTACAGCATTAAAGGCTAAAGGATGGGAATATACATGTTTTATAGAATTAGTTAACTAGCAAGTGAGCAGTTCTGACTAGAATATATGACTTGAAAGGGAAATAAACCTACGTAAGCTGTGTCCTAGCTCTTTGCTACACATCTTGAACCAGAGGTTTAACCCGCAGGCCAGATACGCCCCCCAAGGTAATTTACCCGGCCCCCAGTATGATCTGACGCAAGGACGCAGCGGGGAGTGGGAGGAACGCAAGGGGGGAGCAGGAAGCAGCAGTGAGCGGGCCATAGTATGAGGACACTGGGGGAGGAATTTAGTCCAGCCCCCCAACAGT
Source organism: Xenopus tropicalis (assembly GCF_000004195.4). Classification (NCBI taxonomy): domain Eukaryota; kingdom Metazoa; phylum Chordata; class Amphibia; order Anura; family Pipidae; genus Xenopus; species Xenopus tropicalis. Next base: position 45,860,031 of record NC_030678.2, read on the forward strand.
CTGAGGGACCATGAACTGGTCCCCTGCTGAAAAAGTTTGAGGACCCCTGGGTTATATGATTAATCTGTCTTGATGTGATTGATCTACAACCTTATGACACTAATGTAAACACCTCTAAAATTGACCCATCTCTTTGTGCATGTGCAGAACACATTAACAAGCTGCCATCAGTCACCTATATAAGGCCTAGGTGACATTAGTTGTAGGCATTCCTTTGCCTTTGCTGCTGAGAAATTTTAGTGTAGAGAGGTGTCAGTCCTGCTTTGAGTAGTTAATAGCAAACAATGTTCCCAGGTCATCACATAAAGAAGTTTGTGTGGAAACACAACATTTTGTATCTATTCTGACCTGAGCACACTGTTTTTAAAATATTTTTTTTTGCGCACATAGCCAAAACAGAATTTGAGAGAAAATTTCTGGGAAACACCAGAGGGAGGAATAAGAGGTATTTTCATCTTAAAAATATAAAAACAGTCAAAAAATAGAAAGCTGTTGAAACAAAGTAATTTGTTATGACGCATTATTTGAAAACAATTGAACTGAATAAAATTTGCTTGGAAGTTGACTTTACCTAGAACTGTGGCCAAGAAAATTGCAATTTACAGAGCAAATATTTGTACAGTTTTTATAGCAATTACAGATTATTCTATTTTTTTTTTTCTAGCAGTGAAAATGAATCCTGATGAACTTAGCCTAAATTCTATGACTATAAATCCTAAAGCAATTGATCTCCGGTGAGTATATGTACTTAACTGCAACCCTGCGGTGCATGAGATTCATGAGACTTTTTTTTTTATCCTTTAAATGTTTTTAGTGTGGTTTTAACATTTTTAACAAAAGAAAGTTTAGTAAGACAGAAAATAAAGAAAAAGTAACATAATAATCATATTTAGTATATATGTATTTAAGCATAAATATTGAACTAGATAAATATTTAATCAAATAATATGTAGATATGGTACGTACCATTTAGTGAATTGGAGTGAAGTGGGTTAAGGAAAGGGACGGCAACGGGGCGAAGGGAAAGGGGCACCCCTGTAATTCCTTGGAATGAAACATGAGGGCAGATATGGGGAAAGAAAATGTATAAAACATACATTAAAAACATGCACCTGAATAGTTACCATCATAAGGTAGTCATTATAGCAAAAATAAAAGTATATATCTCATAAATCAAATACAGCTATAGGACCTGTTATCCAGAATGCTTGGAACCTGTAATTTGGATCTCCATACCTTAAGTCTGCTAAAAATCATTTAAACGTTAAATAAACCCAATAGTTGGGATCAAGTACAAGGGTTAGGGTTGGGTGCAGGCCTAGAAAAACTTGACCCGCACATCCCTACATGGTACAGTTTTTTAGTACAGAGAAATATATTTTATAAAGTCCATATTAAAGCAAAATCATATATTTACAAACGTTTCAACACAGCATATAGTATGCCTATGTTTATGTTTAAGCTTTTATATGATGATTAGTAGATGATTAGTGTGTGCCACACTGCGCCTGCCCTATGCTGCCTGTGTGTGCCACACTGTGCCTGCCCTATGCTGCCTGCGTGTGCCACACTGTGCCTGCCCTATGCTTCCTGCATGTGCCATACTCTGTCTGCCCTATGCTGCCTGTGTGTGCCATACTCTGCCTGCCCTATGCTGCCTGTGGGAGGGGAACCTGGCAGGGGTTTGTTCTGGGAGTTTGTTAGCATTTGGAAAGAGTCATTATATGGTCTCTAAGGTGTGTAATTATGTGCTTGGGATTGCTGTGCTACCCACAGGGGAGGAGGAGGCATATGGATTTAAGGGTGTGGCTTAATATGACATAATATAATTCTTTCACATATGAATGAAGGGTGATATCCCTACAGTGAGCACCAACCATTTGGGTTTTATTCTGCGCTACCACCATTAATGTGGGCATGGCGTTTAAAGCTCTTGTGATAATATGGGTATGGTTTGAAGTGGGTGTGCGAATACGGGTGGTTTAAAAAGGGGAAGTGGTCAAAACATTCTTCCACTATCGGCCCTCAACCATGTAGGCCAAAAAAATTCCAGCCCTCGGTACCACAGAAATTGAACAGCACTGGAGTAACCCATAGTAATCTGGTTATAAAAAGATCACTGGCAAAATAATTGTTTTTTACATTTATGGTAAAAAAAAATTTAATATTGGAAATAATAAAGAATTGTTATCTATAGATATGCTTTCACTGAGTGGCAGTAGTTGCTTAAAATTATATATATTTTTTTTCTTATCAGGCACTTTAATTGTCAGCTACAAAGGGAGAGGTTCTATTTCTAGTCTCTTCTCACTCTTGTGAACTGGCTGGAGAGTTTAGCAGTTCTCATGCATGAACAGTGGAAATCTATGAGATCTATTGATAATTTTTTTTCCCCTACTTTTAAGGAGCATATTAACTGAAGCGTGAGATTAATGTCCCAATCCTCTTGCTTTTTCTATTCATCTGACCATTAATGAGCATACAAAGAACAGTGGCGTGGGAAGCAGTTTGCATCACAAGGGGAGGCTTAAAGCTGCTAAAGTTTAATCTCGTGCAACTGTATTTACCATTCACATTTTTAAAAAGTGTATAATTTACTTTTCTCTTTACTATTTCTCTGAAATATACAAAATACTGCAAAAATGTGCTGCAAAAATGGTGTGGGGCATGGACTTGAGGATATTACCCTAGGTTACTGTACCAATCAGATATCATTTACAATTATGACATTAAAGGCACCTATCACCATAAAATTGCCCTCACTGGTTGGGGAAACAATTTTTTTTTTTTTTATTTAAACATTAGCCATTTTATTTGCAGCCATTTGCATAATGAGGCACTTACTCTGAGGCACTTACTCTTTATGCACATGCATGTGCCGCAACATGGCCATGCCTAGCGCTGTTTCTTTTTTAACTATTGTTTTCCACAACCAGAGGATTCGATTTTGCCAGGAGCATGGATTCAGCCGAATCTTGGCTTAATTCCAAACCAAATCTTGGATTTGGTGCATCCCTATCACTGTGACTTACTGTGCTGGTGCAAATATTGTGGTAAATTTCCCCCAATATGTTTTAAACTGTTCTGAATGTATGTACAGGTATGGGAAAGCTTTATCCAGAAAAGCTCTGAAATCCCCACATGTGACACAGCCCTTAGAATATTGGTGTCTATCGTGCTGTGTACGAAGTGGAGTAAAACATCACCAGTGATGTTGCTCATAGCAGCCAACCAGATGCCTTTGTTTTCTAACTATTGAAATCTAATTGCTGATTGGTTGCCCTGGAGAACATCGCTGGTAATGTTCACTCCACTTTTTGCACATGATAAATATACCCCTGAGTGTTTATTTCAAGGTGGACATCCCTTTGCCAGTGTTTAGCAAGTGTGTATCCTCTTTTAAAGATTAGCCATAGTAAAGGGGTTGTTCACCTTTCACTTTTAATATGATGTAGAGAGATATTCTCAGGCAATTTGCAGTTACTCTTAATTTTTTGTTCAGCAGTTCTCCTGTTTGGAATTTTAGCAGTGATCTGGTTGCTATGGTTCAAATTACCCTAGCAACTAAGCTGTGGCGTGAGTGAGACCTTGTAATATAAATAGGAGATGTTCTGAATAGGAAGAAAAGTATTAAAATATAACAATAACAATAAAATTGTAGCCTCACAGAGCAATATTTTTTGGCTTCCAGAATCAATGACCCCTCCCCATTTTAAAGCATAGAGAATTGGAAGAAAAAGACAATTAAGTTGAAAACTACAAATGTAGATGAATTAAAAATTTGCTAAGAATTGCTCATTCTTTAACGTACTACAGTTATACATAAAAATTATTTGAAGTTGAACTCCCCTTAAGTTAGTATCATTATATTTATCTGTATCTACCACATCGACATAAACTTTACTCAAGGTTCTAGTGAGTTACTACCTTTTTCTGTGCCATTTTAATATAAGCCTCAAATCTTACAGGTTTGCACATTTATTAAAGAGAAGTTTCACGCAATGCAGATGCCATTGTGCTGGTCAATACAATGTTAAATACACAAAATGTGTTCCCAAAGCGTAATGCTGTTCAAGCATATCCTAGCAGCTGCTCCCCCAGGTCATGAAAGCTTTAAATACTTTAAACATCCAGCGTTTCCAGACCAGCTTCAAGCTTCACATCATGTAAAAGCCCCACAGCCTAGGCACGCTGGGGTGCATAGAAAACAGGGAGCTTTAGGGGTTCATGGCTGGGGCTGGCTTGGTCATTTTGTATGAAAAATCCTGTATTACTGTTATTTGTCTGGTGCAAGAGGAATGTTAAGTGCCTTGCAGTAGGTCGCAAACACTTACCCCAAAATTGTAATCCAGGCCTTTTAAATCTGAGCCAGGTGGATTTGTTTCTCCTTTTTGCATCAAATCTTAAAAACAGAAGAAATATAAATCATAATTTCATATGATTTTATTTATAGTGGCCACAAATGTGGATCCAAGGTTTATATGCATAGCTCTAGGCATCTTTGGATATAGTGACTGTGGTAATGATGAGATGCAAGATACAACTGAGCAAGGGAGTGAAAGCAGACTCAGGGAGAAATGAAATCCAACCAAAGTTGGAAATGATAGTGGAAACCATGGGAATTTGCTGTGTACCTTGCACTGGAGTTTGAATCAGAAGCAGTGAGCATAGTGCCAATTGAATATGATATTTATATGGGTCCCAGTGCTTTGTGTATGAGCTCTCAGGGGCACTCTTAGCACCTTTAGCTTGTGTGCCTTTTGGTACCTTTGGTAAATGAGCCCTTAGGAGCTAAATCTTTAGGAAGGTTTAAGGACACTTGTGAATAATGCACACACAGCAAAAGTCGATCCTTTATCTTTTCCACTAAACCCACTGCAGTAAGGAGCTGTCCTCTAAGGCACTGATTCCAACAATTTAATTTTCCTTTCCTTTCTTAATTTCTGCCATTCCCTTTCTCCTCCTTTTTAGTCTCCTGTGACTGCCATTAACCAAGTATCTTTTTCTCTTTCTGTAAGCATCCTCCTTTCTTTCTCTCCTCTGAAACATCCTTCCTTTCTTCGTTAACTCCCAGTTACCTATACTTCTTTTCCTTGTCACTTTTCCATCTATTCTTGCTCTTTCCTTCCCTTCCTTTCTTTATCCCTGTTATTTATCCATCTTTATTTTACACTGATGCATTTCTTTAAGAATTCAATATAAAAAAAAACAATACAAAATAGAAATATATCATAACAGATTACACTGCTGTGGGACTTCTCAGAACTTGGTTCTGCAAAGGTAATTTCCAGTCTTCTGTATCCTCTCTATATTGTGTTACTTTAGCTTTTCGGATCTCCAAATTCTCAAAATGTAACATTTATTTCTCTAATGTTATCATGTAATAAAGTGTTTGGGGTTAAAAAAAAAATCTTTAGTATAGGAATTTGTACTCATACTGCATACAATGTTCTTCTTTGTACTGGGATTAAAGGAAATGTATTCCACAAATTGCATTCTGTGAAGCAAAGCTTCCTTTTGCGTGTGTAAGATTAGTGGGCCTATTAGAGTCCCAGCAATATTGTTATTGATTTGCTTGTACAAGAATGGAAAGCCCAGAGCAGTCAGACTTTGATTTCCTATCCCTCTCGGTGTCTGGCTTGGACAGGCAGCATGAGGAGCGTGTACGCTCTGACAGCCTGAGCAGCACTGGTTCTTATGGCAAGTTTGTGCTGCGGCAGAGAGTGGCCCAGCTGTTGACTTGCATGGAAGATGTAAGCTCTGATGAGGACCTTCATGAAGAACTCTCACATTCTATTGACCAGGCTTTCCTAATCTGTGGCAGAAAGATGGCGTCAAAGACACTGGATTTCAGGTGTTAGCTTTATTTAAATATATACACTGGACAGTGTAACTCGGGTATATGGAGCAGGATTTAGGGTGGTGGGATTTAATAATAGATTTCATTATAATAATATATTTAATGATAAATCGTATTATTTATGATAATCTTTTAAAAGTGTTTTTGCTGAGTGTTGTAGGAACAAGTTGAATGCTAAATGCCAAAGATTACATCTTTAGTTTAGCAAACCACATTCAATGATAATTATTGATGTATTCAGACATTAGGAATATATTTGTAGCCCCTGTATCCTGTTAAAACCATTGACTGTTTTAGTTTACCTACTGGTAAGGGTTCTTGTACTGAGCAACTGAAAAAAATGTATTTGCATTTGTATGTGTGAAGGGCCGCTTATGTGCCTCAGTTGTCTAGTTGCTATAGTTTCAAATTTTTTCCATTTTTACTTTCATGGTTCTAAAGCAGGGGCCCCAACCTATTTTAGTTGTGAAAATGTAATTATAAAAAACTTGGGGGTGACCTGCAAGGGCTGTGATTGTTTTTTGGTAGCCCATTGTGGACTAGCAGACTACAGGAGGCGCATTTTTTATGCAACTGAAAATTGCCTCCAAGTCAGAAATTCAAAAATGAGCAACATCAAAGGGCTTGGTGAGGAACATGTTGCTCCTGAGCCACTGGTTGGGGATCACTGCTCTAAAGCTTCCATATCTCTCTTATTAAGCTAAGATCTTAACACTTATAAGATCTACGGGGCAGGGGGCCTGTTCTTTTTGTGCACTTAATCTTGAATATAGTAATATAGATGTACTGTTATTATATTGTTCCTTCAATGTTGCATATGTAAATAAAATATGAATAAATATACTTGCTTGTTCGGATGTGGCACACAAAGTCGTGGCCAAAGTTGCCAAATCAGACTAATCTATTTATTTGGCCCTAGGCCAAAGATTTAAATTAGGGCACTGTGCAGACACTTTGGGAGAAGGCCACTTCAGGGATGTGGCGCTTTTCCCAGCCAGCCCAGATATATGACCAAATACCTTTTGAGTCAGGAGTGGCCAAGATTTTTGCCAAAGGGTAGTAGATCCTGTTTGGTCTTGGGATACAGGATATCTAACCCTGGGTTTATGTCAAAGATCCCAGTAAATAAAACAAGATAGAGAATGTGTTGTTTGTCAGAAAGAAAATAGGCAGTGGAGTATCAAAAAATAGATTCCCTTAAGCATGAACAAAAATAACTTTGCCAATAAATTTTCCAGTGGTAAAAGTTTTTTTCCCCAAAAGTATTATATGCAATTTTACATATTGTTTTCATTCTAAATTAAACATCTTTTATTCTAATGACAGTATCACTTTTTTACCTTAGAATGCCACTGTCTACTATACCTCCAAGTCATTTTTGGGTGAATGCCACTTTTAATAAACACTGTACCACAAATTACAGAAGTAGAAATAATGCAAATAAATGTATCATCTTGACCAGAGTCATGTACCTACAGGGTGAGGATAAAACTCTATGGGAAATGGGATTGAGAGATAGGAGTGTTGTTTAGCTGAGAACAGCACATTACAGGGTAGTGTGTGTTTTTTATTTATACACAATAAACTGTTCAGGCTGTCTTTAGTTTGTGAGACTCTGCTGCATTACAGAATGAGCTGAAGTTGTATACAGTTGTATTAATTGGCCTCAATGGCCTTTTTTTTATAGTGCTGTGACTTACCAGCACCTGATGGAAAGGGCTACGCTGAGAGGTTACATTTGTCATGAAATTAAGTTAGTGTTTTTTGTTTTTAATCATTGGTGCATATATTTTATCAAATACTGCTGACCTTTGCCTTGCCCTGCAACACCCATTGACTCCTCTTCCATCCACATTAATCCTATCTGAAATCTTACTGGCTGTGGTTTCTTTTTTAGGGTTCACTTGATTACGTGGAATGTGGCTACACAATCCCCACCTCGAGATGTCAGCTCTCTGCTTCAATTCGATATCCCAGGTTCAGATATTGATATGTACATCATTGGGTAAGTACAAACAGGTAGCTTAGAAATACAAACTTTTCATGTTTTAAATGATTCTGATGGCTTCCATGTATGTTAAGTCTGTCTAGCTGGTGCCCCCAAGCCTGCACTGGGGCCCCACAGACTTCTTTGTTTGACAAAATGTTGTGATTATTATTAGACTCTTTGTAACACATGAAATAGCCTGCCCACTATCTTTTAAGAAAAATATAAACTGTACATTTTGAAAATGATAGATCAAATATCAGTCACTTGGTGCGGGTCACAAAGTATGAAATTTAGCAGCAACAGAGCTAGTGTCAGCTAGGTTATAGTTACAGCATGTCCTTTGTGATATTTTTCCATGTGTTCCTGCAGGCATACCCTTTCTTATCCCTTACTATCTGCATACAAATGGAACAGTCCAAACAGAGGACCTAGCGCTGTAGACAACTCATTCTAATAAAAAAGGTGCAATAATTACCTGTTTAAATAGAGCAATAATGGTGAGACAGTTGTCTAAATAGTATGCTCCATCTATTGCATCCATGCATTCTCTCACTCCATCTGCATTTAGGATATATTTTATGTTTTCAACCTTAAATTTATATATCTTGGAATGAATCTCAGATGGAATTAGTCACCTACTTAGACTGTCATCAGTGTGGGTAAAAGAGTATAAAGAGCCCCCATTTTCCAAGTGACCAAAAAAGGGTGTAAAATCAGGGAAATGCATTTTGTATTGGCAGGCCCACTATAAAAGGTGTAAAGTTGTGGAATAATTATAATCCAGGGTATGTAAAATTGAGGTTTCCCTTTATTTGCTTACAAGTGAAGTCTAGGAGACTACGAATGATTCGCGAGTTTTTCGTATCCATTACGAAAGTTGCGTATAGCGTCGCATGTTTAACGCTACGGTTTCGTAAAGGATAGGAAAACTATTGATCCGAAAAATTCGTAAAGAATCCGAAAAAATCGCAAAACATACGAAAAAAATCGCAAAGTACCGATCATTACGAAAAAAACGCAATCGGACTCCATTCGACCCGTTCGTGGGTAAGTAAATCAGCCCCTAGGAAACTAAATGTTCTGTAAAAAAGGTATATCATGTGATGTCATACTCGGCACCAGGGCTTGTATTTCAGTCAGTATTGGCATGATAGGATGATTTTTTTTTTTTAATATTTTTCAGCTTGCAAGAAGTAAATTCAAAAGTTCTGAATTTTCTATCAGATTTAGCATTTGATGATCCATGGAGTATCTATCTTATGGATATTTTAGCTCCCCTCGGCTATGTCAAGGTAGTATATTTATGGTTATGGCATGTTTATGTAAATCACTACATGGATTTGCTGAAAGGTAAAATGTAATGTTTCTTTGGCTTGTTTTTTTTAGCTCTCCTCTATCCGACTGCAGGGCCTCCTTCTCCTGACCTTTGTAAAGCATCAACATATTCCCTTCATACAGGACATTCGTACCAATTACATTCGCACTGGCTTGTTTGGCTACTGGGTAAGCATTCTTGATGGTCAGAACAGAAAGAATTTTCTGGGATTTTACTTGCATTTTGAGATATATATGTGTGTGTGTACTAGACCTGCTAGGATTGTAGTTGAATACCAACTAGAAGTGTGCTGAAGATACCTTCATTTGATATTTTTCCAACTCTTTTTTCATCTAGTGGATAAAATAGTAGAGAGACACACAGAGCAGTAGTCATAACTAGTCGGTGGCATAACTGTAGAGGAAGCAGACCCTGCGGGGGAGCAGTGGGGCTCAGACTACTGGGTCTGCTTTCTCTATAGCAGTGAAGAACTGCCTTCTCCCACCCCTCTCCTGATAACGAGCAGGGAAAGAAGGGGGCGGAAGTGCATGTTTTGTTAGTACTTAAAGGAGACATTTTATATAATATTCATATTCAGTTATACTTATTCATCCTCCCTTTAAAATGTGTAATGATGCAGAAAAATTGACTATGTTTTGAAAGCATTTTACCTCCTGTGACCACAGGAAGTGGTCACAGCACTGATTGACAGGCTGAACTCAGCAGTAGCAGGGGAAGCCCCTCCCAATTGCCTCCCTCTGTCTCTGTTCCCTAACTACATAATTTTGGTGGTGCTGCTGCCAGATCAGTAAGCTAAAACAATATACTTTAAATGCATAAAGCAATAGATCAGAGGGGGTGGGGAACAAGCAGAGAGATATAAATGATCAGAGAGAGGGGGAAACGAGCAGAGAGAGATGAACAATCAGAGGGGGGGGGCAAGCAGAGAAAGGTGAACGATCAGAGGAGGGGGCGAGCAGAGAGAGAAATAAACAATCAGAGGGGGGTAACAAGCACTACTTGGGAATGGCAGCCCCCCCGACTTACAATGTCCACCCACAACGAGCCCTGCACATTGGCTATTGTGGCACCTTATTCAAGTGCCAACCCTCTCCCTTATGTTTGTCCCAAGCAATCAACGGTCTCACCACAGTGGCAGTCCTGTTGTAGCAATAGACCGCTCCTCCTAGTCACCCCTAATCCCCACTATGCTGGATCTCAGCTCTCTCCCCACTTAAAGATGCATTCCGCCTCTTCCTTTCTGTGTGTTTCACCAAAGTGACTCACTAGTTGGTGTACTGGAGATTGTTAGAGATTTTTGGAGATTGTGCAGTGTTTCTTATAATAGTTAAAGTGTCTTTTATGTAATATACGTTGCTGCTATACATTTCTCCCTTAAAAGGGCTTCATTAGGCAAAAATATTGACAGTTAAAAATTTTGCTTGTTTGAATAAAATTTTCAGTGTCAATATTTTATTTTAACATAAAGAAGGCATACATCTTTCATACTCTGCTTTCTCCCATGAAAGGGAAACAAAGGGGGCGTTATAGTCCGTATGTCGGTGTATGGGCACATGGTTTGCTTCATGAACTGCCATTTGCCAGCACACATGGAAAACACCAACCAGAGGCTCGATGATTTTGAAAGGATGCTGGACACTCAGCAATTTGATGACGATAATACTGGAAATATTCTAGACCATGAGTAAGTTCTGGTAAAGAAATGAATAAAGTTAAGTGCAGTGTGTTCTCCAGGTCTAGTAACCTATAGCAACCAATCAACAGGGAACTTTTATTAATCTGCTGTTTGAAATAGAAAGCACTGGGTTAAAAGGGACCTGTCACCATAAGAGATAATTCCAAGTTCTTTTCTATTGTGCTAGTCGGGCAAAATGAACTTTACCTACACTATGTAAAATATATAAACTTTGTTTCTTTCAGTCTTGAAAATCGCAATTACAGCAAGCAGCCTTTAGATTATCTAAAAATCTTGTTTATGCACCAGAATGCAGCACCTGATGTTCATGCACAGGCTACACAAGTATAGACAGTGTAGAGGGAGGGGCAATAAGAGGAGTGTAGTGACATCTAGGAAGTGCTGAATAGAAAATGAAAGTAACTGCCTGCCCTACACAAAGCATAGAGGTGGGCAAGTAATATGTGATTGACAGATTTTTAAATCATTTTATAACAGGTATAAATGTTGTAATACAAAAAAAATTTTGGGTTTTATGTTTAATTTGAAAAGGATTTTAATTATACAGCTTTTTATGTCTGGGTGACAGGTCCCCTTTAATAAACTTGGGGCTGATTTGTTGTAAATTGTGGTTTCTCCAGTAATGCGGTTTTAGTATAGGCTTAGGCATCTTTCTATCCCACTAGCAACTTTTTAAAAAAATGTATTTTTTGTGATAGCGTTTGTGTATTACTAAGCCCTAGATGTATTAACTGTATCAATATGTTATTTCCAACGATGAGAAGTGCTTCTTGGACAGGGGCAAATTCTAATGGCATTTATGTTTGTTTATGTTACTCTAAAGTCTCGTGTTTTGCTTTGGAGACCTAAACTTCCGGATTACAGACTTTGGGATCCACTTTATTAGAGAAGCGATAAACAGTAATAAATACAACCTGCTGTGGGAGAAAGACCAGGTATGCTAACTTACAGACCGCTCGTCTAATTTCACTGGTGTCTAGCATTTAATCATGCTTAATTTTTTGTGTCGACTTCCTAATTCTTTTTGTGTAATAAGCTCAGTTTCAATTAAGAAACTTTGTTTTTATAAATGTGCATTTATTGTCACACAACAGTATAAACAAAAGTATAGTCATACACACAAAATGGGATACTGTGCCTCAGTAGGAAAATCATTTTCAGCTCTCTAAGGCTACTGCCACACCATGTGTATGGCGTATATTTTGGGCAAGCCGAAAAACGCTTGCCGAAAATTTGCGCCATATGCTCCTACCTGTGCCTGCACCCGAATGTATGGAATACGCTTGGGTGCAGGCACATATAGCTGAAATCCACATCAAAACGCAATGCAAAGTGTTGCGTTTTTTATGCATATTTCGGCTACATGTGCCTGCACCTGACTTTATTCCATTCATTCGGGTGCAGGCACAGGTAGGAGCTTATGGCGCATATTTTCGGCAAGCGTTTTTCGGCATGGTGTGGCAGTAGCCTAATCTTCTTAACAATATTATAAATAAGTTGAATTGAACCCAACAAACTTATATTTGAGAAAAATTTAAAAATTGCATCAGTTGTAAATAAAAAAAAAAATTGTGTATGTGAATAGAATTTTCACCAATGTGAAGTTACTTCTCATACTCATGTGTGCTCTCCTTTTAGTAAATTGTTATTGTTGTGGCAAATTTTCAATAAATATGGTCCCATGGAGAAAGACATTTGTTAATTAAAGGAGTTATTCACCTTTGTAGTACATTCACAAATTTAACATTAATAGAGCCATCTTTGCTTTATACACAGTTAACAAAAAATGTGCAGCTGAAGAGATATTCACCTCAGAATCATCCTTCTGCTGATCCGTCAATTCTGCACAGACCCTGTGCTGGAGGGTTGTGGGGAGGGGCAGTGAACCCCTAAACACTACAGCCGCTTGTTTTTCTTCCTGATGTTACGCATAGTACTGGCAGCAGACTTAATTTGTACTGAGTACTGCAAACCTAACATAACATTATATTAGATTTGTGATATGCTGAGTCTGTTTGCCTATGCCTTTGCAACCAATGACTTTTCAATTTATGCAACTGGTTAGAGTGCACAAGTAGCCAGTGAATTGGTCCAGAAGGAAAAAAGTAATGGCAAAGCCTGAATGTGATGTTGTAAGCATATAGGAAGTTCTTAGTGTGCCAGGTTCAAAATAGGCCATTCCCATCCCTTACAAAAACTGATCAGAGAGACAGAAAAGGACTGATTTAACAGGTATAAAAGTAGTTTTTACAGTGGCCTTTACTTGTTTTTACACGCTGAGTGCATTGTTAATAAAATTTGGACATTGAAGGTGAACAACCCCTTTAATTAAGAAATTACTAATGACTCTGTATTTTGCAGCATACACATAAGGTTTGAGTTCAAATTGGAGAGCATTGTATTTGTAGAGATGAGAATTATGTTTATGCTTTTATATTACTGGTCTGAATGTGGAATGCACACTCCTTTAAATGCATCTGTGGTGCTTTATTAGAAAGGTCTATGTAAGTACAGCCATAAGCACTCAAAGAAACGCTGCACTTTATCGAAAGAAACATAGAGTTCTCTGTCAAAAGATTTGTTGTGTCTGGTTTCCTGTGCCAGAGACACGCAGCTCTCTCCTCTCTCCCCTCTCCTGCTCCCCCCTCCCTCAAGAATGCTATGAACTCACTTATGAATGTGGATCTGAGCCAATCAGCAGGAAGCTTCCTCATAGTCTAACTAACTGAGCATGTGCACCGGTCTGGGTCTCAGTGCAGGAGCGAGGCATTATGGGAACTTTCTTTACACAGCTCAGCGTTTTTTCTTCCTGTTTGGCTTCTGATCATCTGAACAGGTGAAATATGGGGAGACTTAAGGGCACTATTGAGAGAACTGAAGGTATGCCTGCAGCTTGAGATTAACTCTTTATGGTTGCAAATTCATTATAGCCTGTTCTTTGAAATTTGGTACCCAGTCATGTAATAACTCCTCCAAAACATCATTTCAATACTCTTTAATATGGTTTGTGCTTTGTTTTTTCTTCCAATTAACAGTTAAATATTGCTAAGAAGAAAGAACCTTTCCTGCAAGGATTTCTGGAAGGACCACTAAAGTTTAAACCCACGTATAAGTTTGACCAGAATTCTGATGTATATGATACCAGGTACAAACACATATCCCAATGTAAGACAGTATGGCCTTCACCCCGTTGTGCTTTATATTCATCTCTTTGCTTTGTTTCCAGATGGAGAAAGTCACTGTTTGGACTTAAGTAAGATTAAAAAATATCCCTTGTCTCAAACTAAAACCAGTAGTAGACTATACTAAATGAGTTATCAGTAGAAATACTCAAATGTAATGCAGTATTCCTACATGATTTCTCTAGAAAACCTAATAACATCATGTCAAACCTGTTGCCTTAGTTTGCTGGCTCAAATATGCACAAACTAAGAGCGAAATACTTCAGCTTGCTAAATATCTCCAGGACTGAAACATTTGGAGTGTTGTCCATATTAACCCACACCTAAATAGATGGTATCCCCATATAATCTTATGATACAGCCGGAAAGCTATCATGATCTGTGCTTTTATTATTTGTTACTACTATACAAATTATTATTTTTCATATTATTTGTGAATCAGCATTTGGATGAACGTATTTAATTTTTTGGGAAGAGGCATTAGTCATTTAGAACTGAGTTAAGAGATAATTTTACTCTGCTTTCTAGTGGATGGGACCTGTTTGTGGTGGTCGCTACAAAAAATAAACTCTAAATATTGTAAAAGCATAGAAGAAAGTTATCAAAATGTTATTGTATGGTTTTATTGGGTATTTGATATAAAATTTAAAATGACACACTCTTTTTGTTTCATGACAGCAGATATTTGACTTGCTATATAATCTTGTCTTCATTAGTTTCCATTTCCATCTATACATTAGCGTTATAAGCCAATCAAAGATGTTTATAAAACTAAAAAAAATAACATTAATGTTTATTTTCAGTTCTATTATGAGGGGGAAGGTGTTAGAGCAGTGTGGTGGTTACTGAATTTTATGAACATTAAAAGATTCTAATATCTCATAATACTATACAGATATAATTTTCAGAGAAAGGAAGATGGGGAGAAGCTGGAAGGGTGAAGACAAATGATCCTTAAATGAAAGAAAAAATGTTAACTAAGGAGGGGTGAACAGCAATAAATAAATATGGGCACAGTACAGTAGGTTGGCACCAAAAACATTTGGAGTCAATTGCAAGCGCAATGTGGGATCTTAAAAAGGAGGTGAACAGTAGGTGAAAATAAAAGGAATGTTGGTAATGGTATATGTGTGGTAAAGGAAAGCAAAATTACCAAAACAAGTGGATATGCAGATGTGACTAGTGAACGAGAAAATGAAGTGGGTAGGAAGCCAAAGGAAAGTGTGTTAGCAAAAAAACACCAGTAATGTAGTGGGCAAATAGGTAAGTAGAAGTAGCAATTGGTGATAAGTGGAGAAGACTAAAAGCCAAAGGTTAAGCAGAGAGGGAAATAAGTTATAGGCTTGGTAGGAGAAGGGGGTTTAGGTATTGACACTTTGTATGAAGTTACATATTTTGCTTATAATGTATCCCCATCTTAAAGTCTGTTTGAATTGAAATTGCTTCTTTGTTGAACATGATTAACACCCTCCCTAATGTTTCTGGCTGTAAAACACGTGGAACGCTTAAAATAATCCATCACCTAGAATGTAGGAAGTGCAGCATAGCACCACATAGTGCTGGCTTATTTTCCATGCCAATTGCTGTGTTTTTGTTCAACATTGTAGCAGCAAGAAACGTAAACCTGCATGGACAGATCGCATTCTTTGGAAGTTGAAGGATGTTTCGGACAGTGATCCTGGTGAAACAACCGGTTTGGACTTTGAACAGTTTTTAAAAGTCCGTTTGGATAAATACACAAGTCACATGAGTTATGGGATCAGTGACCACAAACCAGTAACTGGGACCTTCACCCTGCAGGTACACTGCATAGTGCTCATTGACCTCGAAAAGAAAATATTCATAGAATTTATTTAATAAAAAGAAATTACCATACTTTGTTTAGTTCAAAGGGGAACTGATGCTTAACAAAAAAAGTAGGGTAGAAATTTGAACATTATGTTTTAGGGTTCTGTGCCAGGCAATCGCAGCCCTTTAGCAGTGATGATCTGTGCCCCCAGTGGCACCCCATCTTCTTTTCTGCTGATTCACTGCACATGCTCAATTATGCTGTCAGTTACCTGAGTTTAGGGACCGGCTCAAAATGTACTGTATTGTGACTTTGTGTTCTATATATCCAGTACAAGGCTGATTAGTCTTTAATTCAGATTCTCATTACATGGCAGCTAAGTGCAATTAACATCAGAATTCAATAATCAGCCCTGTAGCATCATCTTATATTATTGGCCAACTTAATTTTATCTTCTTAATAATTCGCAACAATCCCTAAGTTTAGCTTCTCAACAGCTGCCCAGAGCACACTGAGCATGTGAGTGTCACTGACACTGCTAGCATAATCTAGTATTTGGAACTCCTGTGCATTTCTCGTTCTTGGGGTTTAGTTCTTCTTTAAATATTAACTCTGATACAGATATTGCCAGTGTTACGTGTGTGTGTGCTCTGTACTCTTAACAGGATTTTTGTTCTCTAATATAAACAATCAACTAACAAGATTCGAGGTATGTATTGCCACATTATACGTAGGGAAATGTACCTGTGCTTATAGCTAGCCCCACCTTTTGTTTCCTTCATGGTTACATTGACTGCATTTAACATAGTATTTAGGTTCACATTCTCAAAACGTATCTTTTTCAAATAGTACAGTGCAAATAATAACTATTTGCAATTGCTTTCTATTTTCCTGTTTTTTTGTAAAAGTTACAGATTAAAAAATGAATTTGGTTTATACCCTCCAGCCCTCTAATGTTGCTCAGTAAGCTAGAACGCTGTCTAACCCTGCTACAATTTGATATGCTAGTTGACAGGGCCAGGCCCCCCACAAAAAAAATCTTTGGAGGGGGCCTGGCGTGAACAGTCCCTCCACCCACAGGGTCTGCTGTTTATGTAGTTACACCACTGTTGATACATGTTTTGGCAGCTGCAGCTTCACTCCGTATTTAGCCTGCGTTATGTCACAACTGTCACTGTTTGATACACTAGTTGCTGGCATATCTCTTATATTGCTTTGAAATGTATTAAATGCAGGGCTGTGCAACTAGAGGTCCTCCAAGGTATTGTTATTGTCCCTGTTTGACATCCCCATATTAATATAATCTGACCCTCACGCAAAAATCTAATTTGCCCACTACATTGGGCAGCGCTGGAATAAAGAATAAAATTTTAACTGATTATAAAGTCGTCATATAGGTTACAGAGTTTCTATGAAAGGGAAGTGAATTAATTTGAGTTTACATTAAAGGAGAAGGAAAGGCTAAGTCACTTGGGGGTGCCAAAATGTTAGGCACCCCAAGTGACTTAAATCGCTTACTTTGTACCCCGGGCTGGCACCCCTATTAGGAGAAAACAGCACCAGCCCGGGGTACCTGTAGCGAGCGCTTCCTCCTGCCGGTGAAACTCCTGGGCCGGCGCATGCGCAGTAGAGTGAAAAGCCAAATTTCTTGTTAAAGTTCAGCATTTCACTCTACTGCGCATGCGCAAGCACGCAAAACATGAAGAAGGAATTGCTCGCAGCTACCCGGGGTACAAGGTAAGCGATTTAAGTCACTTGGGGGTGCCTAACATTTTGGCACCCCCAAGTGACTTAGCCTTTCCTTCTCCTTTAAACTACATTCAAAATAAATAGAAAGTGAACTGAAAAAAGGCTGTTATTTGTCATGTACTCTTTGAAAACAAGTTCTGTAAGGGTGAGCTGCCCCTATAACTCGGTAATTTTTTACAGATCACTAACAGCCTCAATTCAAGTTTTGTTTGTTTCTATAGTTGAAGCCCCTCATTCTTTCACCTTCTGTTACACTGAAACCCGAAGGAGAATGGAACGCAGACCATGATTCCTTAATAAGCTATTCTGTGGCAAAAGACTTTCCCAGCAGCACCTGGGATTGGATTGGACTTTATAGGGTATGTTTTCCTGCTTTCTCACATGCATTGAATTACTGTCATTTCCTTGCTTAGCACCTGTGGTGCTGCTGGTGCCCTAGGAAACCTATAGATCTCATAACAGCCTCACATGTTGCAACTGAGAATGCACATAATATTTTTAGTAAAACAGGCAATTAGAGTGTTTATTAGAGCCACAGACAGATGGGAATAATTTTTCAGGGGGATGAACCGTCCCTTTATCACAAATACCAAACTCAATGTTTGTAAATGGGGAGCTATTTCAGGTTTCCCTGCCCTTGGAGCTATTATTCATTACATGGCAAAACCAGCGACATTGCCTTTATAGGTGTATCTTTATGGAAAATACTGTATAAATATAAACCTGCATTTAAATCCAATTAATAAATTGATCCTAAAGGAGAAGGAAAGTTGAAAACTAAGTAAGCTTTATCAGAAAGGTCTATGTAAATACAGCCATAAGCACTCACAGAAATGCTGCACTCTATCGAAAGAAACATACATTTTCTTTTCTCCTTTTTTGTAAACATGTTCTTTGGGTATCTGACTTCCTCTCTCAGATAAATCCTTCATTACTGTGGCCAGAGTCTGCCTAGTTCTCTTCTGAGAACTCCCTCCCCCCTCCCTTAAAATATGTGATCTGAGCTATAATGGCTTGAGCTATACAGCAGGAAGCTATAAAGACCAAGCTAAAATGGCAGTTGCAATCTTAAGCAAACAGAGAAAGCTTCTAGGGCTCTTTACTCGGGTATGGTAAAGCTTTCTGAATAATAAATATAGTGTTCTAGGTGGCACTGATTTGGTGAATCTTTTGGCAGCAAAATGCCAAAATGACTTTCTTCTCCTTTAAGGTGACAGATTTAAATTGTTGATTCAGCCCCTTCGGACTGAGTTGTCAGATTATCTGCCCTTGTATGAAGTCCTCTGATGGGCCTGCTCGACTAAAATCTGGCCAAAAGTCAGCTAGATATTGATCAGGCAGGTTAGTTAATTGTTTGGCCCTTGGTCAAGATGGGTAAATCTGGGAAAGATTTTGTCATTTGGCTACCTCAGCAATGTGCAACCAGCTTTTGTTAATGTAAGTATGTAGAAAACTACAAAGCTTCTGTGTTACTTGAAGTTTAAAGAAAGCCAATTCTTAGGTCCATAGCTCCCAATTATATCTACAAGTATGTAGAGAATAAGGATAGGGTGCCACAAGGAATTGTCAGCCTGTGTATAAGAGCAGGCTGACAGTGCGCCTGTATGCTTGAAAAATCTTCTAATTGTTTCTGCACCCGGAAATACTGAATCCGCCCAGGTGCAGGCACATGTAGCCGCTATCCGCCTGCGTTAGTTGATGGAGTTTGGCTGCGTGCCTGCACCCGAGCACATTCAGTGCTTCTGGGTACAGGCACAACAAGAAGAATTTTTAAGCGTACCAGCGAATCTGCCTTCTGGAGCCTTACCGTAAAAGTTCAGTGGAACCACTATGCTCTCAATTATTCTTTTATCACAGTGACAGCACTGAAAAAGATTGTTTTGTTAAAGGATTTTCCAAATGTTAGTAAATCAGCTCCTAAGTGACTTTTTTATGACTGATACTGACTGAACAGATTGTAATCATGCTGCAGCATTCCCACACACTAAATATAACCCAAACAGAGAATATCGAACTGCCATAATGATTTGTTATCTCACAGGGCAGGAAACCAGTTATTAGATAGCAATGCTCCTTCCCTTAAATACTTAGCATTTTTGCATTTCACCATAGTGCACGGCATATTCCAGAAAGTGCAGTTCCTTGAATTGTCTTTTCCCAGATAAGATATGTTAGTTCTTTCCACTTTTAGCTTTTAAAAGATATTTATAATGCGATCCAAACTCATATTTCATATAATACAAGAATAACATTGATCTTGTCAAAACAATTTGTTATCTTTCTCATGTTTTAACCTATATACAGCAGTAATGAAATTCTGTCATCAAATATGGGATAATGCAATAATATGTAATGCATATGATAGCCCACCTCTATTATCAGAAATAAACTGAAATAATAAAGAATAATACATCTACCAAACTTCTACTGTAAAATAGATTGAGTGAATTACAAGTCACTGATGAGTTCCATAACAAGGTCAAGTACTTTAATACAGGTACAGGTATGGGATCCGTTATCTGGAATCCTGAAAGCTCTGAATTACAGGAAGACCATTTTCCATAAGGTCCATTTTAATCAAATAATTCAATTTTTTTTCAATTGATTTCCTTTTTCTCTGTAATAATAAAACAGTATCCTGTACTTGATCCCAACTAAGGTAAAATTATCATTTTGGGTTTATCTATGTTTAAATGATTGTTTAGAAGACATAAGTTAAGGAGATCCAAATTACAGAAAGACCCCTTATCTGGAAAACCCCAGGTCCCAACCATTCTGGATATTGGGTCCCATACCTTTAATAGAGTTCTCAGATGACTTCTGTTTTAATATTTCACAGTAGCGGGTACTTTATTTCTTAAAGTAAATAATGTGGTATAAAGATATGCAGTGTGAAGATTCACGGAACACAGAGATAGGGAATAATGAAGATTTAACCTCCCCAAAAAGATTTCAACTACTATATATTAATATATATAATAAGTTGTCCAGTGGAAAGCCTTCTGCAGAACTCGGAACTCAATAAAACATTGCCATGTTACAAGTGGATAGCACCATAGCACCAGCAATGACTGAGCTTCTGTCTTTTAAACAACATTTACACTATATTCACATTTTTGATCCATGCCCTTTATTCATTCTGATTTTGGGCTTTTCTAGGTTGGCTTTAGACATACAAATGATTATGTCACTTACGCTTGGGTTAAAGATGATGAAATTTCCTTTAGTGAAGACTGTAATCAGGTGAGTATTAGTGACTGTGCCACAGTAGGGCAGCATTTGTTATGTATCTGTTTTGTGCATACATTTAGACTCAATGAATAGAAAATGTAAATGTCATGGAAGGAATTTTTCTCCTGCAAGACTCAAAGCACTTTATAGTAGTCTAGGCTTTGGTTTGCACTAGGGGTGTTGGGACACCTTAAGGTTAACTTATGATAGGGGTGCTGGGACACCAAGAGGTAACACTGGGTATGCTGGGGCATCTGGAAGTCTGCGTTGCACAAGGGATACTGGGATACATGAAGGTTTAAATTGCACAAGGGTTGCTGGGACACCTGGAGGTTTGTCTTGCACTGGGGATGATGGGACATCTGGAGGTTTGTCTTGCACTAGAGATGATGGGATACCTGGAGGTTTGTCTTGCACTGGGGATGATGGGACATCTGAAGGTTTGTCTTGCACTGGGGATGATGGGACATCTGGAGGTTTGTCTTGCACTGGGGATGATGGGACATCTGGAGGGTTTTCTTGCACTGGGGATGATGGGACATCTGGAGGTTTGTCTTGCACTGGGGATGATGGGACATCTGGAGGTTTGTCTTGCACTAGAGATGATGGGATACCTGGAGGTTTGTCTTGCACTGGGGATAATGGGACATCTGGAGGTTTGTCTTGCACTAGAGATGATGGGACATCTGGAGGTTTGTCTTGCACTGGGGATGATGGGACATCTGGAGGTTTGTCTTGCACTAGAGATGATGGGACATCTGGAGGTTTGTCTTGCACTAGAGATGATGGGATACCTGGAGGTTTGTCTTGCACTGGGGATGATGGGACATCTGGAGGTTTGTCTTGCACTAGAGATGATGGGATACCTGGAGGTTTGTCTTGCACTAGAGATGATGGGATACCTGGAGGTTTGTCTTGCACTAGGGATGATGGAAGACTTTAATTTTTTTAAAATCAGAAGAAGCTGGTATTGATGCCACTGTTTATAACCTGAAATCCAGTGTATGTGGATAAGCACCTAAAAATCTCTAAGTTAAAATCACTTGGGTGTGCCAGTGTTAATCACCTCATAATTACCATGATTACGTATGAATATTAACCACTGGGGACTGCCTAATATTTGGCACCTCCTCCAAGTGATTTTAACTTTCTTGCATTAGGCTGTTTTTTTCCAATTTACTATAAGCAACAGTGATCTGTTTCCTGGAAGCATACGTTGTTGGGGGACTCAAAAGGCATGCAAGACCCCAAAATGAGACCCTGGACAGTGCTGTTGTGCTCCTCCCTGCTTATCCACTGCACAAAAAGTGTAGCCACTCTCGACCACATTCATGTAATATGTATCATTTTGTATTTTCTCCTTCGTAATGCAGGTGTGTTTGGTTTGGGAAATTAACTGAAGATACAAATAATTCCTTGTGTTACAGGTATACATTAATGCAGATGATATTCCACTTGATGGAGGAGAATTTCTTCTTTGTTATCACTGTCATAATTTGCAGTGTTTAGCAGGCATTAGTCAGCCCTTCCAGGTAAAGTCTATGAAGTTGCCTTAACTTGAATATGTTGGTCTTGCTGTACTGTACCTATTCACTAGTACATTAAAAAGTATTCACAGAGTGTTTGAATTGGCTTATGTCATGAATATGTAAAGCTACAAAACTGAACTAGTTTAGTCCTGCTTCTTGGCATAACCATAGAGGAAACAGACCCTGCAATTGGTGGGGGGCCCAAGAGGTGTAGGGGGTATTCGTAGATATATTTTCAGCTCTGGGCAAAGTATTGATACCTTGCAAAAGCTGTATATTTCTATAATATGCTATGATGTCTCTTAATCATTTGAGCACATCAAATACTGTATTTGTTCCATAGCTACAGTCCAGCCAGGGGCATAACTATAGAGAAAGCTTACCTCCTGGCTGCCTAAAAAATATTTTATCTGGTCAGTTTCCAACTGTGATCCAGTTGGGGAACTTGACAGAGAGAGGGCTGGTCTGATGTTCTTCTGGTTAGGAATGATGTGAGAAAAGTTTCCAACTGGCCAGTTCCTCGACTGGATCGCGGGTGGAAACTGACCAGCAAGCAACGCTGTTGTTACTAAATTCATCCATATTAACAGAACATAATTTCCTTAATATTTTAAGGAGCTTCTGTGATTACCTCCCCCTTAACATTAGCTAAAATGTTGTACATAGAATTGCAAAACCCTTTTGTGTGCAGATGCTGACCTTATTCTTTTTGGCTTTTTTTAAATTTTCTTTTAAAGATTCGGCCTGGGCGAAACTTACACCTGAAGGAAGATGCACAAGAAAACAGAGACAGCCCTTTCAAGCCTGAAAATCCAATGGGTCCAGACTTTTAGAGCTCACATTCTGACATGATATCCAGTGAGGGAATTACATTTCTCTCCCCAAATACTTCTCCTGTTCTGTTTCCGTGTCCTGTGCGTGACAAATTTGCACTGTAACTGGTTTATCGTGAGCAAAGTTCCGTCAGGTCTTAATTTAATGGCAGCAAATTCTTTGCCAGGATGCCAGCTCTGTCCATGCTTCTCCCCACTGGATACAGTCAGACAGATATGGACTTTATTAGGAAAAATTTTAAGCTGATTTTATGAAAGGTTTTTGTTATAGTAAATTTTAATTTATTAGTCTTAATTGCCTTATAGAATGTTGTCTTGGTACTGAGCTAATTATGTACCTGAGAGGTCACTGTAGTTTACAGCCTAATCAGGCTTGCATTGGTGCACTTAGTAATTGCTTGCTAATAGGCAACATAGTAACTGGTAAAGTAAGGAACTTGTAGCACCTGAACCTGTGAATGTTTTTCACCAAGCCCTGTAGCTGCTCAGATAGCAGAGGGTTATGTGAGGTTGGGGAATACTCTGGTATCAAGCTCAGCAAATTGCTAGAGACAAATACAGCAGCACTCGAAGAACGTTCCAAAATAGTTGGAGAAAACCGGCTGTATTTAATTTACTATAGCACATCTGCTGTGCATTAGGTTCTGGTCCTGCTATTGGTCTCATCTACTGTTTTGCACTTTCTAATCATATTCCATACGTTCCTGAGCAGAAGAGAAAAGGTGGCCATACATGGGCAGATTTAAGCTGTATGGGGCTTCTCTGATGGCCTTCCCAATCAATATTTTGGCAAAATCAGCCAGGTGTTGATCAGACAGGTTTGATTTTCCTATCAGATTGGAGATTATGTTGGCTCATGTATTTGGCCCTCTGAGGGCTCTGATACCCATCACTGTAATTTGATTGTTGGCCCTAGAGCCAAACAATCAAATTAGCCCAATATTGCCCACCTTAGGTGGCGAGGTCCTGAAAAGTGCTGATATTAACATGTATGGCCACCTTAAGTGCTGCCTGTGATGGCTTTTTATCAGCTGTGTATTTTTATTGCTACGTGGCCTTTTCAAGATTGATGGATATAGTCAGCGCTGGAATTTCAGATGATAGGCTGCACCCCCCGCAGGATTGCACCCATCTGCTACCTTGTTGCTTACATATGGAGCACTGGGGACGGACAGGACGTGCTGATGTTTTCTTTGCATCCCATCCCCAGTGCTCCATATGTGAGCAACATTTAAGCCACCCTAGGCCCAAGCCTTTGTGGCTTCGCTTCAAATACTGCCTGGATATAGTCACCCAGAAAATCAAGCTATATGTGCACACACATGTTTACATGATAGATAAGGTGTGTAACATTGATATGGGCATTTCTTACATTCCAAATGTACCATTTTAAAGCACACACCACAAGACAGCACTTCTTGCTCATCCAGTACTTTATTACATTGTTGCTTGTGTTCTGCATTTCATAGCATGATGTGATGTCACTTTGCGGTTACTAATGGTGTAGCTTATTCTGTGCACAGAACATTCCTTTGCTGCTTATTTGCTTTATAAATATGTGTGGGAGCTGCCTTAAATCTAAACTCCATTGAAAACAACAGACAAACAACATTGGTTGATGACTAGGCATTAGTCATATATATTATCCATTAGTAGCCATGATACATATATATAAATATATAGCCTAAATAGAGGTAAAGAGGTATGTTTTACATTAAAGGGCAATTGTTCAGTAAAAGTTCAACTGCTCAGTTGTGTGTCTGCTAGGGGCTATACTAAACATATTTTCATTTATCTACTTAAGTTTGTGCCCATGTCATATGTTCTTACTTATGAGTCTCACTTTTGCATCACATGCTAAAAAAAAACATGGGAATACGGGTGCAAGGCCACACTTAATGTGGCCATACACGGCATAACCCGCTCAGTTTGCCATCTCGCAAACAAGCAAATCTTTCCCCCAATATGCCCACCTTGGAGCCAAACGATACAAAAAGTCAGAGTGAGGACCCCATCATTAAGCCAATGCTGTCCTTGATCCAACAGAAAAAACAAGAGTGCCCAATCGACATATGGCCGATTTTTGGCCAGATATCTGTCAGGTAGGCCTGAAAGAGGGCCTCATACATGGGCAAATAAGCTACCAAATGAGTCTGAAGTAGGGATGCAACAAATTCACTATTTTGGGATTCGGCCGAATCATGATTCAGGTCAAATACCAAACAAATCCTAATTTGCACATGCAAATTAAGTTAGAGAAGGCGAAAAACTTTCTACTTCTGTGTTTGTGATGAAAAGTCACATGATTTTAAGAATTCAG
The DNA here is from genome assembly GCF_000004195.4 of Xenopus tropicalis. Classification (NCBI taxonomy): domain Eukaryota; kingdom Metazoa; phylum Chordata; class Amphibia; order Anura; family Pipidae; genus Xenopus; species Xenopus tropicalis. The sequence goes on from NC_030678.2 coordinate 45,885,546, forward strand.
TTTGGTCAGGACCATGGATTCGCCAAATCTTGCTGAAAAAGGATGAATCCCAAACTGAATCCTGGATTCGATGCATCCCTAGTTTGAAGGACCCAAATCGGCAGCTTAAATCTGCCTGCATATGAGCCACCTTTACACTGTAGGCCCTTAACAGCTGTAGTTCCCAGTTAGAACTGCTGCAATAGACTCATTGGAGTGGATTTTTATATGTAGTTTGTGTCTGTGTTTCACTGTGGTGCCAGAGTTCAGTGTAACCAGCCTGTGCCTTTTTGTATGTTCCCCATTTTGTAGCAGCTGTTTGGGCTGCCTATTGCAGTTAAGTGCTAATTGGTGGCTCTGATGAAGCACAGCATCAGCTTTTTTAAACCTGCATCCTTTTAAAATTACATACAAGCCATGGGCACACGTTTTTATTATCTTTCAGTATTTATTTTTATTTGATATTAGTTTTACATTGCTCAAAGGGTTGCCAGTCCTAGTGCATGGTCTTCCTTGGAAGAGTCTCTTGGGGCCAAGTGAGGCTTCACAGTCTACGGAGATACTGTAATACAACGCTGCACCAAAGGCATTTATTGCACCCTGTAAATCCATTGTAAGCTCCAGGTTTTATTTTGTGGAAGGGAAGTTATACTCTATACATTCATCTGTAAGGGCATAGCTTACTATATGCTTGGACATTCTATCTCCTGCACATTCGCTTTTCTATGTGTGCCATATTGCATTCTCTGCTATCAACCATTCATGCAACATGACGGCTCCCACCCATATCCTACTGTAAATACAAAAAAAAGGATTTTCTGTGCAATAGGTTATATCTTCATTCCCTACTTAGAACTGACATAATGAAATTTAAACATGTAGGTTAGTTTCATATCCAAAAAATACATATATAATGTGTAGCTGCAGAGGAGTCACTGTAATGCATGTCTTGCAATTTACAATACATTTTTAATGTTTAAAGCTGCAGTAGTGTGCCCTGTCATTCCCTAGTTAGTTAGTCATTTTACCTTTGCAGTTTGTTTTTAATTACAGATGTACTTATTTCTACAGTATTTTAGCTTCAGATAAAGAGTACTTTAAATGACTATTATACACTGATATTCAGGTGGGTTTTACTTTTAAAGACGTACCATGTGTCTCTAGTGGTACATTGCAATGGACATAATTCTTTATTACCGAACAGAATGGGCAGCTACAGACTAATTGCAATTATTATTCAATGTACAATCCATAGGAAAAGTCTGCAGCTTGTGACAGTTTTGCACATGTAACTATAGGAACCACTGGGTATGTATTGTTATTTGTATTATCATGCAGTGCGTGCAGGATTCTCATAGGGCTAGAGAACCGCACAGCACATGCATCCCTGCAACACTGTTAATCACATTGCCAATAAAGTGAGAATTTTACTCGTTTTGCTTGCTATTCTTTGGTGCAAATACATGTATTTATTTAGATTTGACCCCAATACAACATTCTAAAATAGGTTCATGGCTATTTGCATTCAAAAGAAAAACAATGTCAAAATATAATAGTAATGTTTTAATTATGGGACCCAAATATATGCCAATTCTTTTTTCATTAATTAATTGTGTTTCTATTAACTGTGGTTAACGACAAAATGGTGTTATATTTAGTGACCCATGGCAGCTATTAACCCTTCTGTTGACCTGAGGGGAGGCTGGAGGTGGACTCAGGGCTACTTAGAGGATAAATAAAGTGTGAATCACTTGGGGGTGGGGGCTAACATATAGGCGATATAGGGGGGTTGCATAATGTACAGTGACTACAATTGCTACCCTTGAACCCTTGGGTTGGTGCTACTTTTAATTGAATATTGCACCAAACGGTAATATATACCACGGCACTATTCAGTTGCTTTCCAATATAAGCATAGTAACACATCTCACAGATACATAAAACAAATATGTTCCTTATACAGTATGTATAATAATTAGTAGTATTTCTTTAAGACAAACTTTGCATTTAATTTTCAAAGAATGGGCATTTCAACATTTGAATCCTGCAACTTGAGAGTGGCCCCTGCTGGAACCAGTACGCAGATAGTTTATAGCAACTAGAATGCAAGGAAGAAGAGGATACATTGTGTAACAAAAGGTATGCATATCAACCCAACATATAGGCAAATGTACCAAATACACTTTCTTCATTTCAAACAATATTTCCAGTGTTTTTCCTTTTTTCCGTCATACAGAAATTCTAAAGCACAAACAAAGTTACCATCTGGCACTATGTAAACTACAGTATTGTGCCAATTGCTATTACCTTTGACAGTATAACTAAGCCCTGCAGCTATTATAGGACAAAGCCTTTACACAATGTCAGCTTCCTCATAAGCAGAATCATGTTTTGTTTTGATTATCTGCTGCAAAGGAAAAACCCTGTGGCTGTTGAGTGCTAAGTATAATATCATGTAACGCTGCCTAAACAAATTATTCACAACAAAGAATAACAAATAATTCAATCCACAGGTTTTATGCCTGTGTGGTAAAGTGGTGCCTACTGGTCAGCAGAGGGCAGCATTGGCTTGCAGTGTCGGAATGTTTTGGGTGTGTCACTTCAAGTTATTTTTTTTAAACTTTAGAGCTAAGTAAAATATCTAGAGTAAAAAAAGCAATCTCCAGAAAGTATTGCAGAACTAAAACTGGTTGGCTGCTCAGAGTTCCAATAGAATCCTGTTCATACCAACAGTTATGCAGGTATATTCATTGATAACATGTATTTTTTTCCATCTGGATACCGACAATATTAGCCAAGTTATTAGACTCTTTCCGATGCCAACAGCCCAGATAAATGACTTACCATTAAGTGGTGCCTGGCAAGCCTATCTCCTAAGAACTCTGGTACTGGGTACTGTCAAGATAAACCAGAGGTTGCATTATTTACCAGGTCATGAAAATATTTTAGTTCTGTGAATCCATCAGTTATGTTGTTTATTCCAAGCCAGCAGGGCCTGATCTTGTATCATGGGGCCCCCAAAGACTTACAAATACAAGGGTTTAGAGCATGCCTTTTCAGTAACAGTTTGGTGAATACTTGTTCTTAGGTTTTGATAACTACATAGAGAAGCAACATGTTGCTCACCACCCATTTGATGCTGCTTCCAGTGGCCTCAAACTAGGCTCCCATTTTTAAATTTTTGGTTTGGAGACATGTTTTGGAAGTACAGAGACACGGTATTACTCTAAGCAGAACCTCCTGCAGGCTAGCAGTCCTTATGGGGCTACCAAATAGCCAATCACAGCCCTTTTTTCATGCGTGTGTGGCTCACCAACACTTTTTACATTGAGTGACAGGATTAAAATGTTGAACTGAATAGGGCTTGGACAATAAATTAGGGCACCGTTTTTATTCTAAAAATGACTCTTAAAATTAGAAGTTGGTACATCTAATTATGTGGTTATGAATCTGCTTTCTCCGCTCTTGGGGTTCACTTTCCCTCACCTCTCAGACCAAAATGTCTGGAGTAGTGTCAGACTGAGAGTGATATTTTATTCTTTGCCTGAGGATGGGGTGAGCAAAATGCCCCCTGTGCCTACTCTGTAGGAGCTGTGATCTTTTAAAGGAGAATCTGAGGTGGGGGGTGCCAAATATTAGGCCCAGGTTATTGGGTAAGTGATTATAATCACTTGAGAGTGCCAAACATTTAGCAACCCTCAGTGATATCAGCTTTCCTTCTCCTTTAAACACACATCTTTCATTCATATAGCACCAACACATTGCAGACATCATACATCTAAGGTCCTTGTCAACTTCACACACTAAGGTCCAAGACAAGTCGAGTATGATCATTGGGGACCTTTGTCTTTCAATGCTTGGGTCCTTCATGTTTTTATGGCTGGTCCATTTTTTAAGCACCAATCAATCACTAAATATATTGTTCTCACTTTAGTATATCTAACTTTTCCCCACCCAGAATTGCTTTGGTATGACCTCACATGTGATTAAATTAAGAGTCATAATAATTTCCTTTTCTTAGAATAAACTAAGTGGATCACACCCTCCCTTCTATTATTTCTATATTTAACTGTGGGGAGAAATAAAAGCAATGAGGTGTTGGAGTGAAGGGAGCGCTAATTATTTAATCATGTGTTCTTAGGTGTGGGAAGTGGTATTTGTTCCAGAAACGTTTGCATTGTGATAAAATGAACATGCCGTACAGCTAGCAAACATCCTGTATTTTGACCTACATTAACAAGCCTGTATTCAAATCTCAATAAAGCAGAGCAAGAATCTAGCAGTAAAATGGCAACATGGAAACAACGTAAACCAAGAGACTGGGAGGAACCCCATACAGACAAGCAGAGAACATACAATTTCCAAACTAGAATCAAACAGGACCCCAGCAATGCAGGGCAGAAGTGCTACCCGTTGTGTTGCCAGGATGCTGGGCGCTGAGTAATGTAACTCCTACCTTATCTTGTTCCTTGTTGAAGTCCCTCTGCTTTCCATAATGTGTAATGCACAAATTCTCTGAAAAGCAGTGAGAGTCCTAGAATCCATCACTTGAACATGTATTAAGGTGAGAAAGTGGTTGAGTGACCTTAGCCTTAGAAGGGAAAGGAAATAGTTTGAAATGAATGAGCTCTTGGGAAAAAGGGGAGTATTTTTGCCTTTATATTTACTTTTTAGCATGTCAAAGATGGGCCTATTGTAAGCATATCTTCAATTGGTCTTCATGTTATATCTTATTGTACAGCGCTGCAGAATATGTTGGCGCTTTATAAATAAATGTTAATAATAACAATAATTTGCTGTTGGTATTTGTGGTTTATGTCTATGTGGTTTGTGTTTGCTGGAGTCAGTGACCTCTGCAACCAGACAGCTTTACCATATGGAGGCTGGAAACAGGCAGTCATATAAATAAATAATGAAGACAAATGAAAAAGATGCTTACATACTAAAACCTAATTAAAAGGTTAGTCCAACAAAACTCCTGTGTTGGATGGCCTTCCCGCAGACTGGCCCAAGTCTTTAAATGAACTGGTGACCCATCATCTCCTAGAATCCTTCCAGGCAGTTTGGGATTATGACTCCCTACCACCATCATTCACTGAGGCACTCATTGTTGTTATTGCCAAGGCAGGCCGGGACCCCACTCTTTGCAGCTCATACTGCCCAATATCTCTAATTAATACAGATGCAAAGATATTAGCTACCAGGCTCACTCAGGTTGTGGAAGATTTAGTCTATCTCTCCTCTTTACTAACCTTCAAATATCCCATGTAAACAGAGGTACCAGGGTAGTGACCTCTCTTGACTCAGAGAAGGCCTTCGATTCAGTAGAATGGGGCTATTTCTGGGAGATACTGCGCAGATTTGACCTAGGTAACAGATTTATAAAATGGGACCAGTTGCTCTACAAAATAACCAATGGCTTAAGTAAAGGTGAACAGCTCTACTTCTCCCCCCTTTCACTTACACAGGGGAACCAGGTAGGTATGTCCTCTCTCCCCAGTCCTTTTCGCAATGGGGATTGAACCCCTGGCCGTTATGATACGGGGCTGCCCAGCCATAAAAGGCCTCCATTATATCAGCATTGCAGAGAAGGGGTCTCTCTTCGCACCTTGCAGACTCCCTCCCTGCACTCTTGGACACCAGCCAGAACTTTAGCAGATACTCGGGACTTAAAATTAATTATGAAAAATCACAGTCAAAGTATCCCCCACGCTTAAGTCTGAAGTGTGTTACTTAAGTATTTGGGAGTCCATATACACCCAGACCTACTCTCCTTCACGCTGCTTAATTTTGAGCCCATAATAGAATCTCTCTCTAACCCTTGGGAATTGGGCCAAACTACCACTGATGTAACCAATAATAAACTTACCTTTAATAATTAAAAGATGAACTCACCCTGTAGCAATCTCAGTCCCCCTTACACCCCGTGTAGCTAGTCCGACCCCTCTAGGACATTTCAGTGGCTATGGAAGCACCCTACTGTGGCAATTACAGTTCAAGCTAATACCAACATATGACAGTCCCTTCCCCTGTGCCAATCAGGCACCGCAATAACCCCTTATGGCAACCAGGGTCCTCTTAAACTTTTCTTTGGGCCTTGGGCCTAGTAGGTACAGGTCAATCATATTTATATTTCCCTGTAAAAGCCCTATAATACATGTCTAAGTGTGCAACATATGGTTACTTCATCCCTTTTAGCAGACTCATCGCTAACCCAGCCACTCTAACAGCTCCATTATAGCAGTCAGTTCTCTTATATCCACCATTTGACTTTCCAGTCCAACTTGGAAACCACTGTGGCAATCCTAGCCACCCAAATAGTTACTTTTGTGGCAGTCCTATCTTTGTAATCTCCACTATGGGATTCTGTTCCCCAAGACATTCCATTGGGGAATACCAGCACTCTAACTAAAGGTGCCCATACACGTGAAGATCCGCTCGCTTGGCAAGGTCGCCAAGCGAGCGGATCTTCTCCCGATATCCCCACCTACGGGTGGGCGAAATCGGGGAAAATGTAGGTTAATTCGATCATTTGGCCCTGGGGCCAAACAATCAAATTATAATGGCAGCAATGGGGCAATCGGTTCGGGGACCGCATCAACGAGCCTATGCGGTCCCCGATCCGACTAAATCTTTTAACCTGCCCAATCGATATCTGGCCAATTTCAGGCCAGATATTGGCCGGGCATGTCCCTCATTCCTGCCCCTACACGGGCCGATAAGCTGCCAAGGGACTGATATTGGTAGCTACCTTAACACTCATAGTGGAAATATCAGCCCCTTGATGCCATTGGGTACAGAAAACACTTACCATTAGTCACATTAGCATCCTACTAATTTCAGCCTGGCAACAAGTGACTTTCAAGTCCATTACAATATAATTGACCACTAAAGCTCCCCCATAACATTTTTTCTATTAGCAGACAATGCCCATACCTCTCCAAACCACGTGTGCAGATGGTGCAGATTTCAGCCCATAAATGTTAAACGTGCAATTTCAGACTGTAATTTTCCCCATGTTAAAAAGGCTGCTGTCATTAAACATTATAGCTGGCGACATTCAAGTTTAAGAGCAGTATCTCTCTAGCATTCGCACTTGTGGGTGTGTTCAGAAATGACGCCTATAATGTTTGTGCTATGAATACGAGGACTTAACTTCTCAGGTTTAAAGGCAGAACTTAGATTCCAACACCCTTTCCTTTTTCCCCTTTTGTGTAGTTGTTTAACATTCTCCTTGCAAATCAGTGACCTCTATGGCAGCAACTGCTTTGTTTGGCCTCAAGTCAAAGTTTATTAATCATAATTTCCAACTTTGCTGTGGTAAGGAGAAGGCCACTGGACTCGATATGAAAAGAATTTACATGTATCTGTTGATCTGTTCAGTGATGTTATTATTCCACAAGAATTAAGCAAGATGCCTGTTCTGCATGTGGAAAATGCATTATCCATCTTCCAGCTGAATTTTAGGTTTTAAAGGAGTAGGTCACCTTAAAGTTAACCATGAGTATGGTATATACAATAGTATTTAAAGGCAGTTTGCTGTTCATCTTCATTTTTTATTTTATTTATGGGGTTTCTGAATGATTTAACTTATTTTTCAGTAGCTCCCCAGTTGCACTGTGGAAGTCCCAGTGGAAGAGGAATAAGAAAGGGCATCTATAGAATTACACACAACAAAAACGAATGGCCATTTTCCCCAATTCATACCCTAAATGGTCTTCAGGAGGAGCCCTCCCTGCCAGTTCTCCAAGCGTCCCAGGGGGGCAGTCCCACAGTGGATGTCTCCCAGATATAAGAACTGCTGCATCTCCAGACTTCCTTTCCACTCTGTCCCCAAACTAGGCTTGTTCCATCTGGACAACTAACCACACACTGTTTCTCCTTAACGGAGTGCAAATTGTTCTTGTTAGATATTCCTATCTGTCAAGGCAGGGGCTAGTCTGCAACTAAACCTCATTTAAGGAGTCTATGTTCCCCAATTTCACTTAGGGGTTGACCACTTTAGGGTCCCAAACAACTTCCAAAGTATTACTTTTAAGATAGGGAACTAGGAAATACCATAATACCCCTTGGCCAACAGGAATACCTTTCTCCCACACGGCATAGTTTCAGAGGCATAACTAGCTATCAGCAGACTCCTCTGCCACTGGAAGGTCCAGAGGACTAGAGAAGTTACTACACTGCAGAGGTAACCTTCATAACACTTCCTGCAAGTTAGAGGACACACAGAGCTTTTGTAGTTGCCTTACATGATAAATCCTGGCATGGCACACAGAATCCTCAACAACTGCAAGTATTGCTTAATTCAACTTTTATTATAAATTGCAAATAGCTTGTTGTGTATCATACATATGCACTTCATTAAAGGTTCTGAGCCTCAGTCTGAGTCTGAGCTTTCAGAAGGAGCCAGCGCTACACATTAGAACTGCTTTCAGGTAACTTATTGTTTCTCCTACTCCCATGTAACTGGAGGAGTCCCAAGCTGGACTTGGATTTCTTAATATTGAGTGCTGTTCTGATGCATACTGGGAGCTGTTATCTTGCTCCCATTGTTCCACTGATCGGCTGCTGGGAGGGGAGTGACATCTCTCCAACTTGCAGCTCAGCAGTGAAGTGAGACTGAAGTTTATCAAAGCACAAGTCACATGGCTGTGGCACCCTGGGAGATGAAAAATATTGCTAGCCCCATGTGAAATTTCAAAATTAAATATAAAAAAATCTGTTTGTGTTTTTGAAAAATGGATTTCAATGCAGGATTCTACTGGAGAAGCTTTTTTAACTAATGCATTTAGAAAAAAACATGTTTTCTCATCACAGTATTCCTTTAAATACTCAGCACTGTACAGCAGAGCAGTAAATTAATAGAACAAATGGGGGTCATTACAATAATAAATACAATGTACAGTTACATTAAAGAATAAAGAACATGTAAACCCCGCATATTCCTACTATGTATATAAGATGGGCACCTCTCCCCCACCCAAACTCATCATTTGTACTGCATATATCCCCTAGGTTCGCCAGCACCACCACATTTTCCTAAAACAAATAACAGCTTTCACATTGTGGTCATTTTCCCTCTCACACATCTTCAGTGACATTTACATCTGCAAGCAGCACATGTGCAATGTAAAGTTCATGCAGTGAACAATGCAGGCTTACACAGACAGAACTTACTTTGTAAAAGAAAAAAGTCCTGCTTGGATTGTGCCCTATAATGGTTAAACTAAGCTCAGGAGAGGGGATTAGGAGTAAACCATGTTTCTCCAGCATAGCTGGAGCAGAGTTTCTCATCTCTTCTGTTGCTGGACTGGAGGGTGTGATTGGTAACCTGAGTTGAGAAGAACTGAGCATGCTCAGTTAGCCAAGAACCAAAGTCAGTTCCTAAGGGAGGGGGCCAACTGGGTTAGAGGAGGAAAAGGAATCATACGTGATTAAGGGGATGCTGTAGCCTCACTTTTAACCTTTGAACAACAGGATTGGCAGGTGTTTAAAGAGGGTAAAGATAAGGTAACTTACAGACACAAATAAGAGCCTATTAATTAAGTGCTCCAGGGCCACACCCAGGGCAAGATCGAACAAGATCAAAAGTATAAATTGAGTGACTTGTGATTATCAGGTTCCATCACAGAATGTGCTTTTTCTGATTAACTTTGGGCCAGTAGCTTTAGTTCTTCCACAGGAAGATGAACAGGAATCAAATGTCATTCGCGGCTCTCTACAGAACTACAAAATGTAAAACTTTCTCATAGAACATTTCTTGCCAAAATATAGGTGGTCTTTTACATTTCATCTATTTTTAGTAAGTACACAGTTTTTAAAGCGTTGGTTGCATGTAAAAATGTCGTAAGCAACAAATTCACAGAAGGTATGTTGTAGTTTTATGGATTTGTTGTAATGCCGACAAATTTTGTGCTGTATACACGGTAAAAAATTGATGTTATTGCACTGTAAAAAAAAGGTTGTACATAGCCTTGCCCAATTTTTTTTTAAAATTGTCAGTAGAGGCGCAAATATGGCAGAAAATTGGTCTGTGAGTAAGTTGGTGTACAATCAACATTTTTATATGGCATTTTTACTACATTTCCCGTTACCATCATTTTTGTGAATTCTGCCCTAACAGGCACATGAGTGCACCCCTTAGCGCTCATCTTACAAGCATTTGTACCCCAGATGCATTGTGAGAAACAGAGCGCAGAATCATAGAGTAGGCGGTAATGACAGGGCACTGTTGTAGCTGTTGTCATTGTACCTCTTGCCACCCTCTAAATGCCATGCAAGTTAAGGGACTAGAGGGAGGGTGCCTACATGCCTTCCCCTGCCCACCCCTCTTGGATACAGTGCTGTCTAATGCAAGAGGCTGGCCACAGGTCTCTAAGGACTAAAATAGAGTGCAGAGGCAATTGTACAACAGAAGAAGATAATGGCCTTTTTTAACTTTGCAGACTGTGTTCTGCTTTGAAAATAACTAGTTTATTTGCAGGTACTGGTTAAATAGATACAAACTAATTTTTACTTTATGGCATGTGGCCCTTTAAGTCTAATTGTTCTTTAAAGGAAAGGTAAAAACTAAGTAAGCTTTATCAGAAAGGTCTATGTAAATACAGCCATAAGCACTCACAGAAATGCTGCCTCAACCCTTTATCAAAAAAAATACAGGATTTATTTTCTTATTTTTTGTTTAACATGTTCTTCTTTCTCTAAGAAAAATCCTTCAGGGCAGGGACACAAGTCTGCTCAGTTTGCTCCTCTGTCCTACCCCCCCCCTCCCTTCTTCCACTCCCCCTCCCATCAGAATTTGCTCCCCTTCCCTACTGCCCTGTGTAATTTTAGCTACCAGGAGCTAGAGCTGCAGCACGGAAGCTACTGGGACCAAGCTAAAATTGCAGCTACTATTATAAACAAATGTTTTCTGCAGAATAAATACAGCATTATAGGTGGCACTATTGTGGCTAATCTATTGTCAGTAAAAATGCCAAAATGTCTTTCCTTCTCCTTTAAAGGAACAGTAACACCAAAAAATGAAAGTGTATAAAAGTAACTAAAATATAATGTGCTGCTGCCCTGCACTGGTAAAAGTTGTGTGTTTACTTCAGAAAGTCTACTATAATTTATATAAATAAGCTGCTATGTAGCCATGGAGGCAGCCATTCAAAGGAGAAAAGGCACAGGCACATAGCAGATAACAGATAAAACACTATTGTATTCTACAGAACTTATCTGTTATCTGCTATGTAACCTGTGCCTTTTCTCCTTTTTTCCAGCTTGAATGGCTGCCCCCATGGCTACACAGCAGCTTATTATATAAATTATAGTAGTGTTACTGTAGCAAACACCCCAGTTTTACCAGTGCAGGGCAACAGTGCATTATATTTTTATTACTTTAAAGCTCTTTCATTTTTTGGTGTTACTGTTCCTTTAAGACTCAAAAGTACAGTATGCAGAAATATATTTATTTTCTTGATAGGACATGAACTATACGTTTTGCCTTTGTTTTCCTTTAACATGCCTTTATAGAGTGTATAAACAAGCTGCAAAAATAATCTGTCGAGGAGAGGGGTGATGTGAGCTCCCAGATCCTTCAGGCCAAGTTTTCCCGCAGGGCCTACAGGTCAGAAGGATGTGAGTTTGACATCCATGATACATAAGATACACAGGAACTAAAACCATATATTTCATATCCAGAAAAGTAGATTTGTTTTGCACTGCGCTTCTTGCAATGACCTTACACACACACACACAAGGCCATTTCATATGCCTTCTGCTAGTAAATACGGCTAAAGGCTACAGAAGGCTTGGGAGGAGTCACTCTTGTGTCATTTTCTATTAGAAAGGGAAGGAAGTTTATCAAGAAAACATTTCATTGGCTTCCACTTGCCCTAGGACATTTCTAATCCTGACGGCTGAGTGATAAACACTATTTCTGTGCTCTGATTATAAACAGGAAATAGTTTAGAAATACTAAAAATAATGCCAGATAAGAGCTATTGTCTGTATCCCTATCACTTCCTCATTCATTCTTGATGGTGACACAGGACAGACTGGCCCTACGTTACTCTGGTCCTATGGGCCCAAATGAGCAGAAATAATGCCACTAAAAGCTTGTGCTGCTTGGAAATAAGATAATCTACTGTCCCAGAATCGGTGGCATTTAACCAGCTCTAGAGCGCAGCACATTTTCACAGCACATTTTCACAGCACCAAAGCAAGTTTTACCCCATATGCTCCATACAGAAATAAGAAAGAGAGGCCCTACCTAATCTGAAATTAGGGATATACCGTATCCACTATTTTGGGATTCGGCTGAACCCTGAATTCTTTCGTGAAAGATTCAGGCAAATACCGAACCGAATCTGAATCCTAATTTGCAAATGTAAATCAAGTTATAAAAGGAGTCAAAAGAACCACGTGCAGCAAAAACATTTTCAACTTCGTGTTTATGTGATGAAAAGTCACATGATTTTAAGGACTCGGATTTGGTTTGGCCAGTACCATGGATTTGGCCGAATCCAAACACTGCTGAAAAAGGCCAAATCTTGGCTGAATCCCAAACCGAATCCTGGACTCGGTGCATCCCTGTCTGAAATAAAGCTGGTACAGGATGGCATTAAATGTAACGATTGTCCAGACTGCAATGCTGAGATTCAGAACACATTGGCACCCTATGCAAGTGTTCATGTCATTATGGAGATTTATAAAAATGTAATAAAATGTCTAAGCATTGCATAACCCAGCCTTTCAGATCACATAATCACTGGTGTTAATTACCTGGTGGCAATCTCTGTACCAGAGTGTCAGTTCGTTCAGTACTGAACGAACTGACACTCTGGTACAGAGATTGCGTAAGAATTTTTATCTTTTCCGCTTCTTATCTTTTTCTATCTTTTTATGATTTTGTGATTTTAACATTAACTTTAATAGAGATATTTTAACTATAAGCCTAGTGGTGTGCCAATAAAAGTGTAACCTTTCCCTGTTTATTTTTTGCAAATTCATTTATACACATTGTGCACCCGCTTTTTTTCTTGTGCGAGGTTCCTCTTGTTATAGCAAAGTGTACCAGGGTCAGCACTCCCCACTATGGGGCTTAGCAGTAGCGGTGGTGGCTGCAGTGGCTTTAGCCTTTTGCCTTTAAATGGTCATGGAACTCCTAGATGATTTATAGTATCCATTTACTTTATCCCCTGTGTAGTTTCAGAGGTGTAACAAAGAGCTACAAGGCCCCCACGCATAGAATCTTGGGAGTGGCCTGGCAAGCACTGCAAGCTATGCACGCCCTCCCCCATACCTGCTCATGTGTGCACACCTGTTTGGGAAGGCTCTTTTCCATAGAAAAGTGACTATAGAGAAAGCTCTATAGTTATACCACTGGTTCTTTCCTCAGATTCTTTTGGAAGCCTCATCAGATACAAATATCACACTGCTTCCCTGTGGGTTAGCAATTAGTGGGCTCATTGGTGTAACTATATCACTTTATGTAGATGGCATGTTTGGTCATGCTACTGATGTCATTCTGTGGTGTGTGTAAGTCTCATGCCTCGGAGACTCAGCCCCTCTGTTGAATTAATATGTTTAGTGCTCAGTTTGGTGAGCTGTTTTTTTTTTCCATATATAAAAAGGCCATGACATTTTAATCCAATGACTATTTTAAGGGCACTGGGAAAGTTTATATTTGTTATCCGAAATGATATTTTTGTGCAGCATTAAGCCTTAATCCCAACTAGAAAAGTCTAAATAACAGTGTTTGCGATAAAATCCATGTTTACCTGGAGAAAATAAATGACAGCAGAGTAATTAATCTGACAATTAGTGGTAACAGTCAGTAAGTTGGCTCTCCATCATGCTACTCTTAATTCACTCATCATTTTAGTTGTCATTACTGAAAGAACTACAGTTGCCAAACTACCCACTGTTTTGTGTTTGGCCAATGCATTGTGTGGCAGTTGCTGGAAAATGTTAGCTAGTCCCAAGAGAGGTACTTAGTGTCAGAATGAGATCCAAAGCAATCACATCTGCTTGTTTTAGATTGGTGGTTCCCAAGATTTTGTTCAGCAATGCTTGCCCATTTGACCACCAACATTTTTATGTTGTGTGTTTGCTTCAGACACCCTTTTATAGTTTATATAAACAAAGCTGCTGAGTATCCATGGGGGCAGCAATTTCAGCTGGAAACAAGGAAAAAAGGTACAAGTTACAGAGCAGATAACAATTAAGCTCTGTAAAATACAATGGCAATCTACACAGTTTATCTGTTATCTGCTATGTAACCCGTGCCTTTTCTCCTTTTTACAATTTGAATGGATGCCCCAGTGGCTGCACAGCAGCTTTATTTATATAAACTATAATAGTAATTTTGTGTACTTTGCATGCTGCCTTCCTGCTTTGAAAAATTACCAAGGACTCAGTGCTTCGTTTTCGGCACAATAATTTCTGATGCATTGTGAGAAAAAAACAGAGAAAAAAAAAACAGAACATAAACATGTAATGTTTATAAGATTCCAGGGCTTATTTATTATCTTTTGGTAAAGTAGTAGGCAAAAAAACTGACATAGAAATATGTCCATTATTCATTGTACAGTTGTTCAGTGTGCTTGTGCCTGCTTGCGCTAATCTTAACTAGCCACACACTTGCTCATGCTTGTACAAATTGTGAGGCTAGTGCACACAACATATTGGGAATCTTGTGTAAAAATGCTTGATTTAATGTTATTGTTGACTACCCATCTCTCTGCACATGTAGATAATATTTGCATAAAAGTGAGCAAACATAAGTTAGAGGGGTCTTTCCCCCACAGTGTTTTTCAAGTTGCATTTACTTTGGTGCATGATCACGTGGCTTTATAACATATTTATATAGGTGCCACCACAGGCCTTTATATTTGGTGGGGTAAGGCTGTTAGAAATGGGAAAAAACAAAAATGAAAATGTATGGAAAAATATAATTTTCCAGAGGATTTAAAAGTTTGAGTTTTATGTCCCAGGGGTCATGACACACCTGAAGATTAATAATTAATGGATGTTAGTCTAGAACACTCTCCCCCCCTCTCTCTGTATTAACTGGTGTACTGGAAGCTGTCAATTCAGAGGGAAGACGCAACCTTAGAAAATGGAAAAGATACCTGATTAAGAAAAGATATAAGAAGAAAAAGAACAATTTCTGTCATGGTAAGTAATCTTCCTTAACTCAAACAAACACACATAGTTGCACATATACGCACAGACCCACACAAACATGCACATCAGTTGATGGCCAGAAATTAGTTATTGATGCCTTCTCTCAATTTGTAACTTACATATACATATGTATGTATGTATAGTAAGTACAGTAAGTATAGTCATAGCTCCCAACTTTCCCGATTTTCATGGAACAGTCCCTCTTTTGACAGCTCAGCCTGCAGTCCCTGATTCTTACTGAAAAGTCCCTCATTTCCCTCTGATCTCCTGCACTGAATGCTAAAAAAGATACAAATTTAATTTAAAAGTAGCTTTTGGCAGAGAGCCCAGAAATCTTAACAAGCTTCACCTGAACTTAGATACAAATGTTTCTCAAACGTAATTCAAAAGTAGCTTTTGGCAGAGAGCCCAGAAATCTTAACGAGCTTCACCTGCACTGAGATACAATTGTAAAACTCCAGAAATGTGTTCAAACTTTAAAGAACCTGCCAAATTTAGTCAAATGGGAGTGGTATTTAGGGGATGTGGTTGCAAAAGTGGGTGTGGTCAAAAAATATCCACGCTGTGTGCAGCATTTCTTTTTGTACCTGTTTCTATTTTCAAAATGTTGGGAGCTATGGTATAGTAAGTATAGTAAGTTCCTGTCTTTTGAAATTATAGTTATTTTTAAATGTTGGCAACAATGAATACACATACAATATCCACTCTTTCACTCATGTAAACATAGGCGGAGGGAGGCTAAAATCCAAACAACTGAAAACATAACTAAAGTTAAATAAATATTAGAATTCAAGAGCCAATATGGGGACATACTTGGTATTTTGTCTCATGAAGGGACCTTGGTGCTCCAAAAGCTTGCAATGTATTTTTAGCCAATATAGGTATCACTTCTACAATAATACTTTTGTATTTGTTGGTTTTTCTTATTTTTGCCACTGGCTAATACGGTACCACAGTTTTTACAATATGGCCAAAGAATTTAACACTCACTGTGCAGGATAATTATACAGCAGGCAATCCTTTTTATGTTTTTCAGGGGACCAGAAAAAGATAAATGTAAAACCTGGGGAAATGTATGATGCTTTATATAGTTGTGGGACTACAAAACAACTGTAAAATGAGGTTTCATTGTACTTTGTTTACAAAGTTTACAAATAAAGTGTGATGCTAACATGTAAAAACTATAATCATGCACTGCTCTTAATATTTGCTTCATATGTTGAAGCAAGTTACAGGAACTTGTGAAAACATTAGCGCTCCATAGTTCCAATGTAGTGCTGGAAATGAGTAAGGCTGGATTATTTGCTTCAGGCTTAGTGCCCTGTGCAGAAATCCCTTTTGCTTTCAGTAACTATCTCACAACATGGCTGCCTCTCTGCTCCTGAGAGATCACACTGACAGACCAAGTGCTATGTAAAAAGATGGCTGTAACAGACAGCAATCTCACTAAATTCCTACATGGGGCACTGACCTTTGTGGGCAACACCATTATAAAAGAACATATTAGGGTGCTGACTGCTAGTTTTCTGTATCAACCGATTTCCACCAACAACTACTTGCTGTAGTTTCTGTGCTCCCAACTCAAGATGCTGGTAATTGTACAGTTACTTCCCACAAATCACTTACCATAAAGTAGCATCAGATGTTGGGAGTGTCTCTTACTGCCAGAACCTGATGTTACTAGAAGGGAGGTATGAGCAAACCCAACTACGCCCCCATAGTTAAACCGCCAGTGGCTCAGCAATATGGAATCATTCAGGACACTCTGCAGGCTGTAGTCATGAGCAACAGGCACTCACATTAAAGTCAAAGTAAGAGAGCCCGGGTGCAGTATTAAAAAAAGTATCTATATATTATAGAGCATGATGGAATAAATGCCGCACTCACAGGATTTAGTGGAAAAAATAAAGCTTATTTATTTCAAAACATCCATCTAACGTTACAAAAGATTACAAAGAGTGATAAAACTTTTTCTTATTCAACCAGTGTTGTTAGTGGAGTATAGAAGGGATCAGTCTTTGGTCCTTTGCTTTTTTACTTGTTTATTAATGACCTGTAGGTTAGCATTGTAAGTACTGTCTCTATTGCTGCTGATGATACTGTGGATGCTGCCACTTTGCATAAAGATTTTACTGAATTGGAGAATTGAGCAAAATAAAAAAATGGGGTTCTATACTGATACAGTAGGTGCAAGTTTATGTACTTTTGTAGAAACAATTTAACTGCGACACATTGTGAAAATACCTCCCGTGCATGCTACTCTCTGTACTGCGTAATGTCATCGCACGTGGTGCAAAATTCAAGTACTTAAAGGTGCCACGGCTATTTTTCGTCCCCCAATGTAGGTCGTAGGTGGTGCGTTTCTTGTCTTTTCTATTGTTCCTGACCCTTGCCTGTTCATTGACCATTACTTTTTACTGCCTGAACTGACCTTTTGCCTGTTTCTGACCACGCTTCTAGATTCCGATTTTTTACCGTATTGATAGTTTGGTTATTGTCCTCCATCTGTCTTACTGATTACACTCAGCTCTTTCCTCGTTACCTCTGTGACATGCTTTGGTTCCCTTGCGTGGCCCGAACCCCTGCCTTGGTTTTCTCACTTTAAGACCTGACGACATCTGAGTAGCGGAGGGCTCCTCCCGAAGTGAAAGGCGGCTGTTATACACAGAAGCATGAGCCGTGACCAGAATCTTGGAATTTGTTCTAGGTTTTGGGACGCCGTGCGTGTCACATATACACTATATGATAGTGTGTTGGGATATTCTTAACTGAGAAGGATGACAAGCTATAAAACCTTAGGCCAGGGGTCCCCAACCTTTTCTTCACCACGGACGGGTTGCAAGCCGAAAATTTTTTCCACGGACTGGAGGGGGGGTGCGTGAACATTCGCACATTCATGTGCGCCTTTTATCTGTGCCTCTATGTGCGTCGTAACTTTGAACGGCGCATCATATTGTGACTTTATATGTGCACCGCCTGCATTTTTACTGTGGGCAGGAACAGAGAAGCGGGCCAATTGAAAGCCACCCACGGCCCGGTACTGCCTTGAATAAAAAAGGACATTAACTCAAGCTTTTTATAGGCTTGCCTCTTTATAGGACCCTGGTAAGACCTCACCTTGAGTATGCAAGTACATTAGAGGGCATTATAGATAGTGGGACAACTTTTTTGCCATAGGAAAGTTGAGTGAACCAGAGGCCACCCCTTTTGACTATCCTGTATATGATATATATGTTCTGAAACATGTATAATTTAAGAGTATTTTAGAAGTCACACTGGAGTTTCATGACCTGTTTAAAAGGAGTCTGCCTTCTGCTTTGTGCCTTTATATGGTCAACAAACACCTTGGTGACTTATAATATCCTTATATTTTACAGTAGGGGGTATATAATTCACCACATTATAAATATATAGAGAGTTTATAGATTAGATTGGTAGATGCATACACACATATAGATAATATCACTGCTTATAAAATCACACAGGATATAATGATATGCATATTACTGCAGCAAATGGAAAACAACAGGAAGCCTGGATATCAGAAATATTTATTAGGACTTGACTAGAATCCAAGCACAATAGACTAAACATGCAGTGACTGAAGACAAAGAAGATAAAATAACTACTGTTGCATGCAGGGCAGCAAACAGAATGGAACAAGCCTATATTCTGTAAAATAGTTGTACCTCATGTGTAGCTAGCACATGACATGTCACTCATACTTTGCAGTTTGTGGGCACTAAGAACCAGGGTAAGTTGCAGATTTTGCATATGAAACTTAAGCAGGAAAAGCAGCATTCTGTAGAACCTCACTAGCATACAAATATGGATTTGTGTGCGATTGCATCACATAGTAGGAATTTAAAGTGTACTTTGGCCAGGTTTACCAAATTACAGAGGGTAGCATAGAAAGTTACACAGTGTAACAATGCCTAAAATTTCAGACCAGAATGGATAGGTTGTGTAAAACTGGCGAGGAGGTTAAGTGCTTTCACAGTAGGCTAGACCGGTACAGTTGTGTCATAAAGGATAAAATAAACCACAGCAGAAATAACTATTTCTAAAATATTTTCAAATGCTCGCTGCCAAGTAGTCCCAAATCAGAAGACAAAAATCAGCAAGAAAAAATTAGCTGTTTTGCTGTTTGAAAAGATAAAAAAATGCTCTTTACAAAACAATCCCCCTCCCCAACCATCAATAAACATGTAGGGGCCATGTTTCATGCAATCGCCTCTTATGTACCACAAAGGAACACGTACTTCTGTTTCCTGGGGTGAAATGTCTTTGAACCCTTGGGATAAATTTCATTTTTCTTTCTTGCCTTTCAAAAAGAAAACTGTAAAAACATATTGTAAAGGCTTGTTTTAAGGTTTTATTTAACTTTATTAATTAACAGGGATGGAAGGGAGAGTAAAGCAGGTATGATGTCTTATGTTTGTGTGTTAATTGATTAATCACATATTCCATATAAAGTTAGCACATACAAGGTGCCATCTCAGGTCTGGCAACTTGTGCACCCATAAAGAAAAGTTGGTGATGAAGAGGATGATAGCACTAGTGAATGGGGAAGGCTTATACTCAGGATAGTTGTTTTGTCTATAAGACAGTTACAGGTAGCTAACTAAAGAACATAGTAACATAGTAACATAGTAAGTTGGGTTGAAAAAAGACATACGTCCATCAAGTTCAACCATAATGCCTATATATAACCTGCCTAACTACTAGTTGATCCAGAGGAAGGCAAAAAACCCCAAAAAAGCCTCTCTAAAAATTCCTTCCTGACTCCAAGATGGCAATCGGACCAGTCCCTGGATCAATTAGTACTAAGAGTTATCTCCCATAACCCTGTATTCCCTCACTTGTACTGAGAGCTATCTCCCATAACCCTGTATTCCCTCACTTGTACTGAGAGCTATCTCCCCTACCCCTGTATTCCCTCACTTGTACTGAGAGCTATCTCCCATACCCCTGTATTCCCTCACTTGTACTGAGAGCTATCTCCCATAACCCTGTATTCCCTCACTTGTACTGAGAGCTATCTCCCATAACCCTGTATTCCCTCACTTGTACTGAGAGCTATCTCCCATACCCCTGTATTCCCTCACTTGTACTGAGAGCTATCTCCCATACCCCTGTATTCCCTCACTTGTACTGAGAGCTATCTCCCCTACCCCTGTATTCCCTCACTTGTACTGAGAGCTATCTCCCATAACCCTGTATTCCCTCACTTGCTAAGAATCCATCCAGCCCCTTCTTAAAGTTATATAATGTATCAGCCAGTACGACTGATTCGGGGAGGGAATTCCAGAACCTCACAGCTCTCACTGTAAAAAATCCTTTCCGAATGTTTAAATGGAACCTCCCTTCTTCTAAACGAAGTGGGTGCCCTCGTGTCCGTTGGAAGGACCTACTGGTAAATAAAACATTAGAAAGGTTATTATATGATCCCTTTATATATTTATACATAGTTATCATGTCACCCCTTAAGCGCCTCTTCTCCAGTGTAAACAGACCCAACTTGGCCAGTCTTTCTTCATAACTGAGACTTTCCATACCCTTTACCAGCTTAGTTGCCCTTCTCTGGTCCCTCTCTAACTCAATCATGTCCCGTTTGAGCACTGGAGACCAAAACTAAACAGCATATTCTAGATGGGGCCTTACCAGCGCTCTGTAAAGGGGAAGAATAACCCCCTCCTCCCGTGAATCTATACCCCTTTTAATACAGCTCAAAACCTTGTTTGCCCTTGCAGTTGCTGCCTGGCATTGCTTGCTACAGCCAAGTTTATTATCTACAAGGACTCCAAGGTCCTTCTCCATTAGGGATTTGCCTAGTGCAGTCCCATTAAGGGTATAAGTGGCTTGCATATTTTTACATCCCAGGTGCATGACCTTACATTTATCC
Source organism: Xenopus tropicalis (assembly GCF_000004195.4). Taxonomy (NCBI): domain Eukaryota; kingdom Metazoa; phylum Chordata; class Amphibia; order Anura; family Pipidae; genus Xenopus; species Xenopus tropicalis. The sequence goes on from NC_030678.2 coordinate 45,906,604, forward strand.
ACATTAAATCTCATCTGCCACTTAGCTGCCCAGATTGCCAGTTGGTCAAGATCCTGCTGCAGGGATGTCACATCCTGGATAGAATTGACTGGTCTGCAGAGTTTTGTGTCATCTGCAAACACTGATACATTACTCATAATACCCTCCCCTAAGTCATTTATGAACAAATTAAACAAAAGTGGACCCAGTACAGAACCCTGAGGGACCCCACTGAGGACCTTATTCCAAGTAGAGAATGTGCCATTAACAACCACCCTCTGTACCCGATCCTGTAGCCAGTTTTCTATCCATGTGCAAACGACTTCACTAAGACCAATAGACCTTAGCTTAGAAAGCAGTCGTTTGTGGGGAACGGTATCAAATGCTTTGGCAAAATCCAAATAGATTATATCTACTGCATCCCCACTGTCCAGCTTCTTACTTACCTCATCATAAAAAGCAATTAAATTGGTCTGACATGACCTGTCCTTCATAAAGCCATGCTGATTACTGCTCATAATGCCATTCTCCACTACATAATTTTGAATGTGATCCCTTAACAAGCCTTCAAATAACTTGCCCACCACGGATGTCAAACTTACAGGCCTATAATTGCCAGGCTGAGATCTTACTCCCTTTTTAAATATGGGAATGACATTCGCCTTCTTCCAATCCCTAGGTACCATACCTGATGAAAGAGAGTCTGAGAATATCAGAAACAAGGGCCACTGCAATTCTGCCCCTAGCTCTCTCAGTACCCGAGGGTGTATTCCATCTGGCCCAGGTGCCTTGTTTACATTTATCGTGTGTAACCCTTTAAGCACCATATCCTGTTCCAACCACTGTGTAGTTGGAGCTGAGGCAACAGTGCAGCTATTGGGTGGGACTTGGCCCACTGGCTCCTCTACTGTATACACAGAAGAAAAGAACTGGTTAAGCACATCTGCCTTTTCTGTATCCGCTGTAACCATATTGTTATTATAACTCAATGGGGCCACACCCTCAACCTGCATCTTTTTACTATTAATATACTTAAAAAACTTTTTGGGGTTAGTCTTGGCCTCGGCCGCGATGCGCTCCTCATTTTCTATCTTTGCCTTCCGGATTGCTGTTTTACAACACTTGTTACAGTGTTTATAATCATTAAACGCAGCTGCTGTCCCCTCTGACTTATATTTCTTAAAAGCTTTCCTTTTTCTCCCAATTAACTTCTTTACCTCAGAGTTAAGCCACATAGGGTGATTCTTAACACTTCTACTTTTTCTTATTAATGGAATAAATTGAGAACAGTAATGATTTAATATCATTTTAAATGACAACCATTTCTGCTCTGTGTTTTTATCAGAAAACATAATGCCCCAATCTATGCCCTGAAGCGCTGCCCTTAAGGAGCTAAAATTTGCCTTCCTAAAATTCAGTGTCTTTGTTGCACCCGTGTAAATTTGTTTCCTGCACCAAACATCAAATGAAATAACATTATGGTCACTATTACCCAGGGGTTCAACCACTTGCACATTTGCTATACGTTCTGGGTCATTAGAGGTCACTAGATATAGTATAGCATGGTTCCTGGTTGGCTCCTCAACAACTTGTGACATAAAGTTGTCATGCAGCAAGTTTATAAACTTGTTCCCATTTACTGTCCTGGCAGTACTATTCCCCCAGTCAATATCAGGGTAATTAAAATCCCCCATTATTATCACTTGCCCCAAACTAGCTGCCTTTTCTATTTGCAACAGGAGCTGGGCCTCCTCCTCTTCGCTTACATTAGGGGGTCTATAGCATATCCCTACAATTAGTTTGGTAGATTCCTTACTATCTGTGAGAAGCTCAACCCATAAGGATTCAGCTCCCTCTGTTAACCCCATCACTTCCTCCTTAATATTTGCTTTTAATTCCTGCTTAATGAACAGACACACTCCTCCTCCTTTTCTATTGCCCCTGTCCCTCCGAAACAATTTATACCCCCCAATATTAACTGCCCAGTCATGAGACTCATTCAACCAAGTTTCAGCAACTCCAATCACATCATATTTCCGCTCCAACGCCAGTACCTCCAGCTCTCCCATTTTACCAGTCAGACTCCTTGCATTGGTAAACATACATTTAATACTGGTTCCGGCGTGAGAATGACGTGTAAACAACTTATGGGCCTCCCTGCCATTATCAGTATCCCGAAGCAAGTCTCCTCCCCCATTTTCCCTTACTATGCCCACTACCTCATCTATCCTGTCTACCACAGAATTTCCCTCTGCACCCTCCCCCCCACTCCTAGTTTAAAATCTCCTCCAACCCGCTAGCCATCTTTTCCCCCAAAGCAGCTGCCCCATCATCATTGAGGTGCAGCCCATCCCTGGCAAAGAGCTTGTAGCCGATTGAGAAATCAGCAGATATGCAGATATGGGCAGATATGTTGTACATTATGTTTTGGGCTTCTGTACCAGCCCAAGGCAACTACAGCCTCTTAGCAGGGAAGATCTGTGCCTCCACAGATGCCCAGTTACTCCCCATCTTCTTTTCTGTTGATTCCCTGCACATGTTCTGTGCAGCTTTTAGTTACTAAGCTTAGGGACCGACTCAAAATATACTACATAAATAGAATATAAATGTAACAGTAAAAGGCTTATTAGTAAATTAATTCAGATTCACATTAAATGACATATCTGAAACCAGGGCAACTGCATCAGAACCGAATAATTAGCCTTGTAGAATCAGCTTATATGACAGACATATCTTATTTTCTGCTCGATAAGTCTTCATTCTACTGTTCCACAGATAACAGGTGTGGTTTATATATTAGCTTCCTTTGTAATATATATATATATATGTATAGACAGAGCTACTAGTGCCTATTTCCTCAACCACTTAACTGAACTTTTCAACTTTCTCATTATAGAATAAAAAAGCTTGAGAAACTATATGCACTAGGGATAATATTCAGTACACGTGGAGTTATGCCAGCAAGAGTTATTCTGTATTTCATCTAGTTTGACCTCTGAGGAATGTTCATTATAGTGAGCTAGGGAATAAATGAGTGTCTTGGGAGAACCTTGACATTCTGAGGAACCAAGTTTGACCTCCTGGAAAATGCTTTCGAACTTTCATTGTTGTCAGCATTCTCACCTTGGCTTTGTATAAACATATAATTCCGGATTTACCACTTAAAATAACGTTCTGTGAGCAATGAGCTTTCCAGTGCTTCCTTAACTTCCTTAAAATCAAGTAGTTTTAGTACAGAACTTGCATTCTGTGAGCAGACTGAGACTGGTACATGCTAAGATCTGACGATTTGTGCTACTGTTAAGGCAGCTGGTCGGTTTCTGGAGAGCCCGCTTCTGGCGATTGCACCTCCATTAATGAGCAAATGGAGCTGAAGATTGAATGTGTTCCCACAGGAGAGATCATTCGTGTGGCCTATCAGGATGGGGAATTTGTGTTTGCAAACTGGAAGAATGTAAGTTTTTCTACCTACTGTATTGTTCGCAGGCTGCTAGAAAGTCAGAGGAAATCAAAATAAACAATATTTGCTGGATCGGAATGCCAAACCTCTCGTTAATGCTAAAGCACCGCACCATAAAATTATATACTCATGTAACATACAGAACATGAAAATATTCTACTATTTCTAATCGTTGTTAATTTTGTATGTGCACATTTAGGATGGGGTATCTTTTAGCTTAATATGTTCTGAATGTGTGCTTCTACTTACTACCAGGTTGCTTGGTATCCATTAGGCAAATGTCTTGACAGAACCCAACATTGTGACTGTTTTGTTGATTAGCCAAAAAGTTAAGTATTACAGAACAGCCTATTGTGCAGAGCTACTGAAGCCTGAACTGACATCCCAGTTGAACTGACTGTTACCTAAGCAAATCTGCTGCATTTAGGTATCATTATGACCTAACTTAAGGGGCAATAAACCTGCTCCTGGTGCGGTATTATAAATCATATTTTCTACTTTATTTTCCAATATCAGAATGGCACATACATCTATTAACACCACCTGAAAATGCATCTGAGTTACCTTAAGAAACAGATTGCATTGTGCTGACCTGTGAGGTTGCTGGGGCCTAATGAGGGGTGGATGGTGGAGAAGCTTTGGTGGCAAAAATACAGTAATTCTACTTTACTTCTCCTTTAATTTTGAACAATTACTGAAAACAGTGTGTGGGTTCATCCACTAAATCAGATATAATGAAAAGTTTGCTATCAGCACTTGTAGCCTGTCCTCCATGTGATGCATTTATAGAGAGTTGGCAAAATTATGTTGAATCACCTCTTTATTTCATGTAGATATCAGTCAAAGCTGTTTAGGCAGTAAATGTTTGGGCGTTGTTCTGGCAAACCGGTAAACACAGGGAGCATCCTGTTTAACAGGAAGTGGACCGCTGTCTAGGGAACAGTCAGGTCAAAGTACAGAAGGATTTCACCCTTGCTTTTGATTTGTGCATTGTCTTTATTCTTTTAGTAGAAGTGAAGGAATGTAAGAATGTTAGCTGGGTCTAACATAAGAAAACGGAAGCTGTAACTTGATTTACTAAAGAACAATAAATATATAAAAACAGAAACATTTTAAACCTATAACAGTGTGATTTTTTTGCTTGTTTTATAGATTTTGCTGGCTTTTATTACAGTTGCCAGATATTTATTACAACTGCCTGATATTAAATCAATGGTATCCTACAAGATATTCCATCAGTTAATTTTGTCATTATATGTGTGTAACAGTATTTTTAGGTATCTCCTGCTGCTTTTAGATAAATCACACGCGTGTGCATCTCTCCAGAGTCGGGCTGAGAGATATGGGTGCCAAGGCCACCCAAAGTAAACCCCTGCTCCCCCTCCCCATCAAGAGATGCCAAAGTGGCTTCCTGAGGAATCAGCTGCACATACCATAATATATGCATGTCCTATTGGGAGGGCACTTCCGTGTTACTGAATGCTTACTGTGCATGCACAAAGTTAACCAGGAGAATGGCATGTAGTGATGGGTGTCTGTGGAGGTATACCACTTGTTTTAAGACCACTGCCACTGGTGCCAGTCCCCCCATTCCCAGTGCTTCATTCAGAGAGGGCACAGAGAAAGGGATTAGGAGCTTTGACAACTCCATGCCCAATTGGGCCTCCTCAAGTTCTCCATAGGCACCTGCCTACCTCTAGTTCTGGCCCTCAGCTGGGCCATTGCTTCACTGTCATATTAGGTAAAGGGTGCCCAAGCTGACACATACACACTTTACATATCTTCATAGTTTAGGCATCAGTGGTTTTTAACAAGATCTTTATTTTCTTTACATCAGTTAGTACACAGACATGGCTTTAATAAACCATAGGATCACCACAAGTTAACTTATCGCACATAAGGATAAATCAAAACAACTTCCTTCATGGGTTATCCATGGGTATGCGGCCCCACCATACTGCATTCTTTGGTGTTGACCACTACCCACTACTCTGAGCCTAACCACTTAAATCTGTACTCTGGTTGGAGTCCCCTGGGGATTGTTAATTCCACACTCTCTCTCCTCAATTTCACACACAACTGCTATAGCAACAGCTAATCTCACACTAACAAAACAGACATTTATGGGGGGGTTTCTCCCCCAACGTCCATTACCGCAAGGCTCCCTGGGTCAATAGAATCAAGTCCCTCCCACAGAACATGTTAACACTGTAACGGATGACTCACTACAGGGACAGGATACTCCCTTGTTCATCATGAGTTCAGTGAGTAGGGCTTGTGTTGAACATACATTTTGCCTGTTGTTTTATTTGTTATTTCTTGAGCTCAACAGGGCAAACAGGGACACTGAGTTACTCCATGTTTGGTTCTTGAGAGGTGGATAGTCAGAATACCAGTGCACCAATAAACCTTTTGCATAATGGTCTCCCCTTCACAATATTGTGTGTGTCATAGGTCACTCACTACCCCCCTCAAGGGCACCCTGTTCCCCTTTCTAAACATTCCACTCCCATCTGAACAATATATATCCATTCTTTATCCATTCAATGCTTTAACACATGATAAAGTGATGTCTTTAATTTTGAAATTGAAATGTATTTCTTTAACTTTAAAGTTTAAAGTAATTTTAAATTTCTTTTAGCCCTTTGGCTTAAAGCCACTGCTTTGTGGTCCAGCATTTCCACATCCCTGCCTCATAAAGGGCAAAATTTAATTCCATAAGAAACTGTTATTTTATGGTTTATTAACCTACCCCAATATCATACTCATGCTGATCCCCCCATTCTCTGATTTGAGCTCCCCCTAGAGGAGCCAAATACACAGCTGGACAGTGTATTTACTTTGACATATAAATACCCCCCATTTTGTTATAGTACTTCCTTTATCATGGGGGATATTCAGTCTATCTTAGTGTTGAGAACTTAAAATGACTGATCTGACTATATGTCCATTGTTTATAGTTAATTTTACTACAGTGCCATCTTTGCACCACATTTTCGCTGAAGGGTATTTTTTAAGCATATAAGAGGTTTAAACCTTGCCAGTAACATAGTGGGAACTATGTAAGTTCTAGTGAAAGGTCTTTTTCATCCTCTTTTCATATAATAGATATATAAACTCAGGTAGTTAAATCTCAAACTATAAAAACACACTGTTCCAGAGTCCTTACTTACCTAGAAAGTAAATTTTGATCTGCTGGTAGCATACCCACATACCCACCAGCCCCAAACCTGACCACTTTCTGGGGAGTTGGAACTGAGCAACCAACATTTCCTGGCCACTGTCAAAAGACAGGCAAAAATGAATACTAAAACATTTTCTTAGTTTCTTTTTCATTCTCTGGGTCCTCTTCCTATTCATCTACTGGTGCTGGTGACTTCCCTCATTTGAGGAGCAAGAGATCCTGCAATAAGCGTCCTGACTTTCTATGAGGCCAGCTTCACAAAGTGCTAGACATGTTTTGTTGTTTATTTATATTATTGCAACATCACATATTGACCATTTTTACTATTGTTTGTCTCATACTTACTGCAGGGTCTCTTTACAATTGACTTAATATGCTGAATCTGCCATGCCTCACCATACAACAGTGAATAAATATTGTACATATTAGGTTAACTGGTGTGGGGTGCTCTGCATCAGTTCTTCTTTAGCAATGTAGCACAGCCTTTTGTTCTCGACTTATGCTCAGTTTTCCACAGGAAGGTATACAGGGCAGCAATTCATTCACCATATTTGCATTTGCAAAACAGGATCTACCAGAGCATCTCATTTTTTAATTCTAGTTAATTATGAAACATTTTTAAAAGAATACTGTCACGAGAAAACATATTTTTTTCAAAATACATCAGTTAATAGAGCTTCTCTAGCAGAATCCTGCATTAAAATCTGTTTTTCAAAAGTGTAAACAGATTTTGTTTTTAATTTTAAAATTTCACATGGGGCTAGCCATGATCTTGATTTCCCAGGGAGTGATATCACCCCTCTCCCAGCAGCCGGTCAACAGAAAAATGGGAAGGTAGCAAGATAGCAGCTCCCAGTAGATATCAGAATATCACTCAATAGTAAGAAATCCAAGTCCGGCTTGGGACTCCTCCAGTTACATGGGAGTAGGAGAAACAATAGGTTCCAATGTGTAGCCCTGGCTCTTTCTGAAAGCTCAGGCACAATGCACTGAGATGGCGCCTACACACCAATATTACAACTAAAAAAAATAAATGTGATGGTTCAAGAATAACATTTTAAATGAGTGAATTATTTGCTATGTAAACAGTGTAATTTAGAAATAAAAAGTACACCATAAAAATCATTACAGTATTCCTTTAACATAATAGAGTATACTGTAAATGCAATAATTTATCAGAAATATAACTGGTAACTAGCACACAGGGAAACCTCCAAACACATCTTCATTAAATTTTGTTATCTATATTTCTGATTTTACACAAATACAGCATTGAAATGTTATTCAAACATCAGACATTTTCATGCATTTAGGACCTTTTGGGATTTGGTGCAAGGAGACCAAAGTGCATTTCAGTGTCAAAGCACTGTGACCTTAAGTGCAACAATCTGCTGGGCTTAAAGTTGCCATCAAATCGATTGCAAGCACAGTGAATAGTGAATGTCTATTCATTGTGTATATCTGGGAAATTCTCAGAATAGCAGAGTAATTTTTAAATTGTATTTCCAGCAATCTAAGAGTAGCTCTGCAGCAATAACAACTGAGTGTTGTATATAACAATAATCAGTAGGGAATGAGTCAAGGGCATAATAATGTCTGAAGGCGTTGGGGGGGAATGAAATGTGGGAGTGGATGTTTAGAATCGTTGTGCCATGTATGAAGAATGAATGAAGCAGTATGTTGAACTTTTGTACACACTGGATTTTCCCCTGCCTAGTACTGTATATGTGCATCTATGATGCAATATGAATGTGTGTAAGCCCAAGACTAATGGCACACGCTTTTCTCCTCTCCACCGTTGTATGCACAAGTGGAGAAAAATTGATGCACTTTCATATGCTCCTTTTGAGGCCCCATAATAAAAATAAATGCGAAAAGCAGATCTTGAACTCTTGAAGGAGAGAAAAGACCTTCCTCCCATGCCCTGTCAGCAACTACCATCCCACTCCATTCCCTCCTCCTGAAAACTTGCGCTTGCTACGGGGGCAATTTTGTGTGTGTGTGTGGGGGGGGGGGTGCAAATCCCAGGCAACAATGCTGGGTTGCCAGGACCCAGTGGGTTTTCTTGTGGTACCCCACCATCCCAGTCTGTCCCTGTATACCCCCTTTTTTGAAAACAGCTCATTCACTTGAGCTTATGTAGAAAAGGTGCATAAACACCATTTGACCTACCAGATATAAATGTGTTTGTTTCCTACACAAAGATACCTGATTTTACAGATTGGTAGAAAATAATGATACTCTTATGAGCAATTTTCCAACATCCCTTGTTCCATTGTGAAGTTGATGAACCACCCACTACAGAAAGCAGAGGAATTCATGTCCCAGAATCCATAACTACACAATGAAACAAGGTTAGGGAGGGGCTGCATTAAATGTGTCTGTGTAAAACAAAAACACTTTTATATTAATTTCTGAAAGTTCAGCTAGGGTTTATGCACCTTTTTTACATAAGCCTAGCTGAAAGAGCTCATGTCAAAAAGGGGGAGGGGGTGTATTTTCCCTTTAGGGCCGTGACACACGGGGAGATTAGTCGCGCCGTGACAAATCTTCGTTGTCGCGGGCGACTAATCTCCCCGCAATGCCATCCCACCGGCTAGAATGTAAATCGTCGGTGGGATGGCATACGTGGCGACTCAATTAGCCGAAGTCGCCCAAGTTTCCTCTCAAGGCAACTATAGCGACTTTGGCAAATTGTGACGCCACGTATTCCATCCCACCGGCGATTTACATTCTAGCCGGGGGGAAGGCATTGCGGGGAGATTAGTCGCCCACGACAACGGAGATTTGTCACGGCGCAACTAATCTCCCCGTCACGGCCCTTAGGTCACAGTTATCCCCCCCTGTATAATAAACTCCCCCTTAGGACCATGGCAGATGGGGAGATTAGTTGCCGCTCGACAAATCTCCCTTGTCACGGGCGACTAATCTCCCTGAAATTCCATCCCACTGGCTAGAAATCGCGGTGGGATAGCATACGCAGTGCCAAAATCGCCGAACTTTCCTTTCAAGGCAACTTCGGCAATTGCGGCAAACCGCCGCGCCGCGTATGCCATCCCACCGGCAATTTACAGTCTAGCCGGTGGGATGGTATTTCGGAGAGATTAGTCGCCCACGACAAGGGAGATTTGATGGTTAGGAGGGAGGGGGAAAGTGAGAGCTGAATTGAAAGTCAAAGTTCTTGTCTGCCTCTATGCCTAAGGCATAGAGGCGGGGCAGGCAATGTATGATTGACAGCTGGGATTATTAAATGCCTTTATAATGGGTTTGGATGTGTTAATATACAAATTAATTTGGGTTTCTTGTTTAATTTGAAAAGGACTGTTATTATACAGCTTTTTATGTCTGGGAGACAGGTCCCCTTTAAATATGTAATAAAACATTCATTTTAAAATGAAATTGGCTGAATAAATGTAAAACACACGTAACACATGCACATGTGTATACACTGGGTTGGGGGTGGAAAAAAAAAATGATCCTCATTACAGAGAGGCGGGATGTAGAAAATGTAAAATATCTTTAAATATGTAATAAAACATTAATTTTAAAATGAAAAGGCTGATTAAATGTTAAACACAAGTAAGACCTGCATGGATGTGAATGCACTGGGGTGGGGGTGGAGTATTTGCCGCTGGGGGCCATGTTGCTCACTTGCCTCTACCTCTTTCTCTCTTTCTCCAGGGGGTCCTGGATATTAATACTCAACCCTACTTATCAGGGGATGCAAGTCTCCTGTCCTATGACAGTGGGCCTCTTGTAAGCTCTCTCACAAAATATTCAGATCAGGGTTCGCTATGCCCAATTTGCCTTGTTAAAACAACCCTCCTAATCTTTAAGTCACACAACAAAACTATAAGCATTCTATCATTCTGTCTGTCTGTATGACATAAATATGGTAAGGGTTATAACCATAGGCGGATTTTCAATAAAGCTAGGGGAGGCTAAGCCCCAAATCAGCTTGGCATATTAAAAAAAAACAAAACAAAAAAAAAACCCTCACTCTGTTTCTGCACTGTCCTGGAAATCTTCTATTCCTGCAAGCCCGTTCTGCTGTGCTGCTGTGGATCTTTCTTCTTGTGGATTCTCCAATCAGAGCACAACTTTCTTGACAGACACTAAGGGGCTGATTTACTAAGACACGAATTCGAATTAGAAAAATTCCGTTTGGAAAACGAACATTTTGCGACTTATTCGTATTTTTTGCCATTGTTACCATTACGACTTGCGCGAAAAGTCGCGACTTTTTCGAAGCCATTACGATTCGCTCGTATCTTGTCGCGACTTTTTCGTATTGAGCGCTCGTAAGCGGCGGGCGAAACTTTCAGACTTAGCATGATTTTGGAAGCCTCCCATAGGACTCAATGGCACCCTGCAGCTCCAACCCGGCCCAAGGAAAGTCTCCCATAGGGCTCAATGGCACCCTGCAGCTCCAACCTGGCCCAAGGAAAGTCTCCCATAGGGCTCAATGGCACTCTGCAGCTCCAACCCGGCCCAAGGAAAGTCTCCCATAGGGCTCAATGGCACTCTGCAGCTCCAACCTGGCCCAAGGAAAGTCACCATACTGAAGCTTGAATGAATCAGAATCTTTCGTACTCAGCGCGAAAGCTGTGAAAAAGTCGCGACTTTTCGCGCAAGTCGTAACGCTACGAAAAAGTCGCAACATTTTGCGAAACATTCGGAATGGCTACGAAAAAGTTGCGACAATTTTCCGAAAAATCGCAAAATACCGATCATTACGAAAAAAACGCAATCGGACGCATTCGGCCTGTTCGTGGGTTAGTAAATGTGCCCCTAAAATTGACCAATAAAAGCACAGATGCAGACAGGGCTCAGGAGATATTACAAACTGAATGCAGTGCAGAAATGATGACTGAAAAAAAGAATCTGCAGCTGTAACTTTACCTAAGAACCAACTCTCAACTTTTGCTGCAGATTTCATCCCACTCCCACAGGTACTATACAGTCCTAAAGGCTGAATCACTAGCTGACATTAAATTGTTTTTGCCTGACCTGACATCTATAATAATATATAATCTATCCCCTACCCTAACAGATGGATGGTAAGTTAACTCTTTCCCCCTGAAAAAGCGTTTATATATTTGTTGTTGTTGTTTCTTGCACTTACTATTTTTTTTTTTTTATTATTTTTTGTCATTGTTTTGTTCATTTCTAGGTAGTTAAAGTGGGGCCAATGTTGTGTATCAGTGCCAGTGTTATAGTGCCAGGGCCTGAATAACTGCCTTCAGTACCCACTGCTTCTCACTGTATATAAAGTGCTGGTTTTGTAAATACGGACTGCTTCTCACTGTATATAATGTGCCTGGGGTCTCAGTACCCACTGCCTTTCTTGCTATAAAACATCTAACACATCTAAAGGGGTGGTTCACTTTTAAGTTAACTTTTACTATGTTATAGAATAGAATGGGCTATTCCTAGCAACTGGTCTTCCTCATTAATTTTTTTTATAGTTCTTGAATAGTTTGCCTTTCTCTTTTGCCTCTTTCCAGATTTCAAATGGGGGCCAAAATGTATTGCTCTGCGAGGCTACAATTTTATTATTATTATTATAATTTTTTATTACTTATTTTTCCATGCCCCCTTAACTATTCATATTCCCATCTCTTGGTTAGACCCTAGCAACCAGATAGCTGCTAAATTACCAAATGGAGAGCTGCTGAACAAAAAGCTAAATAACTGAAAAACCATTAAAAATAAAAGAGGACCAATTGTAAATTGTCTCGGAATATCAGTCTACATTATATTAAAAGTGAATTCAAAGGTGAAGTGCCCCTTTAAGCTAACTGATAACCAGCGGCAGAAGTGCCCTAGTTACCAGGGGCGGCAAAAAGCCACTCCTGGTAACTTTAAGAGCTTTTTAAACCAGAAATTCGGCTCTTCTAGTGCAGAGAGCGCAATTGCGCTCTCTGCACTAGCGATCTCACCGCCCCCAGACCCGCTCCTGCGGTCAGAAGATAATCGCTGGGGAGCGGGGGGGGCGGCATCCAGGAGCCGCCTCAGGCGGCAATATGGCCAGAATCACCCCTGCTGATCACAAACACAAATGTTTGCAGATCCCCTCACAGAAGTGCACGTATGAATACTTTTACATCCTAAGCATTTTAGAGTTAAAAAAACACCCCCACCCGCACTTTGCGCAGTATCCCTGGAAGTCAGTGGGAACCGTAAGGTAGGTGGGAGGTTCATTTTTTACACCAGCAGCGAATCCACTAAGTGTCACATTAGCTGTAGGTCCGTCTGTATATGGCCCATCTTTAGCCTCCCCAAACAAAAAAGTCACCCTCCGCCTATGGTTATAACAAAGCAAAATATGGGCACTGTTAGCCTGCACCTCCGGTGGGTGAAAAGATTTTTAGGCAATAGGTGTCTGTTAAACTCTACTTCTTAATTCAATTTTATTTAAAAAAAAAATATATAGAAATAAAAAGTGAGATTTGCACAGACAACAATATTTAGGGACAGAGAGTCACACCAGGGTTTTTCACTGAAAGTCAGTTCTCTCCCCTTTATTTTAGGGGGGCACGGAAGCTACTTTTTTTTTCTTTAAATTTCTTTCTTTTTTGCATTTTGTGGTAAAAATGAACCAGTACAAAGTATGCCTCTCATCATACCCTGAATGCAACTAACAAAAAAGGTCATCTAGTGAAACATTTAGATAATACAACTGAGGGGAAGTGACTTTAACATGTTTTTGTGCAGTGATTGTCACAGAATTCTGTACAAGGACTGACTGTATGTCACTCGGTGAGTGTCTGTGCGCATGTCGCTAATATGTAAGGCGCACATAACTGCGTGGTATTTTCTCCTCACAGGAGCCTATTATACTCCGCTGCCCTGCCTTCTGGGGGCTAACAGCACGCCACATGCAAATCCCGCAGTGTTACGTCCAACAGCAGCTCGAAAGGCAGTTTGCCTCGCATACCATGCTCGCCTGGCCTCTAAAGAACAATACTATCCTAGTAGGAACTTTCTGCTCGTTAGATATCACGTTAGACTACAACTCCCAGAATGCCCACTCGATGACATAATACTCCCACCCTGACTGGGAATTGTAGTCCAGTTAGAGGGGGGAAATCACAGGTGGAAGATAACATGCTGCGTCCTGTCATCCTCTGACAACGGGGTCGACCGTGGGGGAGGAGGCTCCGGGACCCGCCCTCTAGAAGCTTTATCACATTTGCCTGACGCATGCGTAGTAGCAAGAGGCCGGGAGGTGCTGAGGAGTTGAGGGCTGTGAGGCCGGTCGAGCTGCACAAGAACTTTTACTCAGGTGAAGTACCGGCGGTAGGGTGCGGTTGCTGGTGTTTTTGGGTAATGGTTGTTCCGTGCTTGCAGTGGGAAAGTTACACAAGCACTGCAGGAAAGAGCCTGGCAAGTGGCAGCCAAGGGGAATGTTAGAGAGTGGGAGGGAGACTGCAGGATACTTTCATAGAGGTGTGTTGTGAGAAGAGCGCGGGCTGACGCATGGACAGAGCAAGACAGATGGAGTCACAAGGGTATTAGAAAGCAGAGGGCGGGCGGGCTGAGCCAGGCTGCTGTACGGGAGACTCTTGGGACAATGTTTCTCTGTCTGTGAATCCTACTCCAGCTGCTGCTGAGAGTCCTCCGCCCTTTTAATAATGAAGTGAATAGTCAGCATGCTGGGTAATGTAGTCCTGGGGTCATTGACACTCAGAGGTAGGGTGTGTGCGCAATAAAAGTAAAAATGGGATAAAACATGTTGGGCAGTTTTTAGGGAGGCATAGGAAGCAGGGGCAAGGGTGTTCTCTTGGCAGTTAGGTCCAACTATGGGCAAGGGATATCACCCCGCTCACATAACAGGTGGGGGAGTCTATTGTGCCCATCAACTATTATTACCTTTATTATTAGCTTCCAGCATACCTTAATAAATAGGTGGGTTGAGCTGGGACATATCTGCATTTGTGTGTTAGGTTCATACTGAAATCTACTCTGTGCTGTCTTATAAGGCTCATGGCACACACTCTATTTTCTGCCTGTCTTTGAATTTTATAACTGTGCCTTATGGCAACCAGTGATTGGCTAAAATGTACCTGTGGGACCAAAATGTGTTGGTTCATCACTGTTGATAAAGGGAGTGATTCATAAAGGCATTTGCAGGTGGCAAATGTGTTGCTGTGCCAGTGATTCTAGTACCATTAGTAAAGTTCTTAGCTGAGAGCACCTGTGAGTAGGTAAGCTTTAAGGTACTGGTGGGCCCAGGGTGAAGACCCCATTCATGTAACAGGCCAGGCCTCATCCAAATATTTTCAACAGTTTTAGGACTCTTACAAATGGGAATTTTTCCTGCCAAATACAACTTGATGCATTCCACCTGCATTCAGTGCTTCTCTGCAGTAGAGTATGTACAAAATAATTTTAAAGAGCATTGTTCTGTTGGAAGGCATGATAAATCCATTGCAAGAGAATGCAGGAAAATGCCCATATGTAAGAACCCTTAATCAACTAGCTTGCAACCTTGTTTCATGAGTCAGAACCAGGAGTGCAGATAGTGGAAACCCAGATAGACACTGATTTTAATAGCAGTTATATTTACAAATCACTTAAAAACCATTGGAAATGTGTAATGTATCTTGGAAAGTTGTTTTCTTTTTGCTATGCAAAAAATTGATTTTGGGTGGAGTGTCTTTGATATTGATCATACCTTTTATATTGTTAATGCTGAATAGTCCTACTTTAGGAAAAAAACAAAAAAAAAAACCTGATGAGCATGAGAGAGAGAAATTATAATAATTGCTGTACAAATGAAACATACATCACTTGATTCTGTGCCCCTGCAATGATGAACCGCACTTTACATGTAATTTTTCAGGTGGAGAAACAGCAATCTGAGCAGATCCGCACTCATCCTCTCCATGTGTAAAGTGCACTGACAGGCACTGCTTCAGCCTGTGTGCACATGTGGAGCAGATTTTGGAGCAAAAAATGCGAAGGTATGCATGTTCACACAGAATTCCAGTCTTTGTGCCCACACAGGCTTGTGCAATGCCTGTCAGCACATGTAACACATGCAACGGATGGGTGTGGATCCAATCGCCTGTTGCTCTGCTTGCGTTTCTGTGCAGGTGGGGGAAACATCCTAGTGGGACATTAGCCTAAAGGGGGTAAAGTCTGCCTCAGATTTGAATGGCTAGCTAAAGACGTTTGATGTGGTCCTTTTTTTGGTCACATGGAAAAGGCTTTCATTGATGGTTTATACTTACTGCACTAAATATAGTTTATAATGCTTATTGAACAAACCAATTGTGCATTGCAGGTTTTTATTTATACAACTTTACGTTAGAACAGTAGTGCTACTTATAATACTGTGTTTGAAAAGACCACAGCAGACTGCACAAAATCCCTTAGTAAGATCCCTTATATATATTTTTTACAGCGATCCAGTAACTTGCTACAAGTTTGTGAACTGTTGCGGCACACGGATGCACAATAGAGACTGGACTGGCAATCTGTGGATTCCAGGGTATGCCAAGAGGGGCTGCTGTAGGATGCCATAGAAAGTCACTAGTTATTGGGACTGTGGGGGCTGTTTGAGCCTCTCTGTACTTGAAATTCCAAGGCCTATTTTTAATCTCAGTCCTGATCTGAGAATGTACTATTGTTGTGTGGGGGGTGTTGTTTGGAAGTGTGGACAGCAAAGTAGAAATCTACTCAAAGCATAATTAAACTTACTTTTAATGAGGTGGTCCATTGAGTAGTGTGCTGGATGCATAGGGGTTTGGAGATGTGCCTTTCTGTTGTGTGGGGTCAGGTGATTAGGCATTGTCTAATAGCGTAACTTGTATGCAGTTATTTTATCATTTGACAGGACAGTATAAAGTTCACTGCTAGTTCATTGATAAGTACCCTTGATGCAATGGCAGATAGGGAGGTTCCAGGCACCAATGGCTTTTAGTAGCTCTGAAAGTGAGACCAAAGTGCCCAAAATCATCCTATTCCCCTCTTTGGCAGTTGTCTGTAGAAGTGAATAGGGCAGATTTTGGGTGTTCAGGTCATACCTCCTGAGCTGCTGAAAGTCATGGTCGCCAAAATGGTTGGGAATCTCCCTTTTTATGATGTTGGCAGCTGTAGGCTTAATGTAAAGGTAGGAAATATGGCTTTCTTATGCATATCAGAACTAAGCTACTGTGTATAAAGGCTGCTACTGCTTTCTGATGAATGTCCCTGATAGCTATTGTATTAACTTCTTAGACAGACTTCTGAGCCAAGCATGGTATGCATTCAGACTTGGGCCTGTGTGTGCCTTCTGTTATTTTGATTTCCAGAAATAGTTCTGCAGCTGTGCCTGTCCCCAGCTGCTCGGTTATGAAAGGGAGTGGGGGAGAATGCAAGAGCAGTAGCTTTACACAGCAAATCACACGTGTGCTCCTTCCAAGAATGTATAATCAAGTTACAGTGCACCCAGTTCATATAATAGGAGGGCCACTCCAATAATAAAAGAAACACTCTTCTGTATTTTGTCCTATGTCTGTAGTTGGTCTGTGTCCTATGCTTTAACAACATTTTTTATATTCCAGATTGGTGCAACACAATAACTTCTAGAGCAACATGCACGTTGGTACCAATCCCGTTTTATTTTCAAAGTTATCTGTTTTTTAGTTGACATGGGGGTTTGTGGATACACCTTAAATGAGTTGTTCACCTTGAATTCTTTGGTGATCTTTAGCCTTTTATATTGTTCATGTTTTAATAAATAACTTCTCTCCATATCTCCAGTTTAGATTTAAACCTTTTTCTTATTATAGTGGTTTGGTTGGTAAACTAAAAGATGAATGGCTAATGGCCATTAGGGATCCCCAACCTTTTTTTACCCGTGAGCAACATTTTTAATGGAAAAAAAAATAAAAAATCTGGAGAGCAACACAAGCACCTAAACTTTCCTTGTAAGTGACAACTAAGGACTGGGATAGGTTCATTAGTAGCCCAATGTGGACTGGCAGACTACTAGAGTCTCTATTTAGCAGTACACATGCTAAACAGACATCTTTATGTCTCCAAAACATGCCTCCAAGTCAGATATTTAAAAATAGGCACCAACTTTGAGGCCACTGGGAGCAACATCAAAGGGGTTGGTGAGCAACTTGGGGCCACTGGTTGGGGTTCACTGGTCTATATTGAAACATAAGTGTTAAACGATTACTGGCAGTAAAAATCGTGTTTTGGTTGCTAGACAGTCATGGTCAGTTACTTACTTTTGAGGTTATGTTCATTTCCTGGTGTGCCTGACATCTGTCTATCAGATAACAGACCACATAATACACCACAACAGTACTGTCCAACTAACTGGCCGCAAACCCCTCCCCCCCTTCCTCTGTGTGCCCCCCCACCTGTCTGACTGCTGTGACTGCTTACCTTGGTGTAAGCCTTAAATGGTATCAGTACTGAGATTAACTGTCACCCTACATTGTTCACACCTCAGATTCAGGCTGTAAACCTCTGTATTGTTTCTACATGTAATCCCCTATACTGTTCACACCTTTTAGTGCCTGTATTGTTCACACCTCAGGCTCCAATTGTAAGTGCCAACATTATTCAACTGTTCACACCTCAGAAAGGCTGTAGGAGCTCTGCCAGCGCTGTCACTGTATGTACTGCCTGCCATATGCAGAGGTATGTGTGCGTGCCATACTCTGCCTGCCATATGCAGAGGTATGTGTGCGTGCCATACTCTGCCTGCCCTATGCTGCCTGCGTGTGCCATACTCTGCTTGCCCTATGCTGCCCATACTCTGCTTGCCCTATGCTGCCCATACTCTGCCTGCCCTATGCTGCCTGAGTGTGCCATACTCTGCCTGCCCTATGCTATCTGTGTGTGTGTGCGCCATACTCTGCCTGCCCTATGTTGCCTGTGTGTTCCTTACTCTGCCTTCCCTATGCTGCCTGTGGGAGGTGAACCTGGCAGGGGTCGACTGTATGCCACACATTCTGAGAACAGTTTCCCTGGGTTTCCCCTATAATTTAGCAATCCCACCACTCAAACACCAGAGACTCTATTAACGGGTCCTACTAAAATAATTTATGTTGGGAATTACATCTTATCAGTCTTTTCTCTGCACGTTGTATTTTTACTCATTAAGTTGTGACTTACTATACAAATGACTATTCCAACTCATTTCTATGCACAGTGTTGCAAAAGAACTTATAAGTATAAACTTTTTTTGTATTATCTCTGTGTTCAGATGACAGTGAATGGAACAGCAGAGCAGTTCTACTAAGTGTGTAATTTTTGACTGGCTGGATGCCTGAAAAGAACAGCACAGAGAACTGCTGTTTTTAACTTCAAATTGATTATACCAGAAGTACAATTTTACATTAATTTGTTTTGGCATAATTTGTTGCCTTCCATACTCTGTATTCCATTGAAGATTAATTTTCTCTGAGAGTCATCTTTGCCAGAAGTAGTCTATTTGTTGTACTTGATTAACGCTGCACATTGACATTCTTTACATTTTCTAAATGGTTTGCCTATCAAGTGCATATTTAAAAATCCTTACATAAAGCATACTTCAGTTTTTTGTAAAGAGGGCAGTAAAAGCTAGTGTGCCACTGCTGATTTTAGTTGCACGTCGTCAGATGATACCTGCAGTGGAGGTTTATCAGGTGTAATTTGGCAGATGGCGGTGTGGGATTTGTTAATCCATTATCCAAGCTCCAATTTACAGGAAGCCCACCTGCCATAGACTCCTTTTCCTCATTTAAATAATTCATTTTTTTTTAAAAAAATGTGCTTAATGTGCTTTCTCTTTAATAAAGTACCTTGTACAGGTATTGCCCCCTTCATCCGGAAACCCATTATCCAGAAATTTCCAAAGTATGGAAAGGCCATCTCCCATAGACTCCATTATAAGCAAACCATTCTAATTTTTTAACATTTCCTTTTTCTCTGTAATAATAAAACTGTACCTTGTACTTGATCCCAAATAAGATATAATTAATCCTTATTGGAGCCAAAACTATCCTATTGGGTTTAATTACTGTTTAAAGTGGACCTGTCACCCAAAATTATTTTTTTTTTATTACCACATCCATACCCATTATAAAAGCATTTAAAAATCCCAGCTGTCAATCATATATTGCCTGCCTTAGGCATAGAGGTGGGGCAGAGAGTTACTTTCACTTTCAATTCAGAACTTTTTAGATGTTGCTGCTTTCCTCACATTCCCCCTCCCTGCGCATCATGTAATTTTGTAACCAGTGAATGGACATGGGTATCAGGTCCCCCCATACTGGCATTGAAACAAGATTTTGGCAGGATGCAATGCCTGCTTTGATAATGTCTACACAATGGTGCCTGCCTGTTTGCTGCAATTGTGAATTCCAAGGCTGAAGAAAATAATTTATATGGTGTAAGTAAAGTTTATTTTGCTTGACAAACACAATAGAAAACAATTTGGAATTATTTCTTAAGGTGACAGGTCCCCTTTAAATAATCTTCTTAGTAAACTTAAGGTAAGAGATCCAAATTACTTAAAGACCCCTTATCTGGAAAACCCCAGGTCCTGAGCATTCTGTTTAACGGATCCCATACCTGTACTTGATCCTAAGATGTCATGAATTTTAATTGGCGGCAAAAAACTTATTGGGTTTATTTAATGTCTTCATTACTTTTTAGCAGACTTAAATTATAGAGATCCTAATTACAGAAATTATCCAGGAAACCCCCAGGTCCTGAGCATTCTGGATAACAGGTCCAATACTGGTAAATAACTTGCAGCTTGGTGCTTATTTTCCTAGATAGGGTTGGAGTCAAATACAATTTTTCTTTATTGTGGCTAAGCCTAAGATTGTCACATACAAAATGCAATGTTTGTAATGTAAAAATGCAGGTTGAGATATAATAATTTGCCTGCAGAGTTTGAATGTAGATAAGAAACTTAAATTCTTAGCAGTTAAATCAACCCATTAGTTGTGATGAAATAAATGCCTTTAGTGAATGTTCAGATTGTTTGTTCCTTTAGGATATGCTGTATTTATTTGGGTGTATTGGTGAAAAACCTAAGGGTAAGAACCCACGGAGTGGCTGACAAACTGCTCCAAAGAGGCTGTGCAACGGCAACAATAGGAATCACCGTTGGAAAGCCCTTTGCATTGCTTTGTTTACCAACGTCGCACGAGGTTACCTGCAGGAAGAATATTTGTGTGATAACCGAAATGATGCGAAGGGCTTTCCGCTGGCGACTCCTATCGTTGCTGTTGGAAAGCCTTCTCAGAGCAGTATGTCACCCGCAATAGCAGAGATCTATCACGGGCGACTCAACTGCGGCATGGGTTCTTGCCCTAAAGGGGTAATATAATTTCTGCCGATGCCATTAGGAAGCATGGAAGAGTTCTAAAGATACTGGGCCATACTTCACTTAAGTTTAAATGTTTAGCTTAACTTAACTTCAGTTAAGTTAAAAGTTTAACATCACCCACTTCTAATTTAATTATAGACCAAAAAAAGTAAAGTATGATAGGTGCTGAAAGG
Organism: Xenopus tropicalis; assembly: GCF_000004195.4. Classification (NCBI taxonomy): domain Eukaryota; kingdom Metazoa; phylum Chordata; class Amphibia; order Anura; family Pipidae; genus Xenopus; species Xenopus tropicalis. The sequence continues at coordinate 45,927,729 of NC_030678.2, forward strand.
TATCTGCTAACAAAAAACTAGAGGCCATTTATTAAAACTATTTTAATTTGAAGTTGCCATTTGTCAAAATATGTCAGATGTGCTTATATCATTCGAATGATATCATATGTTTGTAGCTTCTGAATTGTATCTAAATGCAGCTGCCAAGCACACTTGTAAATGTTTAACTTGAACACATACATCTTTTTATAGATTTTGAAATATACAATTCCTTGGTTATGCATCAAAAATTCTATTGTGCATGCAAGTGCATCAAATGTATCAGATACAGACTAAATGTGGCCATACACGTAGCAATTCTGATCTTTCCCCCATTGACATTCAGGGTTGAATCGTCAGATGTGGAGGTAAAATAGGAATTCTAGCTCCACCTGCCAATTCAGCCCTAAACACAGATTTTGTTCAGGCACCTTCAACGGCGCCCAATCAAAATCTTTTAACCCGGCCAATCGACAAGATAACAAATATACGTAGCCTTTGCAATATCGGCCGTCTCGTCGATCAGCCATATAGCCGAATATTGTACATAACGGATTTCGTACAATATCATCGGTGCATGTATGGCTTAAAGGGCATAGTTATTATAGTGTGTAAGCAAACATCACAGGTGATGTTGCCCATAGCAACCAATCAGATGTTTTAGCTTTTGTTTTCTAACTTGAGTGACAGTTCAAATCTAACTGCTGATTGGTTGCTATTGGCAATATCATTGTGTTGTTGGCTTGCACACTATAATAAATATGCCCCTCAGTATTTGTGTCTGTTTGATTTCACTGTTAAATGGTTAGTTGGCTATTAAATAGTCCCAGCAGTTCTCACAAGTTCACACAACAGCATCTTGGAACACCGGAATACATAGCCCTTAGGGTCGGTAACTGGATTCTGGGTTGCAGGAAAGATTTAATATACGGAAACACATTCTATTACACCAATAGTTTTGCTTTCAAAGACCAATCATGTGTTCATTATAAATCACATGTTGTAAAAAGGCAAAAGTAATTGCTGTGACCAGTCATAGAACAGGTTGCAGCTCCTGTTAGGTGACAACAGCTATAGGATCACACAGGCACATCATTTCATTCCCACAGCTATATTGCTTGCCTTTTCCAGTAATATAATGGGCATGCCTAGTTTTGGATGCACACAGGTTTTTGGCAGCCTCTAACCTTGGGCAGCACAGAACAACAATCACTCCTGATGCAGACAATAAGGCAACCACAGCACATCATATCATGCTGATGCCACACGTGGCGGTTTTACGCTGCGTATTTTCTAATTCTCTCGGCGGATGAAAAACGCCCGATATCATCATTCATAGAAATAACTTGAAAAGACAATGGAATACCCTCGGGTGCAGGCATATGTAGCTGATATACGCATGAAAACTAATCATAAAACAGAGTTGGCGCTCATAGGAAACAAACCACCAATTAGAGTGATTTTTAATAAAACAATTTATTGATTAGTTACATAAAAAAATTGCATTTAAAAAGTAGATAAATAAAGTGCATCAATACATAAAAATACAATCAAGAGTAAGATATTAGACCTCAAATGTATTAATTAATGAAATATAACCTAACAATTCATGTGTGGATGGGAAAGATACAATATACATAATCAAAGTAATTGGTTTAAGAACAGACCCATGCAGTAAATCAGAACACATATGAGAGTAATAAATACAGAAAGATATAGATCGACAAGAACTAAGAGAACCACCTTAGGGACTGGGTAATTACACCTATACCTAGTCCTTGGTTACAAAAATAATTGCGACTTTATCACTGTTCGGTCGCTAGATGCAGCAAGTGGTAAAATACAAATCCCTATAGGGAACTCGCTACAAAATAGACACTCAGTAAGGGAGAATTTAGCAAATATGTCGCTAAGAGTGAGTACTCAGACTCGTGACATATAGGTTTGGATATAGCGTTAGCAGCAAGTGTTAGTAGGCGTAGTCCCCCACACTCTAGAGAATATTATAAGAAAACTACCCTCTGTCCCGGCCGGGAAAACGCAAGAGAATGCAAAGTCTCGCGTTTTCATGCGTATATCGGCTACATGTGCTTGCACCCGAGCGTATTCCATTCATTTGGGTGCAGGCACAAGTAGCAGGCGTAGGGCTGAATTTTCGCCAAGCGTTTTTCCGCTTGGCGAAAATATCAGCCCTACGCCTCGTGTGGCATCAGCCTTAAATAGGTTGGGTTTTGTGCATATAAATGCCCTTTGCGTTTGTATGGTCTTCTAATTTCTGCTGTATTGTTTAGCACTTCCTTGCAAAGTTTGTAATTTAAACGGCAGTTCATTGTCGATCCACATGCTTGAGAGTGTGTTTTTTTTTTTTTTTAATAGGGGTTTCTCATTCCTAGTAAAATGTTTTATATAGTTATAATACTGTTTAGAATTCTAGTATTGTGTGCATGTTGAAACAGTCCGCGTATTTTATATTTAAACTGAGAGGTTACTCACTCACAACCGGAACCACACCCTGAATGCAGAATGTGCTGCGATCTTTAGCAAGCCTTCTCATCTGATCCTAATGTGGCATTGCTTCCTGTTTTATGAGAGCTCAAAAACTATAGGCTTTATAGATTTGTGGCAAATCAAGCGCTGCTTTCCTGGCAAAATGACACTAGAGCACTGTCAATACTTTCTAATGCTTTAAAAATTGCAACACTACCTTGTGTCTGCATTATATAAGCTCACTATGCAGTCATGTCTATTAAAGGGGAACTATGACAAAAATTAAAATTTAATATAGGTTTCACCTCATGGAAATAAGTAACTTCTTAAATGTAATCAGTTGAACATTTTGTACCATTTCTGAAATAATGATGTTCCTGCTTACTTATCTGCAAAATCTAAAGGTCTTGAATTTTGCTCTGATGTGACTTGTTAGCTTGCATGAGAGTTTTTTTTTTTTTTTAATTGTTATTGCTCTAGTTTTGACTGGTTACCTTTGGTTGAACTGCTGTCCAAAAACATGTTTCTTCTAAAACCGTATGACAGGTCTTATCTAATAAATAGTTTTTTTTTTTTATCCTTTCCTATTTTCACAGTAGCAGCAAAATTGCTTTAAACCAACAAAAGCTGGAAACGGTAATAATCTTGGACCTCAAACCCGTGTTCTCACTGGCTACTGTGTTGGGCCAATTACATGGAACCAGCATGTACAGACATATAGCTGTACCTGATGTCAATTTACATGGTGTGGTGTGCCACCAAAATCACTGGCATTGGAATTTTTTTGAAGTGCTGGAGTATGTCTCACAAAGTGGCTTTTTTCAGCACCAGTAAATACACCTGTTCGTGACATGCCGTAATTTATTTGGATAGACTCATACTGATACAAGCTACAACAGGTGGATTTTGGCCTGGAGTTTATATTTGAGAGGTATTTTGTCCAGAAAATGGTTATCTTTAGAGACATTTAAATAAATGACAACCTGCACAGCTGTGTTTGGGTTCTTTTTTTTGGGCTAAATATGTCTCATGTGCCAAGATTATTAGGGAAATGGGGCATAACTGACATTGATTAAACATTTGTAAGGAAGTCCCCACCCACATTTTGAAAACTTTTTGTGCTTCCTTACCTCCAGTAGGTACAGCCCTGTTGTTCACCCTGTATATCAGGGATCCCCAACCTTTTATACCAGTGAGCCACATTCAAATGGAAAAAGTGTTGGGGAGCAACACAAGCATGAAAAAGGTTCACGGGGGTGCAAAGAAGAGCAATAATTGGCTACTTAATAGCCCCTATGTGGACTGGAGCCTATAGAAGGATCTGTTTGGCATTATACTTGGTTTTTATGGCACCAAAACTTGCCTCCTTACCAAAAATTCAAAAATAAGCTCCTGCTTTGAGGCCACTGGGAGCAACATCCAAGGGGTGGGGAGCAACATGTTGCTCACGAGCCACTGGTTGGGGATCACTGCTGTATATCATACTTATGTTTTTGCGTCCTGGAACCGTGATTACTTGCCTCAAGTGTACTCTATATTTGGTGTCTTTGAGTAGATTTAAATTCAGATGTCCAGAACACTGCAGAGACTTGGAAACAGTTGCACAAGAACACAAGTGTATTCCTAATCCAGTGTTTAAGGATGGGTACACTCTAGTAGCCGCAGTGTCTTGACATACAGGTCCTTCTCAAAAAATTAGCATATTGTGTTAAAGTTCATTATTTTCTGTAATGTACTGATTAACATTAGACCTTCATATATTTTAGATTCATCACACACAACTGAAGTAGTTCAAGCCTTTTAGTGTTTTAATATAAATGATTTTGGCATACAGCTCATGAAAACCCAAAATTCCTATCTCAAAAAATTAGCATGTATCAAGGCACCTCAGTGGGAAGTCTGTGGGAAGGAAAAAGTGTGGCAGAAAACGCTGCACAACGAGAAGAGGTGACTGGACCCTGAGGAAGATTGTGGAGAAGGACCGATTCCAGACCTTGGGGGACCTGCGGAAGCAGTGGACTGAGTCTGGAGTAGAAACATCCAGAGCCACCGTGTACAGGCGTGTGCAGGAAATGGGCTACAGGTGCCACATTCCCCAGGTCAAACCACTTTTGAACCAGAAACAGCGGCAGAAGCACCTGACCTGGGCTACAGAGAAGCAGCACTGGACTGTTGCTCAGTGGTCCAAAGTACTTTTTTCGGATGAAAGCAAATTTTGCATGTCATTCGGAAATCAAGGTGCCAGAGTCTGGAGGAAGACTGGGGAGAGGGAAATGCCAAAATGCCTGAAGTCCAGTGTCAAGTACCCACAGTCAGTGATGGTCTGGGGTGCCATGTCAGCTGCTGGTGTTGGTCCACTGTGTTTTATCAAGGGCAGGGTCAATGCAGCGACCTGGCACCTGCTCACAGTGCCAAAACCACTGGTAAATGATTTACTGACCATGGTATTACTGTGCTCCATTGGCCTGCCAACTCTCCTGACCTGAACCCCATAGAGAATCTGTGGGATATTGTGAAGAGAAAGTTGAGAGACACAAGACCCAACACTCTGGATGAGCTTAAGGCCGCTAATGAAGCATCCTGGGCCTCCATAACACCTCAGCAGTGCCACAGGCTGATTGCCTCCATGCCACGCCGCATTGAAGCAGTCATTTCTGCAAAAGGATTCCCGACCAAGTATTGAGTGCATAACTGAACATAATTATTTGAAGGTTGACTTTTTTTATTTTAAAAACACTTTTCTTTTATTGGTCGGATGAAATATGCTAATTTTTTGAGATAGGAATTTTGGGTTTTCATGAGCTGTATGCCACAATCATCACTATTAAAACAATAAAAGGCTTGAACTACTTCAGTTGTGTGTAATGAATCTAAAATATATGAAGGTCTAATGTTTATCAGTACATTACAGAAAATAATGAACTTTAACACAATATGCTAATTTTTTGAGAAGGACCTGTATTGTAGTATTCCTGCCTACTTTCACTGAGAGGGAGAATCTGAGATCCTATTGCTTTTCTATAAGACAAGCAATAAAAAAAAAAGTTGTATTGTTTTTAACATCTTATGAGCTTAGTAAGTAGACCCAAGGGAATGGCTGTGCAAGTGGCAGTAATATTTTATATAGGTTTTTTGAGTGGTATCCATTCTGTTTGGACCGACTAACATTCCCAAGGCTGGAATTTGAAGGAACGTCATTTCACACCCAGGCTGTTAGTGAAGTGTGCAGATTAAGAGAGTGTTAGGAATGTTTGCAATGCCCTCAGTCATTTCTGCATCGGGTCTGTTACTAGCACCCTGATGGTATTTTAGAAGGAGGATACTCTGTTTTACAAACAGCTGCATTGTTTCCAAGTAAAGAATTTTCAATTACAAATGTTCAGGGAGTGGAAATTTCCTGATGCTCAGAATCTGAATGTTGTTGGGCAATATTTTAGTTCTGAGGGAAAAAGACAAGTATACAAGCACTCTTAATGGCTCTATATTTAAAGTGTTGTGATCTAAAAGTTAACTTGCTCTATTCATTGAACCCTTGTTGTACTGCCCCTTTAATGTTGTATTATTGCAAAGGAAAATTTAGAGGTTTGTTTAAATAATTTTGTTTTTGATTTCTTATAGCACAAATCCATGTTGATGGTAAAACTATTTTTAATAATAATATCTTAATGTACAGGTATTGGAAATAGCTTGAATGCATGACACCTAGCTTATTAGGATGTTATAAAAATGATTAAAATATAGTGATGATGTAGCGCTAATTGGAATTAGATTTATTTGAAGCACTTACAGACCTAAGAAAATCTAAACTGAACTGAAATCGAAATACTCAAATATTTATATTTTACCAGCCAAAAAGGATAAGGTACTGTAGAAAAAAAATGAATACTAAATGCCTAATAAACTGTGATTAATGACTGCTGACTATGCAGAGTACTAGTTACTATTTTTTAAATACAGGGAAACCTCAGTTTAAAGGGGACCTGTCACCCCAAGAAACAATTCCTAATTGTTTTCTATTGTTTGTCAAGCAAAATAAACTTCACCTACACTGTAGAAATTATTTTAATCTTATTTTCTTCAGCCTTGGAATTCACAATTGCAGCAAGTAGGCAGACACTATTTTGTGGACACTGTTATTAAGGCAAGCTTTGATTCCTGCCAAAATCTTGTTTCTGTGCCAGTATGGGGGGACCTGATACCCATGTCCATGACCTGGTTAGGAAATTATATGGTGAGGAGGGAGGGGGAATGTGAGGGGAACAGCAACATCTAAGAAGTTCTGAATTGAAAGTGAAAGTAACTGTCTGCCCCACCTCTATGCCTAAGGCATAGAGGCGGGGTAAGCAATATATGATTGACAGCTGGGAATTTTAAATGCTTTTATAATGGGCATTGATGTGTTAATTAAAAAATGGCTTTTGGTTTCTTATTTAATTTGAAAAGGGCTTTTATTATACAGCTTTTTATGCCTGGGTGACAGGTCCGCTTTAACATACCCAGATCTTGTTTTCATTTTTACTGTTTTTATGGTCCCACCAATACACAAGGCATTTCCCTTATTTTCCTGGTTTTACACCAGTGTTTTCTGGTCCCCTGCATAATATAAAATAGTGGTTGTACTGTTTGTTGTTTGACTACTGTGATATGGGTACGAGGTTAACATACTAGTATGTGCTTAACAGTTGGTTACATATGGCTAGGACTGGGGTGGGTGGGGAGAGATGTTAAAGTGCAATGATCTCCCACCAAATTTTTTTCCAGTCAGTTGGGGAGGAAAAATATATTAATGTTTAATTACATGAGATCACTGCTTCCTGAAGCCACTATAAGCCAAGAGCTTACAACAAACATGGTGCCTTCTGTTTTGGTACCCCTGTTGTTACTTGGGTGGATGACATGGCATGCAGACCCTGGTTCAGACTGAGATTCAAAATAGGCCCTGGTATTTCAGGTACACAGAGGCCCAAAGAGCCCCCCCACGGGACCACAAAATAGTGATTGCCTGCATCTTACAGTAGACATTCACCAGAATGTACAGACTGCCAGTACAGGCCTGGTTGTGGCTTATCGTGATATTAAAGCATATTAACACAATATTTATTGTTCTGATATTTCTTTTATCACAGGATATGATTTCTAAACTTTCTTTTTGTGAAGAGGTTAAACTTACACAGCACAAATAAATGTGGTAGCAGAAGAAAGAATTTTGGCAGCAATACAAAATGACATAAATTGGTGTTTTCATTGTTATGAAGAAGTGGGGGTAAGGGAGAAAAAGCATCATTCTTTTCTCGGTCTCATTAGGCAGTAACACATCTGGGGGTGGAAAAGACTTCTTGCCGCAGGGGCTGTGCTGGTTAGATTGGATTTTACTATTCGGTACCATCTTGTTATATAGCTACAGTTTGCAGTGTAAAGACTTAAAGGGAAACTCCACCCAAATACAAAGTAAACAGTTTCAAGCAACTTTGTAATGTACTTGAATTAAAAAATATTCAGCCTTTTTATGATTTTCAGTGTAATATGGTTTGAAACAGTTACCTTAGCCTAGCCCCCTGTTCTCCTGCTGATTTGGCTGACTACTTTGAGAAAATGTAGCAGTAGTTGGACTGCAATGCTTTGTAGTTCCTACATGCTGTCTGTAAGCTGTGGAGAAGTTGTTACAATTTTGTAACATTAATGTTTTAGTCCCTCCTCCCCTGCCAGGATTTCAAATGATGCTGGTAGAGAAGTGTTTTGTAGTTGGATTTCAGCATATAAAAGTGGTATTTATACATACTTTTTGAAGGAACAGATTACAGTGATGGGTATATTAGGGGTTTCTGTGTTGTGTAAGGCTCTCTAACAAATTTTAGTTCTGAAGCTGGAGAATTTCTTTCGGCATCTTACATTCTGCTCTTAACCTGACTTTTCTTAAAGCAGAATGAAAGCCTAATAAAGAGTTAATCTCAAGCTGCAGGCATATTTCTCCCGTTCAGATGATCAGAAGCCTCATTCGAAAAAAAAATGCTGAGCTGTGTAAAGAAAGTTCCCATAATGCCTCACTCCTGCACCAAGACCGGTGTACATGCTCAGTTAGTTAGACTGCGTCAGCTTCCTGCTGATTGGCTCAGATCCACATTCCTAAGGGTGGGAGTGAGTCCTTAGCATTTTTGTGGGAGGGGGGAGCAGGAAAGAGCAGAGAACAGAAAGCTGTGTGTCTCTGGCACAGGAATTACAGACACAACTTATCTTTTCACAGAGAAGTCAGTGCAGCATTTCTGTTAGTGCTTATGGCTGTATTTACATAGACCTTTGATAAAGCTTACTTAGTTTTTATCTTTCTTTCTCCTAGTCACCTAGACTTAAAGTTGTATAGTAAAAGTCCTTTAAAAATGAAATCTGAAACCCAAATTCTTTTTTTAATGAAATCATCCATATCTGTTATAAATGTATTTAAAAATCTGAGCTGTCAATCATATATTGCCTGTCCCGCCTCTATGTCTGCAGCATTTCTTAGGCAAATGCATAAGATTTTGGGATGATGCAAAGATTGGCTTAATAACAGTGTTCACAAAATGGCACCTGCTTGCTTGCTGTGACTGTAAATTTGAGGTCTGAAGGGGGGAAAAAATTAAATGTATATAGTGTAAGTAAAGTTTATTTTGTCCTACTAACATGATAGAAAAGGATTTGGAATTATTTCTTAGGGTGACAGGTCCCCTTTTAAAGCTTCAGTGAGGTTATTTGATCTAGGGATGGTGATTGTACACACTTTCTTTGGAGTAGAAGTTTATCATGGATTCTGTGTGATTCAGAGCAAGACAGAATAATTGGATAAAGGCTCTGCAGAAGGGAGTATATGGAGTACCTATAGAAGTACACAAGCTGTGGGAACTAAAATCAATTTTTATGGGTGTTGTAGAGCCCAGCTGCAAGTACAACAATAATACAGTACATAGTAGCTGATAAGACCCCCCTCTAGATTTGTACCTAGGAATGCAGTCTGCCCAGTGAAGGGGTGCAAAAATCTGCAGGTTAACCCTTGCTGTACAGATTTACCCATAACAGTACTTACATTCAATATTGGATTTGTTTATGTAAATGTCCACCTGTCTTTGGCTTGTTTTGTTGTTACTCTTACGTTTTACTAGTCTCCATTTTTATTCTTTGAAGCAACCTTGCCCTGTACATTGTTGTTTGCAAATGATAGTTGTTATTAGACTTAAGAGACTATTATAGTAAAAGTGGCAAATTTTTCTTTGTCCTGGAACCCTTATCAACTATTTAGCAGTGTTTTTTCTGCTCTTGAGTGCAGTTAAGGTAACAAAAGCCCCTAACTAATTTTATATAAAACAAACTTTGCATCTGTTACTATTTATTCAACTTCCAAACTGCTGTCTGGGTGCTAGGGAAATTAAGTCCTATTAACCAGGTAGCACTTTCAATTCCAAGTCTGAGCATCTGGAAACAAAAATGCAAATACCGTATATACTCGAGTATAAGCCGAGTTTTTTAGCACGGAAAACGTGCTGACAAAGGAACCTCTGCTTATACTCGAACCTATTCTAAACCAACTGCTGCAATAAACACATACTTTTATAATTGAAATGTTTCTGCGTTTGATAAAAGCCAACTCCAAATCAAACAAAGGCTGTTTTACTAGGGAAGGTGCATCAGAGATGTATTGGTGTAATGGATTTATCAATTAGAGATACAATTTTACTTACAAACACTATTTATAGTTATTACAGACCCTTTGGCATGACCTGTTAACCAGGAATTCCCAATCTGTGGCCCTGCAGCTGTGGTTGCTGCATATAAAAAGCTTTAGATTACAACCTGTGCATTACCATGACCAATGCCTTATAATAGTACTTACTGTAACCCATGATTTCTTTAGGTGGAACACATAGGGGCCATTTACTTATTGTCTGGTCAAGGCTGGTGTATAAGGGTATATATACAGTACCATTCAGTTTATTCTTAACATTTCTATTCTCTAGCTTATTGTTTTATTAGTTCTCAAGCAATATCGTGTTACCAGTGACTTTTGAGTATATGGTAACAACTGGGTCATCTCCATTTAAGTGTGGACTTAAAACTCGGGTATATAGGCAGCAGGAATAGGTTAATGTCAGTATGCTTTCTGCTGAGAATGGGGGGTTCTATTATCAGTTCTCAAGCAATATCGTGTAACAAGATTATCCTGCTGTACTACTTGTGCTTCGTGTGCTGGCTCGCTCGCTTCAGCCCTACTGGTGACACCCTAGGCTTATACTCGAGTCAGTAAGTTTTTCCAGTTTACTTAGGTAAAATTAGGTACCTCAGCTTATATTTGGATTGGCTTATACTCGAGTATATACAGTAATTAACCTACCCTTTTGACATTAGGAGTCCCTTACATGAAAAGATACAGCATTTTTATAACACACCTCATTGTACAGTGAAGCTACAAGTAGATGGCAACACAACATTAATATTATCCTTTTTTTGAATAGTTTCAACACAAAAAACTTGCAAAGCAATTAACAGATGACCATCTTTTGGTCTCTGCCCATATGAAGCTCATAATCTAAGACTATTTAAAATTTGTGTACATATACAGGTATGGAATCTGTTATCTGGAAAAAAAAATCCAAAAAGCTCCGAATTATAAAAAGGCCATCTCTCATAGACTTCATTTTAATCAAATACATGATTTTTTTTAATTTTTTTTTATTTTAATTATTTCTCTGTAATAATCCGTACCTTGTACTTGACCCAAGCTAAAATATAATTAATCCATATTGGAGCCTAAAAAAATCCCATTAGGTTTAATGTTTAAATGATTATTTAGTAGACTTAAGATATAGAGATCCATTTACAGAAAGATCCCTTATCTGGAAAGCCCCAGGTCCTGAGAATTCTGGATAACAGATCCCCTACCTGTATACCTTTTCATTCTATATAAATTGTTGTTTTAGCCCAGTGCTGTTTTAATATATTTGAGTTCTGATGCATTCGATATATTGTGACTGGTTGATCAGGTCCATCTGATAAGAGTTTCTATGTACTGCATAAAATATCCCAGCTTTTCCTTCTCCCAGCCAGCCCTGCCTCAGCCTGGATTCTTGTGCTGAGGGTCAGCAGGGCTATGTGTGGAAGTAGTGAGCTTTTTCTTTTTAACAGGCTTAGACAATTATTTAAATATTACCTGAAAAAGAACTCTAATGCATGATTATTTAAAATACAAATGGTGAAGGAGTTTAGTGAAAGCATTTGAATCATTTATTAACTCTTGTGGATCAGGTATGCTGTTTGCTGAAGTGTTCGTGAATATGTAATACAATACTACCTTAACAGAATTGTTAAACACACCCTCTCTGTGCGTGAGTACAGTAACATTCTGTTAATGTGCAGCCTTTGTTTTATTACTCATGCCTCAGTAGTGGGCACTAGAGTCCTTTTCTTACTAACCTGACTCAGTCAGTAAAGTAGCCACTCCCATTTTCTTTATATTCCTTAATATTAACAGACTGACACCCAGTGAGTTTGTTTCAGTTTTAAAAAGGCTCCAACCCCCTCCCCTGGCTTTGCACCTCAGCCACACCTATACTTTATGTCACAAGAGAAAAAAATGAATATCTTGCTCCACTGCCTCCATTACATTGTCCCCAGCTACATGTTCCCTCAGGGACACTAATAAGGGAATTGTATAAGTACATGTTACTTGATTGTATTATGAGTGGCTGAAAGTTCATTGTATTCAGATCAGCTAATTCTACTACAGGGTGTTTGTCTTCTTTTTTTAACTGTGTCTTAGGGCTCTGGCACACGGGGAGATTAGTCGCCCGCGGCAAAACTCCCTGTTCGCGGGCGACTAATCTCCCCGAGTTGCCTACCCCTGCCATCCCACCGGCGAACATGTAAGTCGCTGGCGGGATGGCAGACGCGGCGGGGCGATTTCCTTTTTTGGCGATTTGCGCGAAATCGCGCCGCCGCATCTGCCATCCCGCCGGCGACTTACATGTTCGCCGGTGGGATGGCAGGGTTAGGCAACTCGGGGAGATTAGTCGAGATTAGTCGCCCGCGACAAATCTCCCTTGTCACGGGCGACAAATCTCCCTTGTCACGGTGACTAATCTCCCCGAACTACCATCCCACCGGCGAAAATGTAAGTCGCCGGTGGGATGGCACACGCTGCGCAGGCGATTTCGGCAAGCAATACCATATGTTGTTGGAAATTACACATTCAGGCAAATTCAAAATGGGTAAATTATTTTTTTTTTATCGAAAACAGGCAAGTACAAGCATAAAACTGCAGTATAATCACAAAAATCAAATACAATTAGGCAAATCAATGACAGCATGGTTACTGGTCAGAATACCTAATCCAATAGTCATGCTGTGAAATAAACTGTTTTTAGGGAAAAAACAAAAGACAAAATGAGATAATAAAGAACTAAAAAAAAAGTGTGTGAGTGTATAAATTAGGAATGTACCAAATGTATTAGAACAACCAGTGTATTAATACCAATAAAGTGCACAATGCATATAAATGTAACCTTCTGGCCACACTGTGTATGCCTACTCATCAGAGCTAAATTTTCACTTGGTAGCTATCATTAAATAAATCGCAAATAGTGCGTATACCAATCAAGGCTGCAGACTTGATTACTATATGCATGGACTTGGGTTTGTAAGTAGCATGAACTGAGCAGGGAAGTTTGTTTTAATAAATGTTATTACATTATTGGCATGGTTTCTTACTTTTATGAATGGTACCAAGTGAAGTGGTACTTGGTTAATAGGACTTACTTTCCCTAGCACCCAGACCAGTTTGGAAGTTGAATAAATAGTAACAGGTGCAAAGTTTTTTTTATGTAAAATTAGTTAGGTGCTTTTGTTACCTTAACTGCACTCAAGAGCAGAAAAAACACTGCTAAATAGTTGATAAGGGTTACAGGACAAAGAAAAATGATGTCACTTTTACTATAAGGGCTCTGGCACACGGGGAGATTAGTCGCCCGCAACAAATCTCCCTTGTCACGGGCGACTAATCTCCCCGAGTTGCCATGACCCGCCATCCCACCGGCGAACATGTAAGTCACCGGTAGGATGGCACACGCGGCGGCGCGATTTCGGGAAATCGCGCTGCCGCGTGTGCCATCCTGCCGGTGACTTACATGTTCGCCAGTGGGATGGCGGGTCATGGCAACTCGGGGAGATTAGTCGCCCACGAACATGGAGTTTTTTGCGGGCGACTAATTTCCCCGTGTGCCAGAGCCCTAAGACTAAAGACTTAAGAGACTATTATAGTAAATTATAGGGATTGGATTTTCATTTTGAACCACTCCTGCACTAACTTAACCTACATCTGTTCACATACTTACTATTATCGCTTGAGCATCTTCATATTAAAGGGCTTATTTATTAAAAAAGTGAAGAATATAGAGCTATAGCTTGCTTTGATAAATGACAACATAATACAGTATATATTGTGTGTATATGTGTGTTTTTTGTTTTAACAATACAGGGTACATTATTCACTATAGAATATATAATAAAGTAAGTATTTTATAAGTCATCTTGGAGTTCCATGATCATATAAAACCAGGAGACTGAAGGCAAACTGCTTTTATAAGGGTCATGAAACTCCAAGGTGACTTATAATAATCCAATATTTTACTACAGGGAGTACTTTATTATAATACACAAGTTACAGTGAGTCCTGACAGACATTTTAAATATTTAATGTATGTAGTTGTGACAGAAATTGTATATAATGCGGAAGAAACATGAGTGGTACTGAAAGCGTCTTATGAAAGTCGAATGATAGTTTGATGGCCTTTCCACTTCACCACACAGGAATAACAAGGTTATCTCATGAACAAACAAGCTTGTCCCACAGGGTTCAAAATACAACAACAGCATGCTAAAGGCAACAAGCTGTTAGTACTCAGAATTGCTGCTTTGTACACAAGGGTCCTCTTATCTATTGCCTCTCTGTTCATTGTTAGTAACCAGGAGCCTGTTGTTTTTCACAAATTAATTAGCTTTCACGTAGTAAGAGGTGCAGACGGTACCAGCCTGTTGCAAGTACCTATTAAAGAGTGCATTTGGAAGGTTTTCAACCTTATTGCTGAATGGCATTTTACTTGGGTTTTAATTCTGGGCATTAGGTACAATGGTTTCCACATGTAGGAATTTGTATCTCATACATAATGACTGTGATAGCAGTGCATGCAGTAATACAGTGTCCTGTAATTTCTGCAAAGATCTGGCATTTTTGTATCAATGCAAAGAGTTCCTTCTGTGGAACAATTGTGTTATTTTGGCTAACTTACTTTTCCCTCAGTTTGCATCTTCTATTGTTGTTAATGTTTTATGAACTGCAATTTTCCATACTATTCTCAAACACAGAGAATAATATAAATCCCTGAGCTCTCCCCATTCCTAAAAAGGGTGAAGCTTCTTTTCTGCTCATTGTTGTTGCAGCTGAGGGCCCTAGAAATTCCATTTGCATTGGCCAGTCAGGAAAGCCTCTGTGCATGCCAAGCATTTGGAGCAGCCCTGATAGCTTTCACAGGAAGAACACTGCAATGTTCCTCTTAGATCATATGTTGTATGGCAGTATTGAAAAACAAACCTCCAAAAAGTTGGGTTACAATGGGATAAGGTGCTGACAGGTCTACCACTGGAGGTACAGGTAGGGAATCCATTATCTAGTATCCTTTTATCCAGAAAGCCCTTAAATACAGGAATTCATTTCAGTATAATGTCTTTTTGAAACAAAAAATAAAAAAATAAAAAATATATATACTATATATATATATATATATATATATATATAATTTTTTTTTTTTTTTTAAATTCATTTAGGTTTTACTACTGTTACTTTATGGAAAGATCCCTTATCTGGAAAACCCTAGGTCCCAAGCATTACAAAAGATTGATCCCATCACTGTAACCTTTTTCCTAGACATTTGTTTAGTGAGATTTGATGTTAATGCCATGATCTCATTCCACACAAGGGAACCATGCTATTTTCAGAAGTTGTCTTCGAGTGTTGAGCTTTGTGTGAGAAAAGCCTGGTGCTAAGCTGAATTGTATATAAAGCACTGTTTGCCTTAGTGACTCATTACAAATAAAGCAGAACCTCTTGCAGATTGTTAAAGGGATATAAATAGTTGACGGGCTTGTTAGCATAACAAGCATAAGGAGAGAATACAATAAACATGCTAATGCTTTATTTACCAATAGTGTCCAGCCGACATAAGGGCATCCATTGTGATGGAATAGAAGACAGAAGGTTCCATCTTAATATTCAGAAATATTCTTAATATTCACATTGATAGCTATGAATTTTTTCCACTTTAATTATGTACTGGCAGATACATTAGATAGCTTCAGGAAGAGGTTGGAAGCCAGGAAATACAGGGTTACTGAAAATATCAAAGTACAACATTTTGCAGGCCCTCTCCTGTATCTAATGCTTTTCAATGGGTACATTTCTCAGATATTAAATGTGTCAACCCAAAAAATTATTTTTTGCCTAATAAAAAAAATTTAAGCAACTTTCCAATATGAATCTATTAAATGTCTGTGCTTTAAAGGAGAAAGCAAGGTAAAAGCGAAGTAAGCTTTATCAGAAAGGTCTATGTAAATACAGCCATATACACCCACAGAAACGCCACACCGAGTCCTCTGTCAAAAGATTTGTTGTGTCTGTTGTCTGTTTTCCTGTCCCACACACAGCTCTCTCCGGCCTCCCTCAAGAATGCTAAGAACTTACTCCCCCCCCCCCCCCCCCCCCCCTTTAGAAATGTGGATCTGAGCAAATCAGCAAGAAGCTGACTCATAGGGGGAGATTTATTAAGACACGAACGCTCGCTCCAAGCGTATTTTCGCGAGTTTTTCGTACGCCCCCGTGATAAATTCGGAAAGGTTCTGCCGCTGTTTACAATCATTCGGTACAAAAACGCCAATAAGATATTATCGTGACTAATACGTTTTTTTCGTAAGCATTTTCGTGATATTTGCGATCTTCAGAAATTAACGTATCCAATCCAAATTTTTCCCATTTGGGATTCGAACTCGTGTTTTAATGATTCGGCCCCCTAGTCTAACTGAGCATGTACACTGGTCTGGGTCTTGGTGTAAGAGCATGGCATTATGGGAACTTTCTTTACACAGCTCAGTGTTTTTTCTTCCTGTTTGGCTTCTGATCATCTGAACAGGAGAAATATGGGGAGACTTAAGGGCACTATTGAGACAACTGAAGGTATGCCTGCAGCTTGAGATTAACTCTTTATTAGCCTTTCCTTCTCCTTTAAAAAGTTATTTGTATATGTAATTGCTATTAAAAAGCAGAATTTTCTTAACTCCTGGTTATGACTTTTTAAACCATGTTGCAAAGGTGTCCTCCAGCAAGACTGGTCTGTCAGTCTGCTGCCTTGTGTTAGCCAGAGCCACCAGGGAAGAAAATAGAAAAGGACAGGCAACAAATAACTTTAAAATGCTTACAAATTTGTAATGAATATGCATTGCATATTTTCTTAGAAATATGTTTTCTTTACTTTAGGCAAACATTATTTTTTTGGTTGACATGTCCTTTAATTTGTTTTACTTTTCATAAAGTTTTCCTGCGTTTTCTGTTATTTTTCCACAGTCCACACCAATTCTGCAGTCAAAACTAGATTTTCTCTCTTCCAATTTTACAGTTTCCCCCATTTTTTTTTTTTTTTTTTTTTTTTTTTTGCAGTCTCCTTAAAAATATAAAATTGGGGGTTTTACTGTATTAGGGGTATTACTGGCTCAATAAAGCTCTCCAATGGGTTTGGAGACATCGCAGCTACTAAGGGTTCCATAACATTTTTTGGATGGGATAATTATGTTTAAAGAAATACTTTCATGGGAAAACATGTTGTGTTTCTGTATATAGAGCTTCTCCAGCAGAATCCTGATTTTTTTTTTTTTTTTTTTTTTTAATATTTCCAGTTTAAAATTTCACATGGTGCTAGCCATATTCATTTTCCAGGGTGCCAGAGTCATGTGACCTGTGCTCTGATAAACTTCCCCTTTCCCCCCAGCAGCCGATCAGCAGAACAATGGGAAGGGAGCAAGATAGCAGCTCCCGGTAGATATCAGATTAGCACTCAGCAGTAAGAAATCCAAGTCCAGCTTGGGACTCCTCCAGTTACAAGGGAGTAGGTGAAACAGTAGGTTATCTGAAAGCAGTTTTGATGTGTAGCCTTCTGAAAACTTAGAATCAGGCAGTGTGCTGAGATGCCTGCCTACACACCAATATTACAATTTAAAAAAAATTAATTTGTTGGTTCAAGAATAAACTTTTAGAAGGTAGGGTGAATTATTTGCTATTTAAAGGAGAAGGAAAGGCTAAGTCACTTGGGGGTGCCAAAATGTTAGGCACCCCCAAGTGACTTAGATCGCTTACCTTTTACCCCGGGCTGGTGCCCCTGTACGGAGAGAACAGCACCAGCCCGGGGTAGCAGCAAGCGCTTCCTCCTTCCTTTTCGCTTGCGCGCGCATGCGCAGTAGAGTGAGATGCCGAACTTAAACAAGAAAGTCGGCTTTTCACTCTACTGCGCATGCGTCGGCCGACGGATTTCGCCGGCAGAAGAAAAAGGAAGGAGGAAGCGCTTCCTACAGATACCCTGGGCTGGTGCTGTTCTCTCCTAACAGGGGCACCAGCCCAGGGTCCAAGGTAAGCGATCTAAGTCACTTGGGGGTGCCTAACATTTTGGCACCCCCAAGTGACTTAGCCTTTCCTTCCCCTTTAAACAATATAGCTTAAAAATAAAATGTACACCATAAACATCATGACATAATGCCTTTAAATATAACCCAGACCAAAATATGCTATATAATGATTAATAAGCCCACTAAATGCAAAACATTGTAAAGCAACGTAGTATCCATGATGATGCTTTTCTCACTGTCTGCAGAGAATGACCTAGCCAAGGCAAGTACAATGGTTATTTGGTGCACTCAAGTGAATTGTAACATGCAGATAAACATTGTTGTATAGAGCATATAAACTTTACCTTCTGATAAGGAGAAAATTGAAAATAAACTGTACCTATAAATAGTACTTGTCTCTGTCTTACTATATGGATTAGTGCAGTAGATCAGCTTTGTAGCCACCTGTGTTTAAGTTTGTGTAGAAGCTAATATTCAGAAAGGCTGTGAACTGTGGCGTATGCTGGGGATTTTATAGAATTTTTTTTTATGCGTTGTCTTGCAAACATATTCAGACTCTTTGTCACTTCTCTGACTTTACCGAATAACAAATCCTAAACTCGATATACTGGGAAATTTGAGGTTGCCATGCGTCACCTGAATAACCTGGAGCAAATCTGCCTGGGAGAATGGGCCAACATTGCTCCTGAACAGTGTGCAAAACTGGTATGTACTCACCCCAAGGTTTAAAACCGAGTCCTTATTATATAGTGTTTGTTTGTCCGTGTGTCGACTGTTATTAATCTGCAACACTGTGCATGAGCTTAGATAAGTGATTGAAATAATAGAAGACTTTTTGCAAATGGACCATATGAGCTAATGTTTTGTTATTGACCCTTTAAATAAAGTGTATATGTTTTGATACATTGCCTACACGTGCATACATATTACACTGGGTTATTTGAATTCATTAAGCTAATTAAACCTGTTTAAGATTCTACACTTAAGAGTGGAAAATGTAATTATTACCTCTATAATTGACAAGTTGCACATTAATGTTAAAGCTGTAGAGCTAATAATACTCGGTTTAAGAGCATGTTGGCATGTTGCCAGCTGCCATTTGTTATGTTACTTTTCAACCTTGGTGATTGAGGAACCGAGTCTCTGTACATTAAATCCCCTGGCAAATCATTTGTTCTGCTTCTTGGAAAGTATGTGAATTTAAAGCATAATATGATAATAATTAAGATAATGGCCATATATTGGTGGCCTTTCAGGCTGAGCTTGAAAGGAAAGTAAACAGCATGATCAAGACTTCCTGAGTAATTATTGTGCATGAAAGTTGTTCAGCCTTATAGTGGCTCAAGTGACTTCTTATTCTATAGTTTAATTTCTTCTCTTTGGCTTTTAGTCCAGAACCAGGTTGCAAACCACTTATTCCTGACTTAACTAAGCAATGACTCAAGATTAGATACCATCCCCTGGAATTGTTCATGGAAGAGGGAGGAAATCCTGTTTCCTTCAGTATAGGAGCAGGAACTAAACCGTGTTAACCAAGAAGCCAGAACTGCTGTAACCCTTAGAATGCCACAGCTACACTCCAGTTTATATTGCCCTTGGTTAGCTCTAAAATTGTAACTGAAAGCAACAAAGGGAAGCAATATTTTAAAATAATCTAGCCACTTAGATTGTAAACTCTACGGGGTAGGGACCTCCTTCCTACTGCGTCTCATACCACATGGCACTTATTCCCTGTGTGTGTAATAATATATATATAGCAGGTTTGTAGAAAGCACTCACGGCATCAGAATGTAAAGTAAAAAGATTTCTTATTTATTTAATCATCGCATCAACGCGTTTCGACGTGAGTGCTTTCTACAAACCTGCTGTCTATTTTTTGGTCAGCACCCGGCGAGTGCCTCTGGAGCGGTGAGTGCCGATTTTACTTGGAATATATATATCAAGAAACATCAATGTTTCGGTCCAGGTCCTAGGACCTTTATCAAGATGTTAAACCTCTTGATAAAGGTCCTAGACCTGGACCGAAACATTGATGTTTTTAATGCAACAATAAATGAATTATAAAGGATGAGGAGTGCGCATTGTCAATTGGAATATGTGTGTATGTATATGTATATGTGTGTGTGTATATATATATATATATATATATATATATATATATATATATATATATATATATATATATATATATATATATATATATATATATAATTTATTATATCGCTTGTCCTCCCTGTGTGTAATTTTGTAAGATTGTACAGCGCTGCATACCCTTGTGGCGCTTTATAAATAAAGTTATACATACATACATATTTGTGTTATTCCCTTTCCTTATCATGGGATGCAGCATGGTGATATGTCCAAATAATTTAAGCTTTAATTTGTGAGTATTACTTTAGATATGGCACATGATGGCAATAATTATCTCATAATGTGATGATCACCTCAAAACAGTCATAAGATAGTTAGCCTTTCTTCTGAAATTATTCATGGTTTTCTGTCTTTGTATTTTTCCAAACGAAAAAGCACCACACACAACCCCAGAAAATGCATTCCTGTGCCATTGTGCAAAGAACCAACAGCATAAATGAGCTGTTTGGTGTGACATATTCTTTATCAGCGAATCCTATGTATGTGTTTTGAAATATTTAAAATGGATGGTGCTGAAAGGGGGATGAAGGGAAGACCAATGTATTGGGGTATGAGATTTGGGGTACAAGAGGAACACAGAAGAGGGCTGAATCTATCGATATTTAACCAACCCTCACATTCTTTTCTGTATATTATGAAAGAACAGTACAACATTTTAAAGACAACACTGGTCCAATTAGAAAATGCTCCATGTACCATCACTTTTTGTAATCTATCCCCCAGCCAGTTCTTTAAGTACAAATATCATGTTCCAATGCAATGCTCTCTTCACCTCTTGTATCGGTTATTGATTTCTTTATATGTTACTCTGTATGTCCAATGTATGAAACCCACTTATTGTACAGCGCTGCGGAATATGTTGGCGCTTTATAAATAATAATAATCCTTAATTTATTCAATAACCTTATGTGTGGTACTGTTTCAAATGCTTTTGCAAAATCTAAGTAGATTGCACCTACTGCCATCCCAGAGTCTAGATTCCTGCTTATCTCCTCATAGAAGGCAATTAGATTAGTCTGGCAAGATATTATATTATCGATAAAACCATGCTGATTGTATTAAGTATCTAATTTCTTATTACCCCTTCCAAAAGCTTTCATACTGTTGATGTCAGACTAACAAACCTATAGTTTTCAGGCTAAGAACTTGATCCCTTCTTGAATAGCAGCAACACATTAGTAATTTGCCAATTTCTCTGCATCATGCCCGACCTCAAAGAATTCTGAAGAGGTTTGGCAATCAAATGCTACATATACAGATCTATCTATGAACTTAAATATATAAACTATATACACCTATTCTAAACTAACTATAGATCCCAATAGCCTTGGGTATTATGCTTGTTCAAAAAGTCATTCCAGTCACTCATATAGGAAAATATTGGTAAATTTTTGAAAAAACTTATCTCTTCTCCTTTATGCTAAGGGGCCCTGGCTAAAGGTCGACCTTCAAGTTGGCTTGAACTAAAAATGTTTGAAAACCACTGCTTTACACTTATCTGTTACAGCCCTGACAGCAGACTGGATGAAGAATATGTTTAATGTAGAAAAATAAGTACCGTTTTTTTAGTATCTCTGGAGGCAGTGCCAAATTGGCCAATAGTGCTCCCCATAGCTTGTTATGGCAATTGCTTGGAAACTTGGCACTCAGCATTTCAATACAGCCCGCCTGACAAGCACTTGCAAGAATGTTTTTAGACAACCGCCATTGCAGGCTACTGGGGTGGGGTGAAATGTGGCACTGCTTTGTCAACTACCTAAAAATAATGTGGTCACTGAATTAGCCTTGTGTGCTGTTTTATCTTCACTGACGCAGTCATGAGATTTTTTAAATTACAGATGCTGTAATTTTAAACTTTTTTTTTTTTTTAAATGTGTATTTCTTACTGGGAGCAGAGGTCTCCACTCCCCTTTCCTTTGCTGTAGTTATAGTCCTATGCACGCACATTTTCCAGTGGAAACATATTTTACCCTTAAAAGGAAGCGGAGGTGCCTTACAGGGTAGGCACAGAGAAGAGGAGAAAGTAACCACTTCCAGTCAGATGAGAGACATGCAGAGTAGCTGAGTTCATGTAGCTGACTCTCTATTAATATATTCATGAGAATAAAGGCACAGCGTACAACGTTAGCATTAATGGTGACGGCATAGGAAAGAATGGCTCTGTTGTATAATTCACAAAGGCTAGTCCGTTTTATATATTTGTTAATTCTTTGAATGGATATATTACATAAGATATATAAGGAACAAGAATTATAAAGCAGGCCTTCCACCTGTGGCTCTCCAGCCGCTAAATGTTAATTCTTTTTCAGGATGCTGAGTTCAGCAACAGCTGGTGAACCATGGTTATTGATATAAAGGGGTGGACATGCATGTATTTGTACCTTTATTGCTAAACCAAAAAGTGGTTGTGGGGAAGGTGCACAGCTGAAGGAAAACACATAATGTTTATAATATGTCTTCAATAATTATCTTCACAGGAAGCACATACTTAGTTCTTATTATAGTCTCTGCCCTGGAGACAGTTATATTGCTGTGCTGCTTTCATGAGCAAATATGCCATTATGTGACATATGCAAAATCTTTAGGTTGCCTACACTTGATTTTGGGCAAGAACAACTTGTTGCTTTAGGGCTCTGGCACACGGGGAGATTAGTCACCCGCGGCAAAACTCCCTGTTCGCGGGCGACTAATCTCCCCGAGTTGCCTTCCCCCTGCCATCCCACCGGCAAACATGTAAGACTCGTGAGTCTTTTTCGGCGATTTCCCGAAATCGCCCCGCCGCGCCTGCCATCCCGCCGGCGACTTACATGTTCGCCGGTGGGATGGCAGGGGGAAGGCAACTCGGGGAGATTAGTCGCCCGCGAACAGGGAGTTTTGCCACGGGCGACTAATCTCCCCGTGTGCCAGAGCCCTTAAACTTTTGAATGACATCTGCTCAAGGTTAGTCTCACAAATATGTTATAAGGGAAAGTGGGTAAAAAGTGCAGATTATGCAAAATGTGTTCCCACGTAGGAGCCAGTCAATTAGACCAAAAGTGAAATTCCATGCTGAGTATGTGCAAATTTTCATTTAAGTTCCCCTATCAACGCAAGAGTAAGAAAGAGGGCAAGTGTTACATTTTGAGTGCTCCTGTGAATTGCTTCTTAGACTTATTTAGAATGTGTAAGACCAGTGTGGCAAGGGTGCTGTTTCAAGCACCAGAATCCCACTCTTGGTAATCATTAGGGCAAAATCTTGGAGTAATTTTACAGAGTTATAACCCAGTATAATTTGCTGAACATTAGCCACAGAAATAGTTTACCGATGCTTAGACTTCACGTATCAAACGGGCTTAATACTAAGAGGACTGTTTATAATTACTGGAGCCCAAAGGCTCAAAAATGATAAAGGATACCCCACATACGTTTGCTAACTATTGCAGGGTTTTTTAAATCTTTGTCATCTTTTCAGATTATAAACCCGAGCAATCATAATCTGGCCCTATATTTCAAATGAGGATGCTGGGATTTGCAGTTGATCAAGTTTGACATCCTTTTTTTTTTTTTTTTTTTTTACTTAGCCTCCCTCAATGTATTTGTTACCATATGAAAATAACAGAAGATGCATATAAAGAATGATCTCATTAAACAAAATCCTGTTGTTTTCATCAATTCAGACAGAACAGATTGGTGCTCCAGCCCTCCTATTGCATCACTGTTGTTGTAAAACTATATAGGGCTTATTATTTTTGTTGTTGTTGTGCTTCTGATCCGAAGGTGCCTATGCCTGCCCCATTAATTCGAATGAATTAGCCCATTATCACCCACCTGTAGGTGGGCATATTGGGAGAAGATCCCTTTGCTTGGCGACCTTGCCAAACAAGCGGATCTTAGTGTATGGCCACCTTAAGTCTTTTCTTTCAATATGCCACTCCAGCAGGCATCTACAGTTCAGATATATCTCCCTACAGTCATACCGGGTTGGGGTGAAAGTGACCTAACCCTTCCAAAACAAATTGATTGAGTAACCCATCTGTTTAAAATAAACAGACTTTTTAAACCAGAGGTGGGGTGCAAGTTAGGGCTGGGCGATATACCGTTTAATACCGAATACCGGTGTTTTTTTTGAAAACTATATTCATTTTTCAGATACCGCAATACCGGGGTGTCAGGGTACTCACCCGTGCGGCCCGGTCTCGCGCGCCTCCTTGCGTGCACACGCGCATCCCGTTGTCCGCGGGTCGTTGTGCACGCGCGTCCAGATGCGCGTGCGTCAAAGCGCACGTACATGTCAAAGCGTGCACGTCCATGACGCGCTGACGGCGCCGGTTCTGCGCATGTGTGGGGGATATTTAAAGTTATCAAACGCCTCCTCCTGTGCTATGTTGTATGTGGCCTTGCCTGGGAAACTAAGCCTGCCTGATTTACCTTACGACTTTCTGTTGCCGATCCTTTGCTTGCCTGACTCTGATTTTCAATACTGCAGTAATTATTCTCTAATTTATTAGGAAATGGGGTTAACCCCTAATCATGCATGGAAAAAAAAAATACCGTCAAATACCGTGACACCGATATAATTTTGAAAAATACCGTGATATAAATTTTTGGTCATACCGCCCAGCTCTAGTGCAAGTTATTCTTGAGGTGACAGTATTCCTTTTTTTTTTTTTTTTTTTTTTTAAAACTTTGTTTTTATTATCAAACCTATCCATTACAACATTTGTAGTAACATTTTGTCTTATGTTTGTATCTTGCAAGTAATGGAGTATTGAAGGATGAGACATATAAATTTAACATTTATAACAAAACTTGAACTTTCAGCTCATACCTATTTTTCCTAGGCCTTGTGAGGGTTGATTTTCATTGTTGGTAAGTTGCCAACATTTTATTTATTTGTTGGCTCCTGGGGGGGTCTGTGATTCTGTTTATCAGCTTTTTGATTTTGTAGGTTTTGGAGATACTGGGATGCTTCAGTTAGGAGTGGATGTTCCTTAAGTGTTTCCATGTCATACCATGTGGATTGTTTGAATATGTAAACTATAAGGTGTCTGATTGGTTGGGGTAGGGAGGATATATATGTGAGCCATGTATTGAAAATTTTTTCTGTGTTTTGTTCTTTTCAGGTTGTTGCCTCCAACCAATCCATGTAAAAGAGATGATGTCGTTTTTGTTTTGCTAGTGTTATGGATGGAGTGTCTGGAGTTAGCCATTGATGTAGTATAGTCTTCCAGGCTGCTGCCGACAGTCTCCCCGCCAATAATTTTTCGGGTTTAGTTAGGTGCGTGTAAGATGTAGTTGTGCTGAACAGTGCCCATTCTAATTTTATTTGAAAGGATTTTTCCGTCACCTGTGTCCAGTATGAGGCTATTTCTTTCCAAAAGATTTGTATTTTAGGGAATGACCATAGGTTATGTATTAAGTTGGCCTTTGGGGAGCGGCATCTGAGGCATTCATCTGACGGTATTCCCTTTTTTTTTTATGTCTATGAAGATTCTCATTCATCTAGGTCAGTGTTTTTCAACCTTTTTTGGGCAAAGGCACACTTGTTTCATGAAAAAAATCACGAGGCACACCACCATTAGAAAATGTTAAAAAAAATTTAACTCTGTGCCCAGCAGCAGTGCCCCCCTATTACACTGGTGCCCAGCAGCAGTGCCCCCCTAGTACACTGGTGCCAAGAGCAGTGCCCCCCTAGTACATTGGTGCCCAGCAGCAGTGCCCCCCTAGTACATTGGTGCCAAGAGCAGTGCCCCCCTAGTACATTGGTGCCCAGCAGCAGTGCCCCCCTAGTACACTGGTGCCAAGAGCAGTGCCCCCCTAGTACATTGGTGCCCAGCAGCAGTGCCCCCCTAGTACATTGGTGCCAAGAGCAGTGCCCCCCTAGTACATTGGTGCCCAGCAGCAGTGCCCCCCAGTACATTGGTGCCAAGAGCCAGCCCCCCTAGTACATTGGTGCCCAGCAGCAGTGCCCCCATAAGTCAGTGTGCCCCGTGGCCCCCCCCTAATACATTGGTGCCCAGCAGCATTTTACTCTTCGGCGGCTTCAGCAGCATCTTCCCCTCACGCGTGCCGCCTCTGCACTTCTGCCTACACGCGACCGCACACAGGCCCTTTTATAACGTTGCGCCCCGTGCGTACTGACGTCACCCGTACACACGGGGCGCAACCAATGACAGGGCCCGGATTTTTTTTTTAAAGTAAAAATTGTGGCCCTGCCTACGGCACACCAGGCAACATCTCGCGGCACACTAGTGTGCCGCGGAACAGTGGTTGAAAAACGCTGATCTAGGTCATGATATACAGTATCTAGAAGAATTAAGTCTAAAACAACTGGACTTTTCTGAGTTTTTCTTGAAAACGTTTCACCAATGTCTGTGACTGTACTACCATCAAGAGTTTAAATACCGGGAAATTCCCTACCAGTCATTTGAACTGAAGAAGCCACTCGGACGAGTGGTGAAATGGATTCAAGATAAACTCAGAAAAGTCCAGTTGTTTAAGACTTAATTCTTCTAGCGCATATACAATCCATATGCTTGCAAGGCTTTTGAATTTTTCTGTTCAGCAGCTGTCCAGGTTGAAATTTCAGCAACTTTCTAGTTGCTATGATGCAATTGAGCCTAGCAACTAGGCAATGGCTTGAATGAGACACTGAAATAAATAAAAGTTGGCCTGAATAACAAGTTAACTTATAAAAATAACAATAACCTTGTAGCCTTATGGCTGAACTACACTGGAGGTTTTGTTCAGATTTTGGGAGTAAGATTTTATTGGACTACATAATCTTGTCATGCGATGTCCTGCAACATCACAAGATTTTGTGGGATTCTACAAAATGTGATGCCCACTGCTGTACTGTAAGTCTGATCAGATAAAGTCAGATTGTGGTTTTTGTTCATGCACCTATATCCTACAGTTGATGCATTTCAATGAGAATTAAAAACCGCGGCGCCACAAATGCCTTCCCACCGGCGATTTACATTCAAGCCGGTGGGAGGGCATATCGGGGAGATTAGTTGCCCGCGACAAGGGAGATTTGTCGCGGCGACTAATCTCCCCGTCTGCCACGGCCCTAAGTGTGAATGTTTTAAACACACGGTTCATAAAGCAGAGGCTCTCCCTTTCACTGGAATCTCTCCGTCTGACTTTCTTACCTGTGTAATGATCTCTAAAGTGAGCTTGGGCTCCGGCAAATAAAAGCACTTGGAAAAATCTGCATCAGGGTGCAGAAACTGTAGGAGTGAGAGGCCCACCAATTACAAGCCTCGTTTCCATGCTTTGTGTGTTGTTTTTATTAGGTTTGGGCTCCAGCCCAAGATTCCCAGCCCCTTTTTCCCTTCATTCCTTCTTCTTTTCATTCCTGTCTTTCTCTGCCAGTGACGCCTTAACTCACGCTGGAGTGTCTCGGTTTTCCTAACCTGGAAAAAAAGGATTATTTTATGTAATGTCCTACATATTTCCTGAGACTGTTTTCATCTGAAATGATGCTACAGTTTCAGTAGGAGATCTCTGCAAAATCGCACCAGAAAACAGTCCTATACTGAGGATGGTTAATTATACACTGGATATTTACTGGGCCGTTTGACTTCAGGTTGCGTTTCTTACCAGTTTCTAATGTGGGCTTCAAGATCTGATGTAACGTTCACCTGAGTATAGAAGTTTTTGTTTACTTCAGGACTTCTGCGTAATTTGAAAGTGACGATGAAGTACAGAGCAGCGGTGAGCTTATATTATTGTTCTAAATCCTGCATGTGGAGGTGAATTGTGTATGGCAAGTGGCTCATAGTTCAGTCAGAGTGTTAATGATTCTTTTCTTTTAACAGTTTTTCTTTTTTCATAAGTGCTAGATTAATGTAGTAGCAGCAGCTGAATATTTTTTAAGACTCCATAAAGGGGTTGGGTTAGTTAGGCATTTCCTGATAAATATGTTCTTACTCTAGCGCTGGCAAAAAGTGTCCAGAGAATGTTATAAGCTTAGGGGCAGATTTATCAAAAAGTGAGTTTAGAGGGTAATACATAACATCTCAACCAGGTTCTTTTCATTACCATGGGATTTTTAGAGGCATATTTATCAAATGGTGAACTTTAATTTTCACCCATTGATAAATACGCTTCTAAAAATCCTATAGGAATGAATAGAACCTGGGTGAGATTTTATGTGTTAAGCTCTAAACTCACTTTTTGATAAATCTGCCCCTTAGTGTATGTTGTCTAGTGTGTATTTTTGTAAAATGAGTTATCAGTAGATCATTTTTTAAAAATAATTCTATATTAATTTGTGTGTTTTTGATATCCCTGGCGTTAAATACTGTACCTTTGGCTATTACAATTTGAACTGCATATACTTGAACCCCAGGTGGATCATTTTGAGAAATTGTACGGCGGAATGATGTAATAACCTGTATTGCACTGCCACAGCACAAAAAAAAAATGCTAGGATTTCTATTATTAGACATTCATTTTCACAAGTTAATTACTTATTGACATACTGAGAAAACAGATCATATAGCTGCACATGTGGGTACTTGAAGGAAGGAGAAACTAAAGTAATAGTTTACATTTAAATTAACTTTTTATTTGATGTGTTATTATGAGATAGTTTGCATTTGGTGTTCATTTTTTTTTTTTTTTTTTTTGTAGGTTTCAAATGATTTAGCTTTTTGATCCAGATTGGAATTTCAACTTATCTCGTTGCTAAGATCTAATGTACCCTAGAAACCAGGCAGTTGTATGAATAAGGGATTGAAAGATGAATTGGCAAATGTCTAAACAGAAAAATAAGTAATAATAAATGATAGCTTCACAGCGCAAACATTTTTGATCCCCCATTTGCAGGATGGAAAGGCAGAATAGAAAAGCAAATAACTCTAAAACTATAAAAAATGTGCATTTCAAGAGTTACTTATGAACATTCTGTAATATACTTAAACTCAGTTTAAAGGTGAACTACCCTTTTAATCTCTCTGATTCTAATGGCAGTTGCAGTAAATACAATCTATTGGGATTGCCTTGTAGTTTGGCCAAACCGAATCCAGATCCTTAATATCATGTCACTTTTGGTCATATGAAGATGGGAGTTGAAATTTCTTTACCGCGTGCGGTGTGGTGGTTGTCTCTAGTCCCTTTGGTTTGTGATTCAACCAAATCTTTTGTGCAGGGTTCAGGTTTCCAGTCAAATCCCAAAAAAGTGAATTTGGTGCATCCCTAGTTTTTATTTTAAATAGTGAGTTTACTTAACAGCTTTCATTAAAAGTTGAACAGAAAATCTGATAATCTTATAGTGAACCCTATAACTTGATGCTGGATACATAGGGCTGCTCTTAAAATTTTGCACCCTGTATTCTGTACATATGATTATACCTGCACTTCAGATTTTAGGCAGTGCAAAGCAGGCGCTGCCTCTGTCTCTGTTCCTCTTCGCAATTTAATGGAGACTATGGGTAGAATGCTTTTACACCCTGTGGCCAGTGGGCCATCCCATTCGATCACTGTGTTTGGTATGATCCTTCCTCAGTTGGGGTCACACTTAAAGTTTGATTGCATAGAACCCTAATTTAAGGGACCCTGACCAGTTTATCCAATTTGAATAATGTATTTCACATATTTGTTAAAAGTTCTCATGTGCTGGTACTTGCTTAGTGTATTAAGACTGCTTTTAGTGCTCTGCTTACAGCATGGGTCCCCAACCATTTTTTATATCTGTTAGCAACATCTAAATATAAAAAATTATGAGGAACAATGCGAACATGATAAACTGATGACTGATAAAGGCTCTGATTGGCTATATGGTAGCCCAGTGTGGACTGGCAGCCTACAGGGGGCTCTATTTGGCAGTACACATAATCTTTATGCCTCCAAAACTTACCGCCAAGTCAGAAATTCAAAAATGGACACCTGTTTTGAACAACATCTAAGGGGTTTGTGAGAAGCATGTTGCTCACAAGCCACTGGTTGGGGATCAGTACCTTAGAGGATGATGCCCCCATGAGCATATCTGTAATGGACATGGGAACCCTAAGCAAGACAATTAGCCATGTGTTAGGACCCATTTTAATTAGCACAAGCACATAGCAGGCATTGCTGGCATTCCTGAAGCAAGACCATATTGCATGCGCACAAAATATACAGGGCTTCTGAAGGTCCTGCATACATGCACAGAATGAAAGATGGTGGTGTGTAGGATGATGTTGGCAAAAGCAACTTTACAGTGCAAGTTTTTTTTTTTTTTTTTTTTTTTTTACACAGAAAAAACAAACTTCTAAGAATGGCTGCAGTTAGATTAATGGTTTTAGTGTGAAATGAATATAGCATCTACTGAGGGGCTTAAGGTGGACTATTTGCCAAGGATTAAATTTAGCTGGGTTTCTTGTCCTTTAAATGTTTAGGTCTATCAAGTTTGTGCAGTCATTGCATATTTTCCATTCTACAGTTGCAGTATTAGTCTCTTATTGTTAGATTTCTCTAATTTTTTTCTCATCTTTTCTGTCATGTTTTTAAGACAGGGTGTGGCTGAGTTGACCCAGACGCTGAGCCATATTTAGCAAGACAAAACTGGAACAGTTCTAAGGCAAACTTATAACACAATGTTCCCTAATGGTTTTGTAAAATTATTTTGTGTTAACAGCACATTCGGATTGGAGCCCAATTGTTCTGTAGTGTGTTCTAATGGAAATACCTTGTTCTTGATTCTAGCTAAGGTATAATTAATCCTTATTGAAGACAAAGCAATAATATTAGGTTTATTTAAAATTGAAATTATTTTTTTTGTAGACTTATGGTACAAAGATCCAAAACCCGCTGAAAATGATAGAATTGGGTTTTATTTCATTTTACTCAATGAGAACCATTTTGCCTCAAATAGCTATGTATAGAAGTTAGTGGCAATCACTGGTTGATTATACATGTAAGCACTGCTTATTCACTGCTTGTGTCCTATGGGTGTTTATTTGGGGGGTCAGTTATGTATTTACATAGCTATTTGTTTGCTACCAGTCACTTTAACAGGAAAGAAAGATTTTTCTTGCAGAAATAAAATTCTTTGAGAGATAAAAAGGAAATAGCAAGTTATGGTTGCCTTCACTTGATTCTGTAAGGTGACCTGTCTTGTTCATGTAGCAGCTCTAAATCAGGCTCTTCTCCTTAACATGTATTTATGGTGGCATGGCCTAGAGCAAGCCTTTCCTAATGAAAAGGTTTTGTCCCTGGAGAAGGTGAAATGCTTTGTGGTTGGTTGTCATAATACCTTGGGAGCACTTAACTACCATGCTTAAGTGCAGCTCTTTACATCTTGTCAGTTTACATAGTGCAATAAAGGCAAAGTTGTTATTTAGAGCATGGATGCCAAAGGGTTTTGGGCACTGGTGCAGGAGAAACGAGCATCCTTGATACCAAAGGACTACCATCTGTCCCAGCACGAAGATATGGATGCTCCATCTGAATCTGATGAAGAGAAACCAATGGAAAATACTCAGTGTGTTCCTAAGATCCAAGTGATAGTTACAATAGAGCCAGAGGTAACCTAATGGGCTATTTGTAATGCATTCAGGTTTCAGAATGTTTCTCAGAGCTTGTTTTGCACCATACCTACATTTTGAATGTTTGACATTTGAGCTGTCTCATATATTTTTTTTGAGCTTTGGGTTTTTTGTTTTTTTTTACAGTATAAGACTACACAATGAAGGAAGGGTTTTGATACTAAATTTCATCAGGATTTGTTAGTTTCCTGGTAATTTTACCATATTATACCTTGAAAAGTGGGGTTATTATTGTGAGCCACAGCCACAGGTTATTGTTATTTATTATTCTATGAAGCAATTTGTCATATCATATGAGAAAATCTGTTCTGGATAGGGTACGCATGATGTTTGTAATACAGCTGAACCCCATCCAGAGATTTAGTGTGCACTTTTGCAAATAAAGCAGATAGCTGATTAAGGGACTTATCAGGTCTCTTTGTCGAAAAACTTTTATAAGCCCAAAAGTAGGTCAGTCCCTTGATATTTCTGCAGAGGCATTATGAGAATGCAGTGTATTCAGTTGGGATCAGAGGCTAAACTTTTGGCATAAGCAAATAGCAGGACAGGGTAATTTAAATGTTAGGGAGGTTTAAATAGTAATCTCAGTAATTGACCACAAAACAATACAATAATGGCATTGCTATGCACAGTGCTAGGGGCCCGGGGTTTTTCTTGTTGTAGATACCATGCTTACATGGTACATTACTGAAATGTAATGTGAAAACATGACCTGATTCATACGATAATTAAGAATATGTTAAAGTAATGTTTTGGGTATGTATATGTGTAGAGGCATACATATGTTATTAGAACCTGCTGTCATTATTGACTATTGATTAGCTGCCTGCCTTTCACTTTCTATGCAAGGCTGTTTTAGTTTCCAAATACCCTTTTCCTTAAATACCATGTGATGTTTGCAAATACTGACAATGTAGAATGTATGAAAGGCACAAGCAATTCTTGCAGTTGTTGGCAGTTCTGTTCTCTCTGGCAAAGTGCAAAATGTGTGTAATGTCTTGCCTAATCAGACTATTGATAAGGGCTGGTATTTTTTCTTATGCAATCTGTTTTTAGCGTGACTTTTTCTTTCCATTTGAATGTGAAACCGTTCTGCTGTGTTTTAGTAGGTAGGTTGCAATTTAAAAATGCTTGTTCAACCATCTGCAACAGAAAAAAAAATTTGAGACAAAGAGGTGTTTAAAGGAAATCTAAGATCACAGAGGGGTGTGTAATAAATTGGACCCCCCTCCCCGCAGTGATTTTCCCTTTTATTAGGGTGACCAGATCACTTGAAAATTATGGGGCATGTCTAATAAATACATGTTGCAGGGCAGGCAGTGATTGCATTTAAAATAATGGCAGTCAGTTCAGCCCTGCTAGCTGGATTTGTTTAGTGTCCCTGAATTAAATGATCTGGTCACCCTAACTTTTATTGTCCTTTTATCTGTGCTTTAAATGAACACCTCCTGCAGCAATCGGAATCAGTGTAAATTCCCTATGCAGAACCCTCTGCAGTCAAAAGCCTCCTGCATTTTTACACTCATTAACGTCCTCCTTTTGAAGTAGGAATACTGTTCATGGAAACAGTAAAAGATTGTTGTTCTATGTTGATTCAACAGTTATTTAAGACTGCTGTTATACACAGGTGAAATGATTATGCAATGTAATAATTAGGTACTGTAGAATTGCTAGCCTAGTGTGCGCGGTCATGCTATTTATGCTTCGCTGTGGAAAACCAAATCATACTTTGTAAAGCCACTAATTGCACGCCAGTAATTACTGTGTTTTTTGTTTGCTTGTGAAAGAGCAGAAATGTTTTCAAGTTGAAAGATGTAAATTGGAAATATGATTTCTGGTATGGGTATCCATTATCCAGAAAGCTCCGAATTACAGGAAAGCTATTTTCTGCCATCTCTCCATAATAAACACTACCTTGTAACTGACCCTAATTAAGCTGCTTGAATCAAAATTGGTGGCAAAACAATCCTATTGGGCGGGCATAAGCACCGTCAGACCTTGGACTGCATCAACGATCCGATGTGGCCCCCAATCCAACAAAAAAATCAATCCTGCCTGATCCGGATCTGGCCAATTTTAGGCGGGTAGGCCTGTCGGGTGTGCCCATACATAGGCAGATAAGCTGCAAAATCAGTCCAAAATTAAAGAAAGATTCCTTATCTGGAAAACCCTGGGTACCAAGTATTCTGGATAATAGATCCTGTAACTTTATATGCACAGATTAATGACGGGAGACAGAACCTGTTTGAATTTTTTTTTGTTTTTATTTACAATTTATTTCTAATGTGTCTGAATGTCTAGTGGCTCTGTTTACTTAGAACTGGTCACAAGTCAGGTTATTGTTACTTATGTGTTATTCTGTTGTTTCCCATTCAGGCTCCAGCAATCGACGGGATCCGTGTCACCATGGAAAGTGCCTTAACGGCCCGGGATAGGGTCGGTGTCCAGGATTTTGTTCTACTGGAAAACTACACAAGTGAAGCAGCATTCATAGAAAACCTAAGGAAAAGATTTAAGGAGAACCTAATTTATGTGAGTCATGCTTTTACTGAAATTTTGCCTGGTCAGTATTGTCATATGAAGTAATATTAATCTAATTACAGAGGGCTGATCCAACTCACTGTGTTATGTTGTCTTTGTAATTCATTATACTAAGCATTGTGGTATATTTATTCATTGCATATATATTGCTTTGGCTTTCTAAGATATTCTTCACAAACTGAGATAGAAAAGAACATACTGTAGCCCCTAAGTGTTTCACCAGAAACTGGGACCTTTTTTGCCTCTAAGGGCAATGGCACACGGGGAGATTAATCTAATACTAGTAGCAGCTACTTTTTCACAGCTACTAAACTCCAGAAAATACCCTGCCATAGACAATACTGATAATTGCAGGAGACAATTATCAGTAAATGATCAGCATTGTCTATTTTAGTAGCCACAACAAGTAGCTTCTACTAGAAGCTTCTATGAGTCTTCACATGTAAGTCGCCGGCGGGATGGCAGGGGTAGGCAACTCGGGGAGATTAGTCGCCCGCGAACAGGGAGTTAATCGCGGGCGACTAATCTCCCCCGTGTGCCAGAGCCCTAAGACTGATTCAGTAGTCTCCCCGACCGATATTTGGCCTGAAATTGGCTTGTATTGGGCCACTTCGGCTTGTTGATGTGGTCCCCGAACCGACGACACCTAGACCCTGCCGTCTTAATTCGAACGAATAAGCCCGATATCGCCCACCCATAGGTGGGCATATCGGAAGAAGATCCACTTGCTTGGTGACCTCACCAAACAAGCGGATCTTGGTGTATATGTCCACCTTAAAGGAAAAGTAATGCTAAAAATTTTTAACTAAAAAATCTATTCTACCCTCCCCCAATAATTGCCCTATCCTGAAAACTATTTGTTATTTATAATGCTTTAGAAGAAAATACCTGTAAAAAACTTGGCTTCCGGTCATTTCAACAAAGGCAATATGGCGACGCAGGGAAAGTTTCAGGGGATATGGCCATGCAGGAGAAAGTATCGGGTGAAGTTTAACTATGCGGTGATCGATCGAGTCTAGCCTGACTCCTTCCTATACAGAAGGAAGGCTAGACTCGATCAGTCGATCGCTGCATAGTTAAACGTCACCGATACTCCTCTCCTGCATGGCCATATCCCCTTAAACTTTCCCTGCGTCGCCATATCGCCTTTGTTGAAATGACCGGAAGCCAAGTTTTTTACAGGTATTTTCTTCTAAAGCATTATAAATAACAAATAGTTTTCAGGATAGGGCAATTATTGGGGGAGGGTAGAATAGATTTTTTAGTTAAAATTTTTTAGCGTTACTTTTCTTTTAAGACATGGAAAGAAAACCACAATCTGCTTCCTTCCACTCCAAAACATGCATTGACGGGCATGGCAACAGGCTGTTAGTGTCTAGGTGGGGAAAGTTTGGGTGCAAAAATGCATATTTTTTTCATTTCTGAGCTGAAATTCACTTGGTCATTTAGGAGTGAGTTTTCTCCCTTGCTGTAGATATGCCAGTGGTGTATTGCCATGTGTGACATGATTCTGAATGTATTATGCATAGAACTAATTGTTTAGTTTATGCAAACTTTACATTTTCTTATTTCCTTGTTTCCTTTTATTGTGAAACGGCTCAATGGGTGGGGCTGAAATACTAGCAAATGTAGTTCAAAAACTACAAAAGATTCACTTTACCTGTAGATGATGCTGATCTGAATGCTGGGACCACAAAATAAATATGCCCTTGCCTGTGTAACAGTCTGTTTTGTGCTCAAAGGAAGCTCTTTGTTTTTTTAAGTGGGGAGTATTTAAACATGACAGGGTCTGCCTGGTAGTTATGACTCATGGTTTTCCATCTTTCTGAGGAAAATATGAAGATTCCATACACTACCTTGTATGATATCATTTTACTATAATTCAGGCAAGCAAAATAATTGCCCCACAATCATCAAAAGTTGAACTGGATTAGTTTACACAATAAAGGGCCAAAGCTTGTCAGAGTTAGGACAAAGTCACGCGTGGAGAAATCGCAGTGCTAAAAAAAATAATATATTTGCAAATGGTTGTTATATAAAATGTAACTGTGAACTACCATTTGGAACAAAGAAAATATTTGCAGCATGTGCAAAAGTTTGAGCATCATTGGACTTGTCCTGTCAAAAACTGCTTTTACAAGGTCCCTGACCCTAATTACCTCATTAGGCTGTAATAGCCTTTAGAATTTGTCACCTGTTGACAATTGCAGAGCTGAGTGGGCATCACTCAACAGCCATATACTTTTCTTAGCAACTGAGTAAAGATCTGAAAATAAAGCTTAACCAATGCCTACAAAATGAGGGAAGTCCTTAAAAACACTGAAAAACGTTTTCAGCTTACAATTTCCACACCCTGTATTGTCATCAAGGAATGGCAGTAAAGGGAAACTGCAGAAGTCTAATCAAGAACTAGGAGACCAAGAAAACTACTTATATGCATGGTGTCCAGAAAGGCAGAGGCCCTGCTGAATGGTGCTTGTGGCTCCACTCTTGCCAGGAGAACCAAAGATTTGTTTGGAGAAGAAAAGGGGCAGCATTTATTTTAAAACAATCACCTTTCCAACTATTAAATATGTGATGGATCTATTATGCTTTGGGGTTGTGTGGTAGCCAGTGGCACGGGAAGCGTTGCACATTTAAAGGAGAAGGAAAGCCTAAGTCACTTGGGGGTGCCAAAATTTTAGGCACCCCCAAGTGACTTAAATCACTTACCTTTTACCCTGGACTGGTTCCCCTGTTAAGAGAGAACAGCACCAGCCCCCGGGGTAGCAGCGAGCAATTCCTTCTCCTTTAAAGGGACAAATGGATTGGATGCTAGTGTGAAAGTCATAGCCACCTTGAGCTAGTGCTGGGCGGTATGACCAAAAATTTATATCACGGTATTTTTTTTATTATATCGGCATCCCCATGCATGATTAGGTGACCACCCCAAACACCCCCCCCATCCCCTTCACATAAATATAACTTACTGGCCAGGCAGCCGCAGGCACCCCCGACAGCTCACAGAGCCTCCTGGCAATTTTTCTTACTATTTCCGGGTTGCACGCGTGACGTCAGCGCGCACAACCCGGAAATAGTAAGAAAAATTGCCAGGAGGCGCCCACACCGGTATGCCGGTAAGTTAAAAAAATTTATCATTTTTTTAAAAAAAAAAACGGTGTTCGGTATATACCGGTATACCGCCCAGCACTACCTTGAGCAACTTGAAGAGTAAGTTTAATGTTTCTGGAATGTCCCTCACAGTCCCATTACATGTAAGGCAGCCAATTCCCAACTTTCCAACCCCTACAAGAGAGGGTACCTGACCAGCAGGTCCAACTATACAGATATCTCCAACTGCACCATGCTTTCCAGGCCCAGTTTCACACACTTTCTCTTACAAAGGTTACTGTCTCTATCGGAGATTCCTATCCACCCTAATTAAAATTATAATAGAGAGCCTCCCAGCACCCTTCACCCGTGCATACCATCTCTGGACGCAAGCCATTCCAGACTTATAAGAGGAACAATGGGAGGAAGCTGTAGACACAGCCTACGATTATCTTAATAAAAGACAGGCTTATACAATATAAATTTCTTCACTAAGTCTGTATAACCCCCCTAAAGCTGTTAAGAATAGGCAAAAGACATGATGATCTCTGCCCCTGATGCAGTACCCCAGGTGCCAACTTTATACGTATGATCTGGTCATGTCCCCCTATAAACAGATTCTGGAAGGATATAATGGGGACTCAGGAATTGGGTACCCCCCAAATAGTAGACCCTGTGGCCTGCCTACTAGGGGTCATTGATGACATACTACCTACCAATGCAGCCAGAATTAGACTCCGCACTCTTATGTTCTATGCAAAAAAAGACTGATTATGCACTGTTCGGGAAATAACTTACCTTCCCTGACTTTCTGGAGGCAGTTAGTAGACAGCGCCCTCCCACTTATAAAACTTAAATATGAAACACATGGAGCAGTAGACAAATTTGAGAGAGTATGGAGTGATGGTGTAACACAGAGCCCTCGAGCCTGTAACCTCTACCATAGACTAATACTAGCTATATTGGTGCACCTTTTTGACAAATGCACTTGCCATCAACAACAGATCACCTTAACAAACTGTGTACCGGTAATAACACCATATCGCAATACTGTCACGGACTTACTGCAACCAATTGTAGAGCTGGGCGGTATGACCAAAAATTTATATCACGGTATTTTTCAAAATTATATCGGTGTCGCGGTATTTGACGGTATTTTTTTTTCCATGCATGATTCGGTGTTAACCCCATTTCCTAATAAATTAGAGAATAATTACTGCAGTACTGAAAATCAGAGTCAGGCAAGCGAAGGATCGGCAACAGAAAGTCGTAAGGTAAATCAGGCAGGCTTAGTTTCCCAGGCAAGGCCGCAGACCACATAGCACAGGAGGAGGCGTTTGATAGCTTTAAATACACCCCACGCATGCGCAGAACCGGCGCCATCAGCATGTCACGGATGCTTGCGCTTTGACGCACGCGCACCTGGACGCGCGCGGACAACGGGACGCGCGCGCACGCAAGGAGGCGCGCAAGACCAGGCCGCACGGGTGAGTACCCTGACACCCCGGTATTGCGGTATCTGAAAAATGAATATAGTTTTAAAAAAAAAAAAAAAGCCGGTATTCGGTATTAAATGGTATATCGCCCAGCCCTAACCAATTGTATAGCATTGTTTATGTCCTTTTATTTTTGTTTGATATATGTATAAACGCAATAAAAAAAAATAAAAAAAACACGTAAGGCAGCCAAGAATATCTTGAAATTAGAAGTGATCTGCAAGGAAGAGTGGGGAAAAATCCAAAAATGAAAGGACTTAAAAGCTTGGAAATACTTTTGTATTATCTGTACTAAAAGCATACCTCCCAACATTTGAAAAGTGTAAAGAGGAGGGGAAAGAAATGGCGCTTGCAGCACGGTGAATTTTTTTTGTTTTACCACACCAACTAAATACCACTCCCATTTTTGCAAAATTTGGCAGGTTAATAAAAGGTAGAACACATTTCTGGGGGTTTTGGGGTCTTGTTTTTATTTGTTGTTACAGTTTTTCTAAAGAAGGTGAAATTGACCTTTAAGCTGCAAGTGCAGGTTTCGCTTGCTTAGTTTTCTGGGCTCTCTGCCAAAAGCCTACTTATCTAAGTTTGGGAAACATTGTATCTTTTTTAGCATTTAGTGCAGGAGATCAAAGAGAAATTAGGAACTTTTTCAGTAAGAATCGGGACTGTGGGGACTGTCCCTTGAAAATCAATTGGGAGGTATGCTAAAGGGGGCATAACAAAATACAGGTTTTGGATCTGGAAACCCAATAACCAAAAAAGCTCCAAGTTATGAAAAGGCCAACTCCTACAATACCAATTTTTGAAATTTCCTTTGTCTCTTTAATAAAACAGTAACTTGTACTTGATGATAACCAAGCTGCATTAATCCATATTGTTGACAATACAATCTTACAGGGTTTATTTGTTTAAATGTTTTAGTAGGCTGAAATGGGTTGTTTTCCTTTAAATTAACTTTTAGTATGATATAGAAAATGCTATTTTGAGACAGTTTGCAATTGGTCTTCATTTTTATTTGCAGTTTTTGAACTATTTAGCTTTTTTTTCAGCAGCTCCCCAGTTTTGGAATTTGTTTGGTTGCTAGGGCCCAGTTTAACTTTGCAACCAGGCAGTGATTTAGAAAAGGAGACACGGTATGAATAGAGGATGTCCTAAATAGGCAAATAAGTAATAAAAAGTAAAAATAAAAATTTAGCCTTACAGAGCAACAGTTATTTGGCTGCCAGTGTCAGTGACCCTCATTTGAAAGCTGAAGAGAGTCTGAAGAGATAGGCAAACAGTTCTATAACTATAAAAAAAAAATGACGAAATAAAAGTTAACCTAAAGGTGAACCACCCCTTTAGGTATGGTTTTCCAAATTATGAAAATGCCCTTATCCAGAAAGGTTTTCTGGATAATGTATTCCATACCTGTACTGACTTTATTGAGGTGTCGAAACATTCCACTATTACTATTTTCTTTATTCTATGTTTTAAAGTTTGTGCATTTAACATTTGCAAAAATGTTTTTAAACGCACTGATTCTGTGCTGAATTTTGGCAAGTGAGGGGATTATTGAATACACTTGTGTTTTCTTAGTGCTCGGAGAGTGTTGTCAGCCAGGGAATTAGATGGGAGGAAATTGTTAGGAGTGCAAACTCAGCATGGAATAGAGATTGCTATTGTTCCTAGTGGAACTCTTGCCCAGGACACAGCTACACACTGCTATACCACAAATGGAAAAAATTTGATTTTTTTTTTTTTTTTTGTACTTGGTTTAGAATTTGTTCATAAACACCCTCCGCTCTGCCTAGGGTGTGTACTGCTCAGCTGACCTACATGTAACGTTGGTCATGCTATATTATCATAATGTTCTGAATATTTTTAAAGAACTTTAAACACCAGGTTTGATTTGCATTTTCACACTGATATTCAATCTCCTCTTGTTTCACTCTATATAGAAAGGATTCCAGGAGACCACAGGCACTTTGGGTCAATCCCTTCACTCTCTTGACGAGTCCTTTAAAATCCCAGGCCCTGGGTCTTGTCTTTCTCCGCTTACTAGTCCTTTCTTCTGAAGAGTGTCAGAGTAGCTCTTAGAGCTTTATGTCTTCATAGTTATTTTAGATTTGGTTTAATACTTTTGTTACATTGCCCTGAAGCTGCTGATTGGACTAGTGTCAACCACCCTACCCATGTAATGCAAGGAAGACTTCACTGCTGTCAGATACGTCTGAGGAGACCCAATTTAGGTGGTAACATAGCATGTTTTAGGAGAGACATCCCCATTGAGGGCCATTTCAGGAAAAGGTTCCCCCCCCTCTGTGGAGCTCTGAGTAGAGCACTTGCTATGTGTTGGCTATTTAAAGGTGGCCAGACACGGGCCAGTATCTGTCCCTTAGACCGATTCGGCAGCTTAATGCCCGTGTAGGGGCAGCACGACGGGCCTACCCGACTGACATATGGCCTGAAATCGGCCAAATATCGATCGAGCAGGTTTAAAAAATTCAGTCGGATCGGGGACCACATCGGCTCGTTGATGCGGTCCCCGAATCGACTGCGCTCATTACCGTTGTTATAATGTTGGCTTTAGTGAAGCAATGCATAGTAGTTATTTGCTGGCCAGCTGAAACCTGTGGGGCTCAGCATCTGCACATTTTTTTCACAGGTCATGGGTGTGTTCAGACCTAACATTACCATCCTTCTGGCTGCCCCATCTGTGGGCTTACTATGCCCTGATTCTCCCTCCAAATGCCAGTATTTACAGACTCAAGCCTGCGTGAAATCTTTGTCTACCCACACATAACTACTACATAGCAACCGATTGGGCATTAAAATTGGTCACTGTAGTTGAGTTAAAGATAATAGCAGTTGCCTAAGCACACTAAGGAAAAGTTGTACAAACAAATTTAATTCCATTTAATTTTAGCAAGAGATTGTTGCTATTGGTTTAATTAGTGATCTTATGTAAAGTTGTATCAAATGTAATGTCTTTGTGTTTATAGTGATTTAGGTGTAATAATGTATCGGCCTGTACCACCACTGTTGTGTGTTTTCTTTTTATTTTATTCCCCTTACTAACATCTGTTTTGAGAAGATTTTGTTTTGAGTTCAGTAAACCCAAACTTACTTGACCTACTAGTAAATTGCCATTATTACTAGCTAATAAATTCATCCTGTCCCTCTCTCTTCAGACATATATTGGGTCTGTTTTGGTCTCTGTCAACCCATATAAAGAGCTGGAGATCTACAGCAAGCAGCACATGGAAAGATACAGAGGTGTCAGCTTCTATGAAGTATCTCCTCACATGTAAGTAAACTGTCACTTGTCATTTTGATATTATTCCTTTGGTCAGGTTTCTGACACATTTGGATCTGTTTGTTTTGCCATAGTCTAATAGTGGTCTAATACAAAACACCAGAAGTGTCTGTATGAGAGTCATATGATTGCTATGCAATAGAATGTAACAGTTTGCAGCACTAGTAGTTCAGCAGCCTGAGCATAAGCTCAGAACAATTTATAGGTCATATTGAAAATGGAATAATGGTATGAGGTTTTCAACAGATATTGTGATTTGGGTACATACACTTTGTCACTTTTATGAGTGTATTTTCAGTGTGTCATGCAGTCATGAACAAGTATAAAAAAAAGCAGCTAGTATTCTATCACTCCTGCTTCTCTGTGCACTGTCAGGCATTTTGAGACGACTCTCCTCTTTGACTATCCTATAGTAGGGGAAGGAAGCTGAAGAATTTAATTCAGAAACCAGATCAGACTGTTTGCAGAGACTTGGGTTACCGTATGTTATATTGGGAGTTATTTAGAGTAATTTTAAGGATAGAAGAAAAAAAAAAAGTGAAACTGCCCCTGATGTAGGACCGTCTTGCTAACAAATTTGTACTGATGTTTCAATCTACAAAAAGACCTTTATCAAGGTAACAAGGTGAGATCTAAAACAAATATAAATACCTCCACACCAAAAAAGACAAAATGTCAGTGGCAGTTGCCATAGCAACAGTTGCACATAATGAAGTACACACTGGTGGAAAGCAAAAACCATGTGAGAAAACACTTCAGTGATGAACTCCCATTATTCCCAAGTCATAACAGTCTGTTAATTGGAAACATAAATATATTGTGTCAGTTCATATCACTGCATCAAGGTTGTTCTCACAGTCTTGAAAAAGCAAAAGACAACCCTTTAAAATTAAACATGTGAGAAAATTTTGGAAATAGTAAGCCTATTTAGCAAGACTACATTTTTTCTAGCAAAAACACAATGACTGGTTTAGGGGTCAAAAATGTTATTATATTATTACTGTTCTCTATTTATTCCCTTAAGAAATAAATGTAGAAATGTTAAGAATCACCCTATGTGGGGGGGTGGTGGGGGGGGAGAAAGCATTTAAGAAGTACAATTTATAGGTGATGGAAGCTGTATTTAATGAACATAAACACTATTACAAGTGTTGTAAAACAGCAAGCACATCTGGAAGACCAAAAGAAAAATTGATGAGCACATTGCGGCAATGATGCAGGTCATGAGTGTGGCTCCACTGAATTATGACTGTATTATAACGAATACAGAAAAGACAAATGTGCTAAACAATTTCTTTTTTTTCAGAGTATACAATAGAGAAGCCAGAGTGCCAAGACCCACTCGATAGCTCCAATAGCTGCACTTTTGGCTCAGCTCAGTTTAGTCAGTGGTTAATGCAAGACGTGGTATTTAAAGGTTTACTCCGTTAATGTGAACAAGGCACCAGGCCCAGATGAAATATGCCCTTGGGTACTGAGAGAGCTTAGTTCAGTTTTAGCAAGGCCTCTGTTTCTAATATTCTCAGACTATCTTTCATCTTGTATGGTACCTATAATTTGTAGGAAAGATGATGTAATTTCTATATTTAAAAAGGGATTGCGAGCTCTGCCTGGCAATTATAGGCCAGTAAGTTTGACATCTGTGGTGGACAAGTTATTTAAACGCTTGTTAAAGGAGAAGGAAAGGCTAATAAAGAGTTAATCTCAAGCTGCAGGCATACCTTCAGTTCTCTCAATAGTGCCCTAAGTCTCCCCATATTTCTCCTGTAGATGATCAGAAGCCTCATAGGAAAAAAAACAAAACACTGAGCTCTGTAAAGAAAGTTCCCATAATGCCTCACTCCTGCACCAAGACCCGTGTACTTGCTCAGTTTGTAAGACTGTGAGGAAGCTTCCTGCTGATTGGCTCAGGTCCACATTCCTAAGGTGGGGGGGGAGGGAGTTTCTAGCATTCTTGAGGGAGGGGGAGCCGGAGAGGAGAGAGCTGCCTGTCTCTGACACAGGCAAACAAAAAAGACAACAAATACTGTTTCTTTTGTCAGAGAAGTCAGTGCAGCATTTCTGTGATTGCATTATGGCTGTATTTAAGCTTACTTAGTTTTTACCTTTCCTTTTCCTTTAAGCAATTATATTTAGAATTCTGTTCTGGAGAATGACATGAGCAGTAATCAGCATGGCTTTATGAAGGACAGGTCATGTCAGACAAATTTGATTGCTTTTTATGATGAGGTTAG
This sequence comes from Xenopus tropicalis, assembly GCF_000004195.4. Lineage (NCBI taxonomy): Eukaryota > Metazoa > Chordata > Amphibia > Anura > Pipidae > Xenopus > Xenopus tropicalis. The sequence goes on from NC_030678.2 coordinate 45,972,199, forward strand.
TAAGAAGCTGGACAGTGGGGGTGCAGTAGATCTATTGTATTTTGCCAAAGCATTTATTACAGTGCCCCACAAATGACTGCATTGTAAATTAAGGTCTGTTGGTCTTAGTGAAGTCGTTTGCACGTGGGTAGGAAAGGCAAAGGAAAAGGCTAAGGCTCTGGTACATAGGGTGGTTGTTAATGGTACATTCTCTGCTTGGTGTAAAGGTGGCCATACACGTAACGATCCGCTCGCCTGGCGAGGTCGCCAAGCAAGCGGATCTTCTCCCAATATCTCCACCTATGGGTGGGCGATATTGGGGGAATTTAGGCTAATTAATCAACGAGCCAATGTGGCCCCCGATCCGGCAATCTTTTAACCTGCCCGATCGATATCTGGCCAATTTCAGGCCAGATATCGGTCGGGTAGGCCAGTTGTTGCTGGCCCTACACCGGCCGATAAGCTGCCGAATCGGTCCAGTGGACCGATATCAGTAGCTACAATCGGCCCGTGTATGGCCACCTTAAGGTTCTTAGTGGGGTCCCTTAATTCTCTATTAGGCCCACTTTTATTTAACTTGTTCAATAATTACTTAGGGCATAGTATGGTAAGTAATGTATCCGTGTTTGCAGATGACCATAAACTCTGTAGCCCAGTTAATTCCATTAAGGATGTGGCATCCTTGCAGCAGAATCTTGATAGTCTGAGTGGCTAAGTGGCAGATAAATGTAAGGTGCCTACATCCCATGTACCTGGGATGTAAACATATGCAGCCACTTATACCCTTAATGGGACTGCACTTGGCAAATTTGTAATGGAGAAGGACCTTGGAGCCTTGTAGATAATAGACTTGGCTGTAGCAAACAGCAACTGCAAGGGCAAACAAGGTTTTGAGCTGTACTTAAAAGTGGCATAGATTTGTGGAAGGTGGGGTTATTCTTCTACTGAGGCCCTGGTAAGGCCCCATCTAGTATATGCCATGCAGTTTTGGTCTCCAGTGTTCAAATGGGAAATTATTGAGTTAGAGAGGGTCCAGAGAAGGCCAACTAAGCTGGTAAAAGGAAAGTCTCTGTTATGGGGGAAAGTCTAGCCAAGTTAGGATTGTTTAAACTGGAGAAGAGGTATTTACCAGTGGGTCCTTCCAGCAGAGACAAGGGCACCCATTCTGGTTTGAAGAAAGGAGGTTCCGTTTAATATGCTAAAACTGTTTGTTTTTTACTGAGCGAGCTGTGAAGTTGTGGAATTCTCTCCCTGAATCGGTCATACTTGTTGATATTTTGGATAGCTTCAAGAAGAGGTTGGATGGCTTTTTAGCATGTGAGGACATTTAGGGTTATGGAAGATAGTACATAGTACAAGTTGATCCAGGGACTGGTCCGATTTGCCATCTTGGTGTCAGGAAGCAATTTTTCCCCCTTTGTGACAAATTGGAGAGGCTTCAGAAGGGTTTGTTGCCTTCCTCACCCCTGAGAATGGTGTGTTGTAGAATAAATTTGTTTATTCATAATATTTTGAAGACAAATTGGGGCTCATTTATAAACCTTGGGCATATTTGCACCTGGGCCGAAACCCATAGCAACCAACCAGTACTCCTTCTACAGTCTTCGGCTTTGACTGGGCCATGTATCTAGCACCAATTCCTTGTGGTCATGTCTGCATAGGCTGTTATGGAAGATTTTAGCCTTATCTAAATTTTTTTTTTTTTTAATGCAGCTCATGGTAAGGGAGTATTGATAGACATTCCTGTGATCCCATCAGGTTGCAGTTTGTCTGGACCAAAAATCTTGTCTGCCAGGTTCTTCCTTTTGAGCTTGCACCAGTGACCAATGAGTCATGGCCCTGAAATACCATGAGTCCTTTAGTCTAGACCTGCTAGTTGTTGCCATTTGTGGAACTAACAGATCACTGCTACATTTAAGAATTTGCAGGTGGCCTATGGTCTAATAAGCCACATTTTTAATTGGCCTGGCATATAGGATAATATTTGTTTTTGAACCTCTGTACCAGCTCTTCAATTTCTTTGTGTCCGTTATTGCATGGTTGAAAAGATTTTGGATTGATGCATTAGGTGATGCTTCTGATTTCTTGGTAGGATTAGCAGAAGGAAACCAGGAACATTCTTTCCACATTAGACAAAACATTATACATACAAAATCATTACTCTTCCTTCCTCTACTAAGGTATTCATATGTTTGCATATTATTTGTGAAAGTTGCAATATGCTGTCATACGAGGCTAGCGTTTTACTTAAACAGGCCTAAGCCGTGTCAGACTCTGGAAACGGCCAGGGCTATTTCAACTGATCTGATGACGGGGTAGTTTTTTTTATTTTAAAAGAGCAGTTTGCAAACTTCTGGAATTAATCATATATTCCAACTGCCAGGCAGGGTAAGGGACTTAAAACTACTGGAATTTTCCTGTTCACTTCATATTTCTGTCCTGTAAATCTGGAAAACTTTTAAGAAGAGTTTTTAGTTGTTTCATGCCATGACTTTGTTATTTTTGACCAATGTTTTTTCTACAGTTTTACTTGTTGCTAAGCTGCTGCAAGCATAAACCCCAAAGTATGTGTCTATTTATATTTAGCAAGAAACTCCCACTTTTCCGTGGGAAATCACTATTTTTTCATAAAGGGCTGTCTAGATCTTGGTTCTTGATGTTAGAATGTTAAATATTTCAGTCATTCCCTTAAGGTGGCCATGCACCCACGGATATTTAGTGGTGGGAGATGAGGCGACAGATATTGGCAAAAGCTTTACATATCAGTCACCTTGTCAAACGGACAGGTGAAGGTGCCTGAACGTCTGCAAAATGTTAATACGTTAAAACGGGAATTGTCAGATGGGGTAGTGCTCTTTTTTTTTTTTTTTTCTCCTCCAATAAATCACTTATTTCTGATGGTTCCCAAATGACTACTTTTTATATATAAAATCAATCCAACTTAAAGGGGACCTGTCACCCTAAGAAATAATTCTAAATTATTTTCTATTGTGTTTGTTAAGCAAAATAAACTTCACTTATACTGTATAAATCTTGTTTCCTTGAGTCCTGGAATTTCACAATCACATCAAGTAGGCAGGAGCCATTTTGTGGACACTGTTATTAAGGCAAGCTTTATATCGCCCCAAAATTGTGTGTGTATGCCAGAATGAGGGACCAGATGCCAATTCCCATGCACTGGCTACACAATTAGATGGTTAGGAGGGAGGGGGAAAGTGAGAGCTGAATTGAAAGTTAAAGTCCCCTGGGGCAGGCAATATATGACTGGCAGCTGGGATTTTTAAATGCCTTTTTATAATGGGTTTGGATGTGGTAATAAAAAAATTAATTTGGAATTTGAAAAGGACTTTTATTATACAGCTTTTTATGTCTGGGAGACAGGTCCACTTTAATGAGCACTAGCAATAAATACATTGTTCGATAAGAATTTATTATTTACAACATTTCGGACCTGCTCACGTGGCCTTTCTCCAAACATGCAAAACTTTCTATAGTGTTTACAATATGGGGTAAATTTCTCCCTCTATTTATTTTATTCTAAGATTTCACAAGGTCCAAAACCTGTTCTAGCTTTTTTTCTTATTATACAAATAATCCTTCTCCATCTGGCGGAAGAGTTAAGTAAGACAAGGTTATGCTTTTTTTAGACTGCTAAGTAAATTAACTTTCTTTGGAAGATTAAAAAAAAAAAAACATGAAAGGTAAATTTAGGACTAGTTCAGACAAGTGATAAGATTTTTGTTTGTTTGTTATTCATGAATGTTAGTTTATATGCTCCTTAATATGCCATTCATTTTACCACTGCATTAAATGCCAGCCAATTTTTGAAAGTTTTTTTTTTTTTTTTTTTTTTTTTTTAATGCAACTGATTTGGAAGGCCTATATGTTCAGAGGGCGCCAATACACAATACGGGTCATTTTATGGAGATTCCTAACTTGTATAGATCAAAAACCCATAGCCTTGCAAAAATTCATTTTCAAAGCACTGCTCCACAAATTACCGTACTTTAGACTGAAATGCAAAAAAAAAGCCCCTAACAACAAGTTAATCCTAGAAAATTATGTATTTATGTACATTCCTTTTATACAAAATGTATAAAAGGCTTTTCTATTCTCAAACTGCAACATTTTGCTGAAGTTTTGTATATAAATTCTGAATGTCTTGAAGCTTGCACTTTACAGCATTTTATCTCGCATTCTTTAAGTACAAAGATAAAACATCATAAATAAGAAATCAATTTGTTGCCTGATGCATACATTGTGCATTGAATAATAAAAATAGGTTTATTGAGACCCCAAAAGAAGAGGTTAACTGTCATGGCAGCATTGACAGGTTTCATTGTAGAAGTAAGAAGTGCTTTGTAGCGGCACACCCCTTGCCAATGTTTTGACATTGCGTACATGTTGCTGCCTGTAAGCACAGACACAGATTCTACTTGCAAAGGTTTCCATGTTGGCTTTGGCAGGCACGGATATCTTCTGTTTCCCCATTTTAGCACTGAAGACTACTCTGCCAGGTATTGATAAAGACATGAAACATGAAATAAAACGGCAGTGCTCGATCTGACCCTCATTCTGGAGTTGCATGCCCTTATTTGTACACAAAAATAAAGAGAAAAAACGCCAGTGTACAGTGGATATAAAAAGTCTACACACCCCTGATAAAATGTCAGGTTCCTGTGCTGTACAAAAATTAGACGGATAAATCATTTCAGAACTCTTTCCAACTTTAATGTGACCTATAAACTGTACCACTCAACTGAAAAACAAACTGAAATGTTTTAGGTGGAGGGGAAAAAAACTAAAATATTGTGGTTGTATAAGTGTGCACACCCTTAAACTAATACTTTGTTGAAGCACATTTTGATTTTAATACAGCACTCATATAGTATGAGTATATATAGTATGAGTCTATCAGCAAGGCACATTTTGACTTTGCAAGATTTGCCCACTTTTCTTTGCAGAAACACTCCAAATCTGTCAGATTGCTGAAGACAAACAGCCCCAAAGCATGATGCTGCCACCACCATGCTTCACTGTGGGTATGATGTTCTTTTGGTGATGTGCAGTATTGTTTTTGCTGCAAACATATGTTTTGGAATTATGGCCAAAAAGTTCAACCTTGGTTTCATCAGACCATAACACCTTTTCCCACATGCTTTTGGGAGACTTCAGATGTGTTTTTGCAAAATGTAGCCTGGCTTGGATGTTTTTCTTCGTAAGAAAAGGCTTTCGTCTTGCCACTCTACCCCATAGCCCAGACATATGAAGAATACGGGAGATTGTTGTCACATGTACCACACAGCCAGTACTTGCCAGATATTCTTGCAGCTCCTTTTACAGCACAGGAACCTGACATTTTACCAGGGGTGTGTAGACTTTTTATATCCACTGTACAAGTTGCTTTTAGAAATCATTTTTACTTGATATGGAAATGTTGTATTTGTAAATAGAATATACATCCCCCTAAAATATGCAGTATGAAAATTATGTTAACAGTATACTATACATATTTAATAATCTTAATCCTAAAATAAATGATTGCTGTAAAGTCTCTTTTACTGGGACACATGTGTAAAGGTTTCTTGAACATTAATATTTCTCCTCTGGAGGTGTTGGCTAACAGGCTGTAATGTAAAATAAAGACATTTTAAAAGAAAGAGTGGTACTGTTCGATTGTTTGCAGTTTGTTATACCAATGAGAAATGGTCATTGGAGAACCTGCCCTGTCCTAAAACAAATTAATGTTGCCGTGCTGACTGCTACTTGCATATCTGAGCCTCTTTATGGCCAACAGGAACACTCTATTAGTACTGTAAGGAGGCCAGAGGACTGCCCAGGACCCTACTGCCAGTTAATCCACCTTTGGGGTAAAGGGACACATTGTCCACTGTATAATATAAATTTGAATGTTAGACCTGTTTTTTTTTTTTTTTTTTGGTTTTTTTTTCTTCCTACCTGCTAGCGCAATTGCACAAATTACTTTATGGCTTATGGCAGCACATAACTGGTAAAGTTAATATGTAACATAAAGTGCCTGAATTTTAGAGGAGGATTGTTTTGATTGTCATATAATTTGCTCATTCTTTCTACACATTTTACCTTTTATTTTTAAAAAACGAGTTTGCCCTAATAAGACTACAGTACTTTAAAATCCTACTAACTCCCTTCTTCCTAGGGGAAGATCTGCTTTTCTCATCCTGCGTTTCCTATGCAGGCTGAAAAAATTGATCAATTGCTGCCAGGTGTGACTTTACCTTATACTTAAGACTTATTCTTAAAACTTTTAATTGTCTTGTTTTCTGGATGCTTTAAAATTTTCTGTGGCTTTGGCAATTTTATTGTCCTAATTGTTACGTTGATAAGCAATCCAAGTTAAAGGTCACACAGCTTTGATGTATCTGCGTGTTTTTGGCAGGTCTTCTAGTTTCCAAATGTGCATGTGGAACAGACTTTTATATTGCTAGATCAGCAAAGTACGTTTTTGTAAGCTTTTCCACCACATTTTTACTATCTGGTAAAAAAACGTAATATGACTAATAAGATTTTTTTTTTCTTTTTACCTTAGCTATGCAATAGCAGACAACTCCTACCGGTCTTTGCGAACAGAGAGGAAAGATCAGTGCATCCTTATATCTGGAGAAAGTGGTTCTGGTAAAACAGAGGCCAGCAAGAAAATCCTTCAATACTATGCTGTGACATGTCCTGCCAGTGATCAGGTTGAGACTGTGAAAGATCGGCTCCTTCAATCCAATCCAGTTTTGGAGGTAATTTATCAATGATACACACTGCTCAATGAAGCAAATATCTGCCTTCCTGAAAAAGCACATACCTTTCATTTTAAGCATGTGTTGTAAGGTGAAATTGTTGATTTAAACCTCAGCTGGCTCATTTGTGTTTAACCGCAACTGGCATACTTTGGAACAAGTTAATGATAACGATTGGCAGCTTGTAATTATGACACATAATTTAATAATGTGCTCTGAAACTGTAGCCTTGCACCTCTGAAAGAGGTACAAAATAAACGTGTTTAGTCTAGTTATGTTAGGGTTGTCTTTAGTATTTGTGTATTTAGTTTGTATTGCTACAAGTTTCTCTGTACCTTTATGCAAAGCGTGCTGCTGTTGAAACTTATAAAACAGATAAAAGGTTATAGTAGTAAAATCTCTACAATGTTTAATTTTACCTTATACCTCTTTTTCCCATTCTTGTGTTTATCACAAAGCTGACCCAGAGTCACTGCATCAACTGAGTGCACAGATGGAGTGGATTTCAGCGCTAAAATGTATACTCTTGTGTTTCAATTCCAAAATATGCTCCATGTGTCTGCACCCAGGCCAACACAGCGTTACTGGGTTCATACACAGCATTCTCCAGACGTTGCGGTGGTTTCTCGGCCTGCATATAAACTGACCCATGTGGCGGTATTCTAATGGATATTTGCTATGTTTTTTCACTTATTGCCATTATGTAATTAGTTTATTTAGTTTAACTAGAAAAAAATGAGCTGTGTATGAACAGTGTGACTGTATGACCTACAAACAAGGTTCTCCTCCTTTTCGGGCTATGGCACACAGTGTTTTGTCCACACCTCCCTCAAGTCACCACTCCTGATAGCAATGAAATTACAAGTACTGCTTTGAACATAGTGGCAACAGGCAGACCTCTTTCTCGAGTTTTTTGACACTAAAGGCTGCATGCCATCAATCTCTTACAGGCAGATGAGCATTTTGACTGCTGCTGTATTGCAACTAATGCTGCCATTACTCTAAGATAAAGTTAGTCTTAATTTTTTGTGGTTTTTAAATTCTTCTGTTTGTTTTGCAATTGTCATTGCAATTTAGAATTGCTATCTGGTTCCTAGGACTTGAATACCTTACTCTGGCAACTGTGTGGGAATTTGAATTAAGGATTCAGATAAAAATAAGAACAACATTAAAATATAAAATGCACAGTAAATCTGGTAACATGTTTATTTAGAGGCTAAAATGAAGAAGAATAGGAAGGTTAATCAAAAATTGTGGAGTCAAAAATCAAGGCCAGTAAGAAAGTTGCTTAGGTCCATTTTATAACCTGATAATAGTCCATTTTCAGGTGAATAATCCCCCCCCATAAAAAAAAAAACAATAGCAAGCCAGGAGAAGGACATTAATGTAATAGTGCAAATTGTTGACTTGTGTTACAATATATATTTAGTTGTTTCAGTCTGTGTCTCTTAGTAGAATTTGGCTCCAGGTATTGCCATTTTTGTTACTGCTTGAAAATGTGCACACACAAATGTTAATATTTGTTTAACCCTTTTGTTTTTAGGCATTTGGGAATGCAAAAACATTACGGAATGACAACTCAAGTCGATTCGGAAAATACATGGATGTACAGTTTGATTACAAGGTTTGTTGTAAACACAATTAATATAAATGCATTTAACTTGTATATGGTTCATACATAGGGGCTCATTTATTAACACCAAATTTGCCTGTGAGCAGTAACCCATAGGAACCAATCAGTGATAGGCTTTTTCCAGCCAGCTGCAGGAGGAACAATGAATTAAACATTTTGATTAGTTTCCATGGGTTACTGCCCATGGGCAAATTGCCCAATGTTGAAAAATGACCCCACAATCTCTTCTGCCTGGAAGCAAAGACTCTTTATGATATATGGTAACTTTTTCTATTTATGTATTTTAAGGGTGCCCCTGTGGGTGGTCACATTCTAAACTATCTCCTGGAGAAGTCGCGCGTGGTGCACCAGAACCATGGGGAAAGAAACTTCCATATTTTTTACCAGCTGTTGGAGGGTGGTGAGGAAGATCTGCTACGCCGACTGGGCCTTGATAAAAATGCACAAAACTACCAGTATTTGGTAAAGGTTAGTCAAAGATTGACACAAACCATGGGATAACCATTAAGTGCTTTTGTGTACAAACTACCTAGTAAAAGTAACAGAGATTTGCATTTAATAGCAGAAATAACATGTTTTCTGGTAAACCGAAATTAAGCAACATTCTGAACTATTTTGTCTGGTTTGGATAAAGTCAGAAGCTGGGAAGTCCGCTTGTAACAGGATTTTAACATTATGCTCATTCTCTCCAGGGTCAGTGTGCCAGGGTGAGCTCTATTAATGATAAAAATGATTGGAAGATAGTACGGCGTGCTTTGTCTATCATCAATTTTAATGAAGATGACGTAGAGGTTAGTTTTTGTTTATAAATATGTGCAATAGTATATTTACTTTTTAACCTTCCATTGGTGGGCTCTGTTATATATTTACTATGTATGGTCAATTTGTGTATTTCAGGAGTTGCTGAGTGTTGTAGCCAGTGTCTTGCATTTAGGCAATGTGCAGTTTGCCTCAGATGACCATGGCCATGCTCAAGTCACGACCGAAAATCAAATCAAATACCTCGCCAGAGTAAGCAACAGTTTATTTAAGCTCTATTTATTATGCAGCTTACCGTATATACTCGAGTATAAGCCGATCCGAATATAAGCCGAGGTACCTAATTTTACCTAAGAAAACTGGAAAAACTTATTGACTCTAGTATAAGCCGACACCCCCAGTTACATGGGAGTAGGAGAAACAATAGGTTACCTCAAAGCAGTTCTAATGTGTAGCGCTGGCTCCTTCTGAAAGCTCAGACCCAAGCACAATGCACTGAGATGGCGCCTACACACCAATATTACAGCTACAAATACATTTGTTGGTTCAAGAACACAATTTTATTTGCTATGTAAACAGTGTAAAGCATGCTGTGGCTTCCCTTAATGGTACAACAATGTTATACACCATTACATAAACTGGAACTTCCTTAGGGGCATCTTTACTTCCACTTTCTGACCAGACCACATTATTAGCCCAATTATACACATACATTATGTAACCACTTGATATAGCAATTTAGCAATACAGACAGGCAGGTCAACAAACGGATAAAATGGTGTAGAGGCATAGTTGAAGGACTGTCTCATCAGCAGGGTCTGGGGGCGTATAAAAAACTCATGGTGGCGATTTGGGACATCAGTGCCCGATGAGACACCTACAGAATGGCCACCCAGCACCCTGCTATATTTCAGTGAGACCCAAATCAACTCCCGGTGTGCAAGTGAAGCAGCGGTACCTTGCGGTGTGCCCTGTCAGCAGCGCCAGAGGATCCGTAAGCCCAGCATATTTACGCTGCTCTTTAAATAAGCACATTGTTGCGGCGGCGCTCCTCTTAATTCCTACCTGTGTGTCTGCAAGGAGCCGTCGTGTAATCGCCTCGCCAGCTGCCGCATGACAAGGGTTAGAGGAACAGAGCGCTCTCGGCAGATTACAATAAGCAGCACACCCGACAGCAACAAGACACCACAACACCACGGTCTGGTAGTTTCGCGCTGCTTGGCCGGTCCTTAGAGTTGCGGGACAACCTCAATAAAGTCCGCGAATGGGTCCTTCTCCTGTGTAGGCAATACAACGCCGAGTCCGAGCGCTATCTGGCGGGAACGAGCAGCTGCGAATCCATTTACCATATATGCGCGTATATGCTCGAGTATAAGCCGAGGGTTCCTTTTTCAGCACATTTTTAGTGCTGAAAAACTCGGCTTATACTCTAGTATATACGGTAAGTAACTTACATTTTTTTTTCAAGGTAATTCTCAAATATTTTTATCCAGTAGTTATAGTTAAGTTGAAAAAAAAAAGTCCATCAAGTTCAACCCTTCCAAGTGAACTCCAGCACACATAACCTATCCTGACCTGTCTATACACTTGCATACTGTGCATAAACTATATATACCAACATCAGTACTAATTGTAGCTTTTAGTATCCCAATAGCTTTGAACATTATGCCTGTTCAAGAAATCATCCATCACTAGGAAGGACATTCCCCAGCCTCACTGCCCTCACCATGAAAAAGCACCTATGCTGATTCAAATGAAAGTTCAGTTCCTCTAATCTAAAGGGGTGGCATCTGGATCGCTGATCCTTTTTATGGGAAAAAAAAAAAGAACACCCCTATCTGTCTATAATCCCCTCCAATGTACTTGTACAGAGTAATCGTGTCCTCTTGCAAGTGTCTTTTTTTTCTCAGAGAGAACAACCTCAGCCTTAACAGTCTAATATCATAGTTTAAATCTCCCATTCCCTTTATCAGTTTAGTTGCAGTCTCTGCACTCTCTCCAGCTCATTTATATCCTTCTTAAGGACTGGAGCCCAAAACTGCACTGCATAACTCTAGGTGAAGCCTTACCTGGGACCTATAAAGAGGCAAAATAATTCCCGGTGCTCGACGACGAAATGTGGTCGGATGCCCTTCTGCAAGTGACAGAAATATCAATCTGTATGAGGGACAGATATATTCAGATAAAATTTTTAAACAGAGTGTACCTAACCCCCCACCGCCTGGCCAAAATGTATGAAAATGTGTCTGTGTCCCAAGTGCAGAAGTGATGTTGGTACTCTGTTTCATGTTTTCTGGTCCTGCCCAGTGATACAGAGATTCTGGGGCGAGGTTCTACAGTTCCTTAATGAGAACCTTGCCTTCCCAAACATACACTCCCCGGAACTCTGTCTGCTAGGACTAACCGGTGACCTGCACCTCCACTCCTACTCTAGACTGTGCTATTTGCAGCTGCTTTACTACGCTAAGATATCCATTCTAATGCACTGGAAGTCCCTAGATCCTCCTCCTCTCCAATTTTGGCGGAAATGGTGGATGATTCCCTTCCCAGTCAGAAACTGACTTATCTAGCAAGAGGGTGCCCGGAGAAATGTAATGCCGTATGGGGCACGTGGCTGGACCTATAAATTTGGTGCATATGGAGGATCATTAGCCTTGCGCAGCCAGAACTGGTACCTTAGACTCACCCCCCTTTTTTCTCTTTTCCTTTCCTTCTCTACTCTGTTTTTTCTGTTGTTCAATTGTTTGTAAATATAAAATATGCAAAATAAAATCTTTAAAAAAAAAAAAAAGGCAAAATGATTTTTTCATTCCTTGAGTTAATGCCCTTTTTATGCAAGACAGCACTTTACTTACTTTAGTAGCCACCGAATGACATTGCCTGAAATTAGACTTGTAATCTAAAAAAAAACCTCAGATCCTTCTCATTTCTACCAAAGTGCATAACGTTGGTATCATTTTTTTTTTTTCTCTCTCTGTTCCTAGTCAGAATAATCAAAACCATGAATGTTTCTATTGCAAATAAATACAGAAATTCAGAAGTACAATGTATTTATAAAACAAGGAAGCAGACCTTATGTATTACATTTTCTTTTTGTTTAATTGCAGCGAGTTGACGTAGCAACCACTTTTTGAACAACTTTTTTTAACCCAATGAATGTTTTTACTTGCATTTTTAATTGCCTCTTACAGCTTTTGGCTGTTGATGCTGCTGCCTTGCGTGAATCTCTTATACACAAGAAGATCATTGCAAAAGGAGAAGAAGTAAGTGTTCCTTGGATACCTATTCATTTTAAATCATAATTGACATTTAATTCTTAATTGAATATAAAACTTATGGCACAAATTGATTCCCCATGTCTTGACATCTTATATGGGCAGCAGAGGGTCTGAATGCAATTATGAACAATAATAAAATTAAGAATGATGAAATTAAAATCTGTTTATTGGTTTCCCCAGGTCACTGGCCTGACCAGCTTTGTATTCAGTTGCTGAATGAGATGGAATAGTATAAAAAAAAAAATTAAGATCAACTGGGCATAAAATACGCCCATGTATAGAAGGGTAATTGGGTATTTTACTCCCCCATGGGCACAAGTGCAGAGGCGCACCCTTTTGGTGTTTGTTTACAGGGTACTTGTGCCCGCTATATCTTGCTCCTCTGAATGATGAAGAGGACAGGGGGCAGTAGGAGAGATGTATACATGCCCCCCCCCTTCCCGTCTTTTTTTAGGTCAAGTCCTGACTAACAGTCAGTGCTTGATCAATTGGGCATGCTGCTGGTCTTTGTGCTCTGAAAAAGGATGCACATGAGCATGATGCCTCACACAGTGTGCAAAGTGCAGAAAATGGCCAATTGCAGTTTTTTGGGGGGTTTTTTGCACACTAAATGGTAGTGCGTTGTAAATTAGTTTTTAAGGGGCCGATTCACTAAAAGTCGATAATGCTTATTGCATACTTTTTTTTGCGTTAAAAAGTATGCAATAAATAAGTACCAATTCATCAACGTTATTTCACATGCATTATAACTCATTCAACCGCATGCGTTAAACGCATTGCGGTAATTTTCGCATAGAAATAATACTAACGCGTGATTCACAAACACATATGAAGCGTTCAATGCGTAAAAAGGGGCGATAATTACTGTGAAATATAACGCCTCCCAGGAGTAGGCGTTACTAAACAAAATTGCAGCTGGTGATTGTCTGTGGTGACAAGATGGAGTTTGCAGTCAGATTTTTGGTATGTGTTCTTCCTAGAGCAGGGGTGGGCAAACTACGGCCCCCTTAAAAGAATGACGGGCTCTGATTGGTTGCGCCCCGTGCGTGCGCACAGCGTCAGCACGCACGGGGCGCAACCATATAAAAGAATGCACTGGGGAGCCGGGGAACAGAAGGATGGGACGGAGGAAGCAGCGGGGCGTAACGCTGTTCCGGCCCGGCCCGTATGTTAATTAATGTGGCCCCTGAGCTAAAAAATTTGCCCACCCCTGTCCTAGAGTGATGCATGCTTGTGTTTTCAGGGAAATGGTAATCTTCAGAACAGTAGTTTTCAGAAAGTAACTGCTACGTGCGTAATAGCATGCGCTAAAATCAAGTCCGGCAAAAAATATCACACGCGGTGAAAATTATCGTGCATGCGTTAAAATATCGCTTTAAAACGCTCATTGCCTGATAAATAATGCTAAGAACACCACTTCTTAATTCAGACAAGTGTTCTTTTAGTGAATCGATCGTTAACTCTAAAAAAAAAAAAAAAAGTGATAATATTTTTAACACATGCTATAAATAGCACTCGTTTTATCGACCTTAAGTGAATCGGCCCCTAAGAGTTTATTTAATTGTGAAATTCCTCTATGTATGATTTAAATGCAATTGGGATAAAATATTTTTTTTTTATCTCCCACTTGTAGCTGAACAGCCCGTTAAATCTTGAGCAAGCTGCATATGCACGGGATGCCTTAGCAAAGGCAATATATGGACGCACCTTCTCTTGGCTCGTCAGTAAAATTAACAAGTCACTTGCATACAAGGTACAAAGTGCTATGATTTACTGATTATACTGTAAAAATGTGAGAAAGCACTGTTAGTGTGCCAAAATAACAGTTTGTGAGGTTGTGCATAATTGTGTTCCATTGTAGCAACATAAGCACTTACATATGACTGAGTATCACAAGTGTTATGACATTTAATTTGTTTTCCTTTTTGTTTTTCTGTTTGTCTACTCCATTCTCTCTTGCCAGTCTCTTTTGTTTTCTGTTTTTTCTTATGCTTTTTCTATCTTAACTGTTGCTGTTTTGTCAACCTAGCTTATTTTTTTTATATTTTTTGGTTCTACCCCTAGTGGTAGTTTTGTAGAAAATGCAGACAGGCTTCCCTGGCCCAGATTCTTGCCCCAGCAGTAGCTTGCTGGAATCTGCATTGAGGGCAGAACTGGTCCAGAAATTTTCTAAGGCATGCCAGAAACTGCAGGAAGGATTACCAGGCTGAGCATTTCCCTGTTTAATCAGACCTGGCTATTTAGCTCTTTTTATTCTCTTTAGTCAGCCTTTAATGGTAGGTTGATATGTAGATGAGAAGCAGAACCAATCCTGGTTGCTCTAGTGCTACCCCCTTATCTTGTCACCTTCCTGCACCTTAGGCCAAGGGGGCTTAGCAGTAAAAGGCCTGTACTTCCACTAAAGTTACCAAGGGTTTGCAACCTCTGTTAAAGTGCTGCCTCGTGGCACAAATTACCCTGGTAAAAAGTGGAAGGTAGGCAGATAAGAGAGATTGATTTGTGATGGGGAGTTTGGGAGACATTAGACTGGTTGGGGGTGTGAGTTCAATGAGAAGGCTGCATCCTGAATGAAATATTTAATTTCGGCTGTTTCATTCAGTCCAATAGAACGTAGACAAAGTAATTTTATTTTACCAACATATAACTCAGTCGTTCTTGAGAAACTCAGGTACTGTGCATTGTTAAGAGTAAATGGCATTTTATCTCTTCTAATGAAAAATTTTACAGTCTAATTTATTCTAATTTAATTAAATGTATTTTAGGGGAGTGATGTTCTGAGCATTGGGAATGCTTCTGTCATTGGACTTCTAGATATATACGGTTTTGAAGTTTTTCAGCACAACAGGCAAGTTCCTCTCTCATTCAGCTAAGAAAAATTATGTATATTTTAAGTTATATTTGTGTATTATGTCTTTCATGGGCCTACTTTAGCCTATTGTGTGCACAGAACACTTTTTTTCTCTGCATAATTGAAAGTAGAAACATTTTTCTTTAGCACCACCTAGTGGTGAAAAACACATGTGCTGCTTCTCATGCAGTCTACAAAAATCTGCAGAAGTTAGCAATGTGGCAAATGCTATTTGCTTGTATTCTGAAATTTAGGGGAGTATCCTTTGTATTTAGTAAACTATGCCTCATGCTTTTCTGCTTATGTTAAATAAGGGGAATACAGCTCTCTTAGTAAATAGGTTATATTTTCACCTTGATTGAAAGCTCTTTTAAGCAAAGCCCTTTATACCTCTTGTGTGGGTTTTTGGCTGCTTTATATATAAATTTGTATGTTCAATGTATTTATCGTACAGCACTGTGAAATATGTTGGTACTAATAACAGTGAAAACAGTGGGTTGGAATTATATGAATAGGGATGAAAGATTTTTAACCCAATTTCTTATTTTGTCTTCCAAAACCCTGTACATTCATTTTATCCACACTTTATTACAGTTTTGAACAGTTCTGCATTAATTACTGTAATGAGAAACTACAGCAGCTTTTCATAGAATTAACCCTAAAATCCGAACAAGAAGAGTATGAATCTGAAGGTATTGCGGTAAGTAGTCAAACCAGGTAGTTGTTTTTGAATTTCTGATTTGGTGGCAAGTTTTGGTTGAATAAAAACAAGATTTTCTACCAAATAAAGCCCCTGTAAGCTGACAGTGTGCATAGAGGCTACCTAATAGCCAATCTTAGCCCTTATTTGGCACCTCCATGAACTTTTTTGATGCTTGTGTTGCTCTCCAAGTCTTGTTACATTTGCCTGTGGCTCACAATTAAGAAAGGTTTGGCACCCCTGCCTTAGAACAACATATTTAAAAGAAGAAGGAAAGGTGGAATCACTGGGGTGGTGCCAAAATGTCAGGCAGTGGCACCCCCCAGTGATTGTATTCGGTTACCTGATACCTTGGGCTGGTGCTCCTGTTAGCAAAAAAAATGCACCAGCCCAGGGTACATGCAGGCCAGTGATCTTCTTCCATCTTATTTGCTCTGGCTGCACTAAAAGTCAGCTTTTATGCTGCACTGGCCAATCTCTGAGTCGCTCTGGTCTGTGTGCCCACACTCAGGCGGTAACTGTAGTTTTTAGTGCAGGCAAGTGCATCCGCTTCTCTCAGCCTTAAGGGAAAATGCAGGCCTCAGAGAGGCAGATATACGCACCTTGTGCCCTTACTCTGAAGCCTTGAACATAATTTCTACACCCTGTTATTAACAGGTTAATGTTATCAGGCTTTCAAAGTAACCTATTTTATGAATTCAGGCAAGCCTCACATAGGTATGATGTATTATGACTGTTTCTTATACATTAATGGTAAATGTTCCTATAATGAATGTGGAGCTAAACATATACAGTAGGTGACTCCAGCATATGCAGAATAAAGTGCTATGCTTATGATCTACCAAAGAAACTTTACGGCATATAGCTAGGGTTGAGCAGGAGAGCTGGTTGTACCAATTTCCTTCTCTTTAGCTGAATTCTGGCATCCCCTATATATAAATTTTGGTCTGCTTTGCGTAAACTTTTTAATTTAACACATAAGGGCTTATGTAATAAAAGGCACTAAGTTTGCATAGGAGCAGTAACCTATAGCAAGTCAGTGGGCTAGCTATAGATAGCATCATTCCCCAAGAAAACTATAATAACCAGTAAGTCACAAATTGGAGATCCTTGGTATTTACTTTTCTTTTTAGACTGGTTTTTGACCAATGTTATGTTTGTGTAATTTCAATATATTTGTCACTGCTTCCATCTGATATCCAGTGATATCTGCCAGATCAGCACATCTGCTATATGGAAACTGCAAATGTACTATGCATAATCGCTGTATGCTGGAATAATGCAAAATATGTTAGTGCTTTAGAAATACAGGATATATTATTTCATGTTAAATGCATCTGTAGTATGAAAATAAAGCATATAATTTACACTGGATTAAATTTAAAAGTTTAATATGGTAACTATATTTAATTTGATGTATGTATAAGAGAGAACATCTGGAATAAATGTTTTTTTGTTCCTTGACATTATCTCTTATTGTTACATTCATTATTCTAATCAATAATTATTTTTTGTTGTTTCAGTGGGAATCTGTCCAGTACTTTAACAACAAGATTATTTGTGATCTGGTGGAAGAAAAGTTCAAAGGCATTATTTCCATTTTAGTAAGCTGCTTATATTTAAAATATATTATTTTAATAACTTAATAGTGTAGAAGAAGGAAAATAATACTATACACACAGTAACTAGACGGGTACTTTCTTTTATAAAAGAACTTGGGACTATGCCTTTTATATGTCCAGCAATACTTTTGCTTCCATCACGTTTTATACTGAATTGAAACCTGTATTTGTCCTAGTGGGTAAATTATTATGAGCTGTGATGTTCCTCACCATTCTAATGACATATATTCTAGTAACAGATAGTTAAAACATGGGTTGCATATTGTGACTGTTGCTTCTATGAAGTCTGGTTCTAAAAGGAATACTGTTGCAGGAAAACATGCTTTTTTTCCAAAACGCATCGGTTAATAGAGCTTCTCCAGTAAAATCCTGCATTCAAATCCATTTTTCAAAAATGCAGACAGATTTTTTTTATATTTAATTTTGAAATTTTACATGGGGATAGCCATATTCTTTATTTCCCAGGGTGCCACAGCCATGTGACATGCTTTCATTAACTTCAGTCACACTTTATTGCTGCGCTGCAAGTTGGAGTGATATCGGTCTTCCGCCCCCTCCCCCCTTCCTCAGGTTAGGTCTTTTCTCCACTTTTTTTTTTTTTTACATTCATGTGGGGAGAGTAAGCCCAGCCATTCAGGAGCCCCTCATATAAGATATTAACATAACAGAAGGGAACTGTAAATAATTAGATACATTAATTATTGTTGTAATTTCTTACACATTTCATCTCTATAGGATGAAGAATGTTTGCGGCCTGGTGAAGCCACAGATATGACATTCCTTGAAAAGCTTGAAGACACTGTAAAAAACCACCCGCACTTTGTTACGTGAGTACAAAACTGCTTAGATGTTCTTAGAAACCATTTCATAATTTTTATTTTTTATTTTTATATCAAAATTATGATGTATACTCCTTCAATAAGTCACGAAAAAGAGGATTTAAGGCCAAAAGAGAAATATTCCACATTTCTCTTAAAGCCTGTATGACTTTTAAATAGGTTTATAGAACACAGAAAATACTTAACTCAGCCATAAAATTAGCTTCATTCTGTGTATAATCATCTTTTTAGTGAATCCAATATGCCTTTGTGCACTGTATTGATCTGGAAACTGCAGCAAAGGAGCACATGGACTCCGTGGTGGATAATGTTTTTTTTTTTTTGTTTTTTTTAAATCTTCTTAAGTTTTGCACTTTTTTTTTCCAACATTTGTACATCCTTATCTATTGTTCATGCTGTACTGTTTAATATTAGTAAGGATGTCACATTCCTGAAACACAGTAAGAAGTCACACTTTTTTTAAAATTTTTCTTTTCAGACACAAACTTGGTGATCAGAAGTTACGCAAGTCTCTTGGGAGGGATGAATTCCGTCTTTTGCACTATGCAGGAGAAGTAAACTACAGTGTAGTAGGTAATTCATGAGTTAGATAACCATTATTGTCATTTAATTTTTAATTCCTGTACTATTTTGTATCTGGATAACTGATCCTGCATTCATTTATTGCCATTTCTATTTCCTGCAATGCATGAGAATGTTGAATCATTTGATACAGGGGCAATAATAAATATTGACTTTAAGTAAAAAATGTTTTATTTCTACTGCAGAAATAGTAATAAGGAATCCCTGCTATTTATATACTAAACACGAATTTGTATTCATACATCTCCTACAATAAATATTTGACAAGGATATTTTCAAAGAAGGTATGGGCATCCAAACCCTTTTCGAGTCTTGGCAAAGAAAATGTATGTGCCAATAGCCCAGTGATACTATGCATAAAGTTAGATTTATATGCAGCTTGTTGGCTTGCACCAACTATGGGAGGAAACCGCATACATTTTGCTGCAAAATAAAGATGAAAATGTCATTAATATAATTTGTCTTATTTGTTACATCTACATTTAAAACCTCTGTTTAAAAAACATGTAATCAAATTTACCATGTTTCCTATATATTATCCTATATAATCCTATGTATTATATATTGCTGTACAGTGTGTTGTGGGGGAGAATCTAACAAATGTGTGGTGATTGTCCTATTGCTATGATTAATTGTACATTTATATGTTCTTTAGGGTTTTTGGATAAAAACAATGATCTGCTTTTCCGCAATTTAAAAGAGGTGGGTAGCATGTAGCTGATCTTACATCTTTTTGTATTGGGCAAATTAATAAATGCCACATTATTGTTAATAAGGAAACCACTGACTACTTGCATAGTTATAATATAGCTTGTGCTTTTCACAAAGCTAATTCTCAGTAGCACAAGGTTTGCAACCTGCAGGTCTTAGAGTGTCAGGCAGTGGAATGTGTTTGATAGTGGCTGGCTATTGTCAAAAGAATCTTAGTGAATAAATTCCCTAAGGGCAATGGTACAAGTAGGGGATTGTCCACTTTCCTCTGCCTGTGTTTGAGGAAAGGTGGAGTAAAGTGGATCTGCATTAATTCACTGTCTTCTGTAGCACCATTCCTCAGATTTATCAGATCTAATGACTACATTACAAAGGAAATACTCTCAGTATAGCAAAATAAAACTCTCTGCAGTAAAAGGACAACATTTTAGTCACAATAAGGCAAATGTAGACGATTAAAATAGCCAGTGTATCCCTTTCTCTATCACTCTATTGTGGGATAGAGGAAGGCTGAAGCTGGGCACACATTGTAAGATCTGCATGTTTTGGACCATTTTGTCCTCCAACACAGCCGGCCAAATCAGGACAATCCAGTCATTTGACCCCCTAGGCCAGATTAATGACCTATGGGGAGAAGAACTTATCTATATGGTCCTCATCAGACTGAATTTTCAAGCATGCCTGATCAATTTGTGGACAATAAGCTATCTAAGGGGTCCTATTCCAAGCACTTCTGCTGATACATAAATGCTGCAATTTGTTTTCCGGTCATGTTTTTCTGTATAGGAGGCTGTAGTGCACAGCTACATGAATATGTAATGTTTTACTTCATTTTTTCTGTTTACAGGTCATGTGTGACTCCGGGAACCCAATTGCACATCAATGTTTTGATAGAGCGGAACTGACTGATAAAAAAAGACCTGAGACGGTATCAGTACATTTATTGTAATAGAAAAGAAGTGTTTAAAGTTAAGGCTAAAGTGTACAGTGTCTAGTTCATATATTTTGAAACCCCTTTATATATTTAAATTATTTGTTAAAAACATAAAGAGCCCATTAAATAATTGCTCCAGTGCTATTCTTATTTAGTCAAGTGGTAATTTTGCAGTGCTGGATGCTAAATATTAGTAATTTGCCAAAATGTGCCCATGGACTGGCCTTTTTACTTAATTGTAGCAAAAAACTTTGGCACAAATCATTGTGTTTCCCCCAGGCCACTCTGCAACTGCTTTGCCTTACTACTTTACATTGCAGTTGAGGCTGCAACTACTCTTGGCGCTCTGTAGTAAATACACTGAAAGACCTTAGTTTCAGCACACAGAGGGTTTTTCCCAGGCACCGGGCCTGGGAAGATGGGGTGCTGGTAGAATTGTTAACCGTTATAGATACCTCGGGAACAATGTGGGCGTTGGATGGGGGAAAAAGAACCAGTTCAGTTTTAGAGAGGTTTAATTTAAGGTAACGTTGGGACATCCAAGTGGAGATAGCGGACAGGCAGGAAGAGACGTGAGTTAGAAGCTCTGGGTTGAGATCAGGAGAGGAAAGATAGATCTGAGTATCATCAGCATAGAGGTGGTACTGAAAGCCAAAAGAATTGATTAATTTGCCAAGTGAGGAGGTATAGAGGGAAAATAGTAAGGGGCCTAGCACAGAGCCTTAAGGAACCCCGACAGAAAGAGGCAAGGGAGAAGATGATTCACCATTGTAAGAGACACTGAAGGATCGATCTGAGAGCTAAGATGATAACAAGGATAAGGCAGTGTCATGAAGGCCAAGAGAACAGAGAGTCTGGAGGAGAAGAGGGTGATCCACAGTGTCAAAAGCAGCAGAGAGATCGAGAAGTATTAGTAGCGATTAGTGTTTTTTGGCTTTAGCTGAAAGGAGGTCATTTGTTAGTCGGGTTAGAGCAGTTTCGGTGGAGTGTTGTCTAAAACCAGATTGTAGGGGATCCAGGAGGTTATTGTCAGAGAGGAATAGCGTCAGTCGGTTGTAGTCTAGGCACTCGAGCAGTTTGGAGATGAATGGGAGCAGAGAGATAGGTCGGAGGTTAGTAGGATTGGGAGGGATCAAGGGAGGGTTTTTTCAGAATAGGGTTTACAAGTGTATGACTGGTTCCCCTGTTGGGAGGGAACAGCACCAGCCCGGGGTAGCTGCAGCGCTTCCTCCTTCCTGCTTTGCGAGGGCACGCATGCGCAGTAGAGTGAAAAGCCGTACTTTAACAGAGAAGTCGGCTTTTCACTCTACTGCGCATGTGCCTACTGCATAGTCACAGCTTAATGAAGCAGGAAGGAGAAAGCGCATCGCTCCAGGTACCCCAGGCTGGTTCTGTTCTCTCCTAACAAGTACAAGGTAAGCGATTAAAGTCACTTGGGGGTGCCTAACATTTTGCACCCCCAAGTGACTGCCTTTCCTTGTCCTTTAAATAAAGGTTCCACAGATTTAATTATAAAATGGAGTGCTGGATGATATATTTTGACATAAGCACTCACCAGAGTCCCAGTTAAAGTGAGGATCCCTCTAAATATTAAAATAAATAGTACAATGTTTTAGTATATTTACAAATCTTTTTTGCTGTTTGTAGGTGGCAACTCAGTTTAAAAATAGCCTGTCCAAGCTGATGGAAATTCTTATGTCAAAGGAGCCCTCTTATGTCCGATGCATAAAGCCCAACGATGCCAAACAGGCAGGTATGAAACGGCTACTTCCTTATATGATTCATTTTTGGAGTTTTTCAAGTACAAAGAAAATTGAGCTAGTACTTGCAGTAAGAAGAGCTCTTATGGTTATTTTTTCTTTTCTTTTGAATTTGAATACAAAGTTTTTAAGAATTTGTTAGTTGCAATGCCCATGGGAGTCAGGTCTCAGTGCCATAAACACATGAAAAAAGTGTTTGTATATAAGTGGCCAGCAACTTCCTTGCACTGTGGGAGGTAATACAGCCTGTGGGCAGAATCATGAAGTTAGCACCCTGCATTGTTATTGATCCCCTTGAGTGCTGTGGGCACTGGGCATTTAAAGTATTCAGTTTTGCCTTATATCTAATTCTTGGGATAACCAGCTTTCTGTTTGTGAGTTATACAGGATTTACTTTTGGATGTCAGATGTTTAATGTGCTAGATATGCTCATCATTGCAAAAGTTGCCAAACATGCCTAGGTATGGTAAGGCAGTCTGCTGCTGTTGACTTCCCTGCCCAAACATTTCTAAATATATGCCCACCTCAAAGATACCGTCATGCAGTCCACACTCTTAAAGGCATTGGCATATCTGGAAGAGGTGAGGGGCTACAGATTTTTTTGGTTATTGGCCAATGAATACACCATTGCTATTTGATGATTTATGTGTAGGGCTTCATAGAACATTATCTACCCTTTACAATCTGCTGATCTGTACTACACTGAAGTTTATTTCTGTACAACCACCTTAAGGTTCAGCTGATTTTTATTTTTTTTCTCTGTGTATTAAGCTCGTTTTGATGAGGTTCTGATCAGGCATCAGGTAAAGTACCTGGGACTCATTGAAAACGTCCGTGTACGTAGAGCTGGATTTGCATACAGAAGGAAATATGAAATCTTTTTACAAAGGTAAATGTTTGAACATCCTTTTTATTTTTTGTAATGATTCTGTGAAAGATACACTCAGTAGCATAAAAATGTATTGTTGGCTAGGAACTCGGGCAACCTTACCGACTTCTGTAACGCTTTATTAAACCCACAGATACAAATCACTGTGTCCCGAAACTTGGCCAAACTGGGATGGGCGTGCCCAAGATGGAGTGGCGGTTTTAGTGAAAAGCTTGGGATACAAGCCTGAGGAGTATAAAATGGGGAGGTATTGATTTTTTATTAACTTTTATTATGATTTTTTAATTATTAGCTTTCCTATTCTGCCTCTTTCTGACCTGTAATAAAAAAATATAAAAAAAAAAATTGGGTCAGGGTCACTGACCATGAGAACCAAAAAAAGAACAAAATCACCACATTTTAATTATTTTTAGTGCTATCTTTCTATTTAGTCCCTCTACCATACAATTTCATTTTTGGCTTTGAATCTGCTGTTTGATTGCTTAAGTTAATTAAGACTTATCCAGATAGCTGGTATACAGCTTTACAGCTGTGCAGCAAAAAAATGTAATTCTAAAAACTATAAAAAAATAAAAATAAATGAAAACCAATTGCAAATTGTCCTAGATTACAACTGTACTTAGTGATACTTAAATATAATTATAAGATGGGGAGATGATTTAGGAATTGTACGGCTGGCATATCTGTGATCTGCGCTGGAAGATATAGTTCTTTTAGTTTTCCCACAATGTGTACAAATGATTACTAAAGGGACTAAAAATGTAATTAAACTTAGCTTTTATAGGTGAATACATAGTTACAGCAACAGCAGAGATCCCGACCCCAGGAAATGTCAGGTGACTGGGTATGAGCAGGCTTGAAGGGTTCAACACTAAACCCCACATCCACACAGTCTGGTACACCACTATACACAGACAGGTAGTGATGTAAAGAGACCATTACATTGCCTGGAGTATTGTACCCTCAGATGGGGGGAATGGTGTTTTCCCAGAGAGGAAAACTACCAAGGCTACCAGCTGCATATTTTGCACATTCCTTGCTTGGGAAGCAAGGGTAAGCTATCCTTCTACTATCCATAACCTTGAAATTACTGTAGAATACATAATAATGAAGTTGTTTTTTGTGGAGAGCAAGTTGCATTTCAGGAAAAATTCACATAGCCTGATTTGTATTGCTAAGTTACCCAGGCATGAGTTAAAATTGGTGTTGTACATCTTTAAATCTATGTTATAATTCTCACAAGCCTAATTTATATTTACTTTTTTGTTCAGTTCACTGCATTCTGCCTTTCTCAAATCTTAAATCTTGTCTTGGGCTGATACAGTTATTTAAAGAATAACTGCTATACACCTGTATACATTTGTGTAATCTATATATGAATGTAATTAATGTACATTTTCTTGTTAGACATGACTATACCTTATTTTTTCTGTTCTTTTCAGAACCAAGATCTTCATTCGCTTTCCAAAAACCCTGTTTGCAACAGAGGATGCTTTGGAAGAGAGAAAACAAAGCATAGGTATGTTCTGGCCCTTGCTTTTAATACTATATGCACTTCTGCTCAACTTTTATTTCTTAACTTTTATTTCTTATTGCTTCCAATGTTTTGCTACTTTTTTAAGAAAGGCTTCCACTTTAAGTGTCTTGAAGTGAAATCATGCCCACCCTGCAAACTGTTGGGCAACTGTTGGGTTGTTTAGCCACGCTACAGCTTTCATGTGCTCTAATTCTTTGTTCTTATCTCCTGTTCTTTACTGGTATCAAACAACATTAGTTTTTTTTTTCCCCCCCCCCAATTTCAGCAACCTTTCTTCAAGCTAGATGGAAAGGGTTCGTTCAACGCAAGAAATTCTTACACATGAAACATTCCGGTGAGCACTCTTGGGTATATCCAATTTTTAATATTTTTTAGCATTCGGAGGTCATATTTTATGTATTATCTTTTCAATTCAGCAAGGCACCACAGTCATGTATTTATACATTTAAAATGTTTATGTTAAATCCACATTAGTGGATACCATAATGAGAGAGGGCATTGCAACATTTACAGATTTATTATCGTTGGTCAAGAGAATTTTTATTTTGTTATGCAGTTCCCAGACCAGTGCCTGTAATTGAATTCAGCATGAAACTGGATGAGAAGGCATACTCACACTGAGGGGCACATTCATGAAAACACGAGTTCGAATCCCGAATGGGATAAATTCAGATTGGATATGATTTCTTAAGATCGCAAATATCACGAAAATGCTTACTAAAAAATCGTATTAGTCGCGATAATATTGTATTGGCAAACCGAAAGTCACAAAATTTTCATACCGAACGAGTGTAAACAGCGGGAAAACCTTTCCGATATTTTTCACGCAAGCATACGGAAAAGTCGCGCGGGTGTCGAAAAAGTTGTGCAATCGACGAATAATTCGATCCAAGCGTTCGCGTCTTGGTAAATCTGCCCCTATAGCTTATAAATGTAAAAGCCTTGCTTTAACAATGTTTTTTAGAATTATTTACACATAGATGTGTACTTGTTAAAAGCCATGTATCAACAGAGCACTATGCTTGCAACAGGAAAGCATGCTGTTTTTGACTTTAGGTGCAAATAGTGATTATTCACTGTGTTCAAATCTGGCCTTCAGCCTTAGGCCATTTGTGCCAAGTTATCCATATGGAAAACCTGGTAACTCATGCCCCAGTGTCAGTAATTGAGCAGGTGATTCACAGCTTTATGTTTAGTACCCATGTTCTTGTACAAATATAAATAATTAACTTCTTCCTTATTAATATAATTAATTTGACTTTAAAATTTAATTTTTCTTTTTTTTATTTTTAAAGGTAAATTTTTATTTGTTTTACAAAAATCGAACAAGACAACAAAAATGAAACATGAGTGTTGCTATGCAATTTGTTACAATAAACCAATAACAATGTATTGAAATTTTATTTTTCTTTTACAGCAATTCACATCCAGTCATGGTGGCGAGGAAATGTTGGTCGCAAAAAAGCTGCCAAAAGAAAGTGGGCTGTGGAAGTCGTTCGACGGTAAGTGTAAAGGTTTATGCTTTGTTTGAGTGTTTATCTGCCTTATGGCTTGCATGTATAGCTTGTATTTTGATTAAAACCTTGCTATTTATAGCCTATATTATAGGGTACATATAGGGCTATAAACGACACTACTTCCTTTTTGGGGGCCCTACAGTGAATCAATACATATCTATGTAGCGTCAATGCTTAAATTTGGATATTTTTGGATTTCATTTGAGATTTTCCTTGAATTTACAAATTTCCACAGAAACTTGGCATAGTAAAGGCTCTACTTATGGGAGACACTGTAGGACAGTGGGACATTATCTGCCATAAGCAGAGCCCTTTTTATGAAAAGTGTTAAGAGGCATTTTGTTTAGCCACAGCTGTCCAGCAGAGCACTGCTGCAGGACATAAGTTGCGTGTTCCATTAGACTAAATATCAGTTTTACTGTATCTACAGGCTGTCTTTATAATTTACAACTTACTGTAAGAAAATACAATAATCATTTACCAAGATCCTTGGTGTTTATTTAAACTGATATAGACACATCATTATCACTTCAAATTGCTTCATGTTTCTTACTTTGCTTTCCCACAGCCACTCATTATTGGATTCATTTAATTACACTGGTCAAAATTGTATCAAGTACACTCAGGGGCCGGTCTTAGGCCAGTTGGACCTATTGAGCCCAATAGGGCCCCACGCTAGGGGAAAAAAGCAAATAAAGCTGTCTAGCCAGCCCCAACAACAATTGCCTGATATTGCTGCTGTGTGTTCTGGGACATGAAACAGAAAGTGAGCACTGCATTCATGCTGCTACCCCAGGGTACGCAGTATCTTTCACTGTGTATAGTGTACTTGAGGGGCCAATAATCTGTCCCAAACTGTTTATAGTATGCTTGATATATCAGTGCCCAGTGCTTGGAGGCTACATTGTGCCATAAAATGTTGGGGGCCAATAAATCAAGAGAAAGGTTAAAAGGCAGGGTTACAGCCACAGAGCGAGAGGCAGGGACTATTTGCCCACCCAGCCCTGGAACCCTGGGCCAGCTGGCAACACTTTTTTTGCAGGGGCCCCACCAAAATGGTCCTAATTGGGCCTCACAGTTTATAAGAATGGCCCTGAGTACAGTGAATCATAACAACCAATCATATATGATCAAAGCTAATAGCTTATTGGTTTGTATGGGTTACTGCACTGGAGCAATTTGACAGCCTATTGAGTCTTTGCATTAAGCATTGATGTAAGCAGTGTATCTAGCCTATCCAGCCCCTCAACAAAGCCAAACATAACTGCTGCAACAGCTATTGTTAAGGAGAGGTGTGAAGTTGGGGCCAGAGGGCACAAAAGGAGTCTTAACAGGGAATTGATATTAAAGGTTGGCAATGTGTTAGTTTTAACTTGTCACATTATGGCCAGAAAGTGATACTGTTCTGAGCTTATAAGGACCTGGAACAGTATCACTTTAAAGGAGATATAAAGCCTACATTTGCCTACAGTGTATATCAGTTGGGCACGTCTCCCCCACCCAAATGGCATCATTTGTACTGCATATATCCCCTCCGTTTGCCAGCACCATCACCTTTTCCTAAAGCAAATAGTAGCTTTCACCCGGTGGCCATTTTTCATCTGATACATAATCAGATACAGTTAAATCTGCAAACAACATATCAACACAGAACCTTATTCAGCATACATTTAATCAAGAATACAGGCTCACACAGGCACAACTGTCTCTGATAAAAGTTCTGCTTTGTTCCTCACTGGCTGCTAGACTGGAGGGCATGTTTAGTAATCTGAGCTTAGAAAACTGAGCATGCCCACAAGCCAGAAGTCAAAGCAAATTCCTGAGGGATGGGGCCGAGTGGGTTACTGGAGAAGGAAATCTAAGTGATTAAGGAGATGTTGTAGCCTTACTATTAACCTCTGGACAACCAGTGTGACACAGGTATTGAAAGATTTCAAAGAGGCTCTTCACTGATTACATTTTTGTGTGTGGGGTTTCCATGTCCTTTAAGGTATAAAAAGTAAATGTTGTCCATAGAGACAGATTTTCTATGGACTATAGTTTTGTTATCCAGAGTTGTTGTTGGTATTTCATGTTACTGTCACATGTAGCTTGTTCAGAATGCTATTTTTTCATGTTATAGGTTTATCAAGGGCTTTGTTTACCGTAACTACCCCCGATGCCCAGAGAATGAATACTTCCTGGATTATATCCGCTACTCTTTCCTGATGAATCTAAGACGCAATATGCCAAAAAGTGTGTTGGATAAATCATGGCCTGTACCACCCCCATCACTACAAGAGGTGAGAGCAGATTGCTGATTGGCAGCATACTTCAGATGGGTACCAGACACAGGATGTACGGGCTGTGGCAGTCACTGACCTGTCACAAGCTGCTTCCAAATTGTTTGAATTTTAGCAAAGCTTGCTAGTGGCACACAGACAGAAATTTCATACAAAACGGGCTGTTGATAATGCTGATGATTTGGACCACCTCACTCCTTTTTACCCTCTGTAATTGGTAGTAACAATGTTCATATACATTACTGTACATTACAAAATGTGTCTTACACCAACATGCCTGCATTCCATGGGCCTTAAACAAGACAATCTATGCTTTAAGGTGGGGCAAGCCCTGGTTCATTCCTACATTCATTCTGGGCCTGCCTGTGATAGTTAAGTTTTGGGGGAAAGCGTTTCACTTAGTGCAGACCCTAAGCTTGCCAAATGTCTGTTGCCCAGAAGCATACATCCTCGGAGTGGTTAGAGCATAGTTCCTGGCAGATATTGGCATATCTTCCTGAGGCAATGAGCAATGATCCAGAACTTCAAACTTGTCACAGGAGCTCCCCATATTTTAAAGTGTGTGCAACACTCACATGCTCAGTGAGCTCTGAGCAGCTGTTGAGATGCTAAGCTTAGGAGTTGTTTCAAATTATTAAGCAGATAATTAGGTTGACCAGTTTATAGAAGCTGATGCTACAGGGCTAATTATTAAATTCTGATGCCAATTGTTCTGGTTTTTGAGCTGCCATGTAGTAATTAACCATATTAATTACTAGTTAGCCTTATATTGTGACTTTTTTTATTCTGTATAGACTCAGTAAGTGACAGCAGCACACAGAGCATGTGCAGTGAATCTGCAGAAAAGATGGGGAGCTACTGGGGGCACATTTGGTAATAACCAAAACTATACTGATATTTTGTTTTTCATGTATGTTTCCTGCAGGCTTCAGAGCTCTTGAGAGAAATGTGCATGGACAATATGGTATGGATGTACTGCAGAAGAATCAGCCCTGAAATGAAACAACAGGTACATTGTCATGAATATATCCAGTGTGAGCAGTTGGATCTGCTTATTATCATGCTGGATTTTGATATTTGTTTTTATATATTTTCATATATGTTTATATATATATATATATATATATATATATATATATATATATATATATATATTCATCAAACTGCTTACCTGCTAGACATGCATTATGCTCTGTGCTGAAACCTGGTAACTGAAATTTGATTTGCCTCCCCCATTCACTTTGCCACAGTTGACATTGTGAGAGGTAGCTTCAAGCGGCATGGGCAGCAGAAACACCACTTGTGTAATGTCCACACGTGCTTAAACATTTTTTAATGTATGTTCCATTTTAGAATTGAGAAAGAGATTTTTATTTTGCATAATTAAAATGATACACAAGTTAACGGCTCTATCTCTATACAAAATGGTGCAGAAGCAAACTTTTGTTTTGATGGTTTTGTTTCTAAAATTAGCCTAAAGCTAACGATGTGTGTAGTTTGCTGGTGCACACATGATACCTTGTATGTCTGTGCACTGACAGGCAGGGGATCAGCCGCACACGTAGCAAATTCCAACGCAAAAACACATAGTTTAGCATTTTTGCTTCAAAATATGTATGTGGCTATTTTAGGTTTCGGTTTTATAAACTGGAAAATAATAAACCCAATAGGTTTGTTGTGTGAGATAAGGACAAACTATTAAGATTTACTGCATTTTGTACAGATTTTTTTTCTGTATAGTGTTTTGCCTTTAAGAGACTATATTATTTAAATATTAGTGAATTAATTTTATTCTTTTAAGTTTATCTTTCCAATGCAAACACTGTCTGTGGCTGGTTGGCCACAGTCTTCATTTGTGTTAAGGTCCCCATACATGGTAAGATCCGCTCGCTTGGCGAGATCGCCAAGCGAGCGGATCTTCCCCCGATATCCCCACCTACGGGTGGGTGATATCGGGGAGCTTGAAGTTAAAAAAAAAAAAAAAATTATCCGATCATTTGGCCCTGGGGCCAAACGACCGGATTATGTAGGCGGCAATGGGGCAGTCGGTTCGGGGACCGCATCAACGAGCCGATGCAGCCCCCGATCCGACTGAATCTTTTAACCTGGCCGATCGATATCTGGCCAATTTCAGGCCAGATATCGGTCGGCCAGCCCGCTCGTTTCTGCCCCTACACGGGCAGATAAGCTGCCGAGTCGGTCCAAGGGACAGCTTCTATCGGCCCGTGTATGGGGGCCTTTAGTCTATTTACAAAAAGCTATTGTGGGCCAGGGATGGGTTCTGATGTGGAAAAAAAGAACTTGCTCTGCAGTATGAACATGGAATTCATGCAATATAGTTTTTTTTCATATGAAAGGTATTCTACTTTGCCTGTATGTTGTTCTCTCTCTCTGCAGCTGGAACAAAAAGTTGTTGCTAGTGAAATTTTTAAGGATAAAAAAGACAACTACCCACAAAGCGTTCCAAGACTGTTTATCAGCACCAGGCTTGGTAAGTGTATGATATAATCAATTTAATATATGTATGTATGTATGTATGTGTGTGTGTGTGTGTGTGTGTGTGTGCACTCACCAATATCGAGGCAAAGGCTGGGTGCTGACAAAAATAATGCATCAAACTCAACAGTAGAAAGCACTCACAGCTACAGCATCAATCAGGTCAGTGATTTATTTCAGCATACCATCTACGCGTTTCGATCACCACAGGATCGTCATCATGATGATAGACAGGAAGTGAAGTGTCAGGTTAAAAACCCGCAGTATCCAATCAGTGTTTATACAACATTAACCCATTCAATAACATGTGCAAAGTGTAATCAAATACCAGGTACTTAAAAAATCCCCATGTGATCAAAAATAAAATAATTATCAAACATCTAGACTCATGATAATACATAAACTAGGACATATCCCATATATATCAATGTAGTAAGCCACATGGCAAAGCTCATAGTGAAATATAATTTTAAAACACATATAAGTCAATCTATCAGGACACATGACAAAGTCACATGTCATATCTAAAAATTGAATTTATAAATATCACCATTAATTTCAATACTCATCTAATCTCATGCTAATACATAGACTAAGACATATCCTATATATATCAGTGTAGTAAGCCACATGGCAAAACTGAAATATGAAAAGTGAAATATGTTTTTTGTTTTTTTTTAAACACATATAAGTCAATCTATCAAGACACATGACGAAGTCACATGTCATGTCTAAAAATTGAATTTATAAATATCACCATTAACTTCAATACTCATCTAAACTCATGATAGTGCATAAACTAGGACATATCCCATATATATCAATGCAGTAAGCTGCATGGCAAAGCTCATAGTGAAATATAATTTTAAAACACATATGAGTCAATCTATCAAGACACATGACAGTCACATGTCATGTCTAAAAATTGAGATGATAAATATCACCATTAACTTTAATACTCATACACATTAACTATTACATACTAATAGGGAAAATAAGTTACCCACCCAAAGTTATAATGTGATAAAAACTAACGTGTTGTAAAAAATAATTTCATTTTCATAGTGAGATTTAGGGAATGTGAACAAATAAATGGACAAAAATTGTCCAATATTAATAAAAAACATTTCTTACAATCTTTATAAAGTTAAAAGCAGTCACACTTAAAAACATTTAAATTAAATCACGCTAATTAACTGACTTAAAATTACATAAACCAATCCTATCTAAAAAAAGATTGGTCTTAAGGCCATCATATAGGAAATACCCAGGGACACAACAGTTTATATAGAACAAGATAATGATAGCATCTCATTTAATCCCCTAGGGGCAATTGTGTCAAGTCTCCGGATCCATTGGGCCTCCCTCTGCAGCAGTAGCTTGGATCTATCTCCACCCCGTGCAAGGGGGGGAATATGATCAATCAATATTGCTCTCAGCATAGGCAGTGAATGTTTGCACTGTACAAAGTGTCGGGCCAGTGGAATATCTGATTTCCCAGATGCCAGGGCCAGACGAATCACTGACCTGTGATTATTCATTCTTGTACGAAAAGCTGTGATGCATTTACCGATATAGTAAAGGCCACAAGGGCACATAATGCAGTATATCACATATTCCGAAATACATGTCAGTCTATGTCTAATCAGATATTTTTTCCCGGAGTGTGGATGAGCAAATGTCACTCCGGTGATCAGACAACCACAAGTTTTGCAATTACCACATCGATAGCAACCAGGTTTACTTCCTTAGCCATGTGTCTGGTATCTCTGGTTTTAAATCTGTCACCATAAGTATGTCCTGAAGTGAACGTCCACGTCGATATGCACACACTGGAGGTGGCATGTTAGTAAAGGGCAAACCCGAATCCAATTGTAAAATTGGCAAATTGGCAACTTGACACAATTGCCCCTAGGGGATTAAATGAGATGCTATCATTATCTTGTTTTATATAAACTGACTGTTGTGTCCCTGGGTATTTCCTATATGATGGCCTTATGACCAATCTTTTTAGATAGGATTGGTTTATGTAATTTTAAGTCAGTTAATTAGCGTGATCCTAATTTAAGATATTTGATGCTATTTTGATCATCCACTATCCTAGGTGATGTTTCTTGGTCTTTATGTAGTGACTTCCTTAAATGTTTTTAAGTGTGACTGCTTTTAACTTTATAAAGATTGTAAGAAATGTTTTTTTATTAATATTGGACAATTTTTGTCCATTTATTAGTTCACATTCCCTAAATCTCACTATGAAAATGAAATTATTTTTTACAACACGTTAGTTTTTATCACATTATAACTTTGGGTGGGTAAAGGTGGCCATACACGAGGCGATTTCGCTCGTTGTGCGATGAACGATTATATCGACAAACGATCGTATGGCGATCGAGTTCCCATACGATATGCCATCCACGGGCAACGATAATTCGGGAAAGATTTTGTCGCATCATTATCGTAAAATACCTACGATCGTACATCTACGTACGATCGATGTCGTTGCTGGCAATCGTGACATGCGCAGAGAACAATCGTTGAAAGACAAATGTCTGACACTCACACCAACTGGCAGATTTTATCGTTAAACGACCAAAATTTTTAAACCTGGCCGATCGATTTTGGGGACGATAATGTCGGCTCGTTTAGTGGGCCGACGATCGTTCGTACACCACCAACTATACGATAACTTAACGATAGCATCGGATCGTTCGGGAATCGGTCGTTTGTAAGTAAAAAATCGGTCCGTGTATGGCCACCTTAACTTATTTTCCCTGTTAGTATGTAATAGTTAATGTGTATGAGTATTAAAGTTAATGGTGATATTTATCATCTCAATTTTTAGACATGACATGTGACTTTGTCATGTGTCTTGATTGACTCATATGTGTTTTAATATTATATTTCACTATGAGCTTTGCCATGCGGCTTACTACATTGATATATGGGATATGTCCTAGTTTATGCACTATCATGAGTTTAGATGAGTATTGAAGTTAATGGTGATATTTATAAATTCAATTTTTAGACATGACATGTGACTTCGTCATGTGTCTTGATAGATTGACTTATATGTGTTTTAAAAAAACCCAAATATATATATATATTTCACTATGAGTTTTGCCATGTGGCTTACTACACTGATATATATGGGATATGTCCTAGTTTATGTATTATCATGAGCCTAGATGTTTGATAATTATTTTATTTTTGATCATATGGGGATTTTTTAAGTACCTGGTATTTGATTACACTTTGCACATGTTATTGAATGGGTTAATGTTGTATAAACACTGATTGGATACTGCGGGTTTTTAACCTGACACTTCACTTCCTGTCTATCATCCTGATGACGATCCTGTGGTGATCGAAACGCGTAGATGGTATGCTGAAATAAATCACTGACCTGATTGATGCTTTATAGGTCCCTGGTAAGGCCTCACCTTGAGTATGCGGGGCAGTTTTGGGCTCCAGTCCTTAAGAGGGATATTAATGAGCTGGAGAGAGTGCAGAGACTGCAACTAAACTGGTAAAGGGGATGGAAGATTTAAACTATGAGGTGAGACTGTCGAGGTTGAGGTTGTTTTCTCTGGAAAAGAGGCGCTTGCGAGGGGACATGATTACTCTGTACAAGTACATTAGAGGGGATTATAGGCAGTTGGGGGATGTTCTTTTTTCCCATAAAAACAATCAACGAACCAGAGGTCACCCCTTTAGATTAGAGGAACGGAGCTTCCATTTGAAGCAGCGTAGGGGGTTTTTCACGGTGAGGGCAGTGAGGTTGGGGAATGCCCTTCCTAGTGATGTGGTAATGGCAGATTCTGTTAATGCCTTTAAGAGGGGCCTGGATGAGTTATTGATCAATCAGAATATCCAAGGCTATTGTGATACTAATATCTACAGTTAGTACTAGTGGTTGTATTTATAGTTTATGTATGTGAGTGTATAGATTGGTAGGTGTGGGTTAGGTGTGCTGGGTTTACTTGGATGGGTTGAACTTGATGGACACTGGTCTTTTTTCAACCCTATGTAACTATACTATGTAACTATATATATGTATGTGTATGTATGTATGTATATATGTATGTATATGTATGTGTATGTATGTATGTATGTATGTGTGTATATATATATATATATATATAGATATATAGATATATAGATAGATAGATATAGATCATAGGAAGCCGGCACTCACGTAAAGAACGAAGTAATTCGCCTGGGTGTAAGTACCATACTGTAAACGAGTTATAGCCCAAATTCAGGCACTGCTCACACAGGTCTTATGTAAATAGCAGGAGTAATGCCAGCACACACAGGGTTTCATACAAATGTATATAAAATGATATTTATTAAGAAAAAAAGAGCAAAATAAACATAGCAAGCCTCAACGTTTCAGTCCCCACTGGGACTTTCATCAGGAGGCAAAAACTGAAGCACCTATATTATATATATATATATATATATTATATTATATTGTCTTCAAATTGCCATCGAGTACTCATAGTAATTGTATTTAAATGTTACACCAATCTTTTTTTTAAAAAAAAATAATATATAATCTAAAAAAGTGGCTTAGGTACTGCTAAATGCTGATGAACAGCATCTAGCACTGATAAAAAAGGTAGCATTCAAGCAACCTAAGTTCTGAAGTTCTGATCTGGTTTGTATGTCTGATCTACTGATCTATTGGGATGAGGGCTGCGATCTATGGTGCACAAACCAAATGTTTGGGGGGGCGGAGTTATTATGTTATTAAAGTTTGTCAAAAAAGCACTTTTGATGCAAATTTTATGTAGCATATGTCTACGCTTTAAAACAGGCACTACATTATTTTAGCAGAAGCCCTCTTTATCACAAACATCAAGATTCAAGCCTTTTAAATAATGTAGCATTATGCCAGTCTTACTGTATACATCTTTTTTTATAAATTACAAATTATGGTGCAAGGGTGTTTGCAGGTTTTTTCCCCCCAACCCTCCAAAAGGTGCTTTGTGTTTTAAACAATATATTTTTTTGTTTCTATCAATTCTTACTCTGCTTTTACTTTTTGTTTGAAGGTAATGAGGAAATAAACACAAAAATTCTTCAAAATATGGAAAACCAAACACTAACGGTAAGCTTCCTTTTCTTTTATTTGTCTTTTACTTGGTCTAATTATGCATGTGTGATTTAGCTACTTTTGGCTGTGTTGCTTATTGATGGTGGAGGTGGAAGAAAAATTGTTACGGTTCACAAATTTTGGTTGTTTCCTTTTTTTAAAATTCCCTTTTAAAAATAGTTTGTATAAAAAAAAAAAGCAAAAGTTATTTTCACTAAATAACCATTTTACCTTTTTCAGTATGCTGTGCCTGTGGTCAAGTATGACCGTAAAGGGTATAAGCCACGGCGGAGGCAATTATTACTCACACAAAATGCTGCCTACATTGTGGAAGAAGCCAAACTAAAGCAGAGGATTGATTATGCCAATCTGACTGGTATGCATTTCTGTTCCAATAACTGAATCTTGATCATACAGTGGCTGAGTTAAGGCTGAAATGGCATGGGAAATGCTGTTGGTTTTTAGGAAAGCAAGTGCTTTCTAAAGCTTGCAAATATAATGGTACCAGAACAATTGCATGAGAGCTGAATAGACTGCTGGGTTTGCATCTGGCTTTACATTTTCCAGCTATCTCTGTAATTTCAGAGTCATGTACAGGGAACAAGCCAACTTGACAAGCAAAGCCTGGATGGAGTTGGACATTGTTTCCCCTTTCCTCTTCGTTTGTCCTGCAATAGTAAAATAAAGGCCCTCTAATTTGTGTTTAAACTTCTACAGTTTAAAAAGGATTATTTGATTGTACTAAACCTTGGTGGTAAGGGCTGATATACACAGTGATAAGCAGCGTCTTTTCCTTCCATCCAAATTTTGCATGTTTTGTTAGTGTAGGTTGTGCCATTGTAGATTATGCACTTGTAATGGTGAAGGACAAATATTATTTCAGGCTCACTAATCTAAAATGGGTATTGCTTGGCCCAATACTGTGGTATACCCTATGGGTGGGAGGCAGGGATCATATTGCATTCTTTACTTATTTACTGTTTACTGCCAGCACATTTCTGCAGCACTTAACAGAAATTATACAGGATTCAAATCTGTCCCAGCAGAGCTTACACATACACACCCACTATGGTCCATTTAATCAGCAACCAATTAACCTGCTAGTGTTAGTGTGGTGCAGTTTCTGTAATAATGCATGACAGTCCTCTTGTTTGCCAGAAAGGAAATAAATGGTTATGAATACCAGGAAGAAAATGTAGTCACTGGGTCTGTTTCCTGTCCTGCAGGTATCTCTGTCAGCAGTTTAAGTGACAACCTTTTTGTGCTCCATGTGAAATGTGAAGATAACAAACAAAAGGTAAGCTGCAAACATCTGTCCTTCAGAGACCATTTGCCTGTGCACTTTTGATTGTGCACCCCTTAGACCCCCCCCCCCCAAAGTAGTATGAAAAAGTAGCATGTAAATACCAATAGGCAAGTCCCCATGTGAGTGTGCCAATACACCAAGCAGTGACTATAAATACTGTAGTGTTCCATAAGGTATAGTCAGAATCTTCTTGCACTGTGAACCCAAAGTTTAGCATGGGGGGGGGGGGGCATTTGTTGCACCTCATGCAGATGCTTTTGGGAGTAATATTCAACCACAGCAGCTATTGTGCCTGTCTCAATTCTCGGCCCTCTCTGTTTTCATAAGTATGAGCTGCTTGCACTTTGCACATTAAGAAAAGGCAGACACAAAGCAAGATGCCATAGTCTTCAGATAATAAGGAGTTTCTGTTGCCGCAGGGAATGTACTGAACATACTATGTCAGTTTTTTTGTTTCGAGCTTTAGCTGATAAAAAGGTTCCAACAAATTGACACCCTCAATTAAGGACAAATACTATGATTACTTGGCAGTCTGGCTACCATGGCAAGAATATATCAATAAACAGGTTCCATCAGAACGGATAAACAAAAGGGGTACGAAAGTCACATACAGCAATACCTATACATAACAAAGACGGCACAAGAAGATCAAACTAAACAGCTAACACACAACTACCGAATATTGTTGATATGTATAAAAACTGCAAGGTTTACTTAAAATGATGTAAATATGGTTTACAGGTATTAATAGAAAATACATGTATAGGATGAACAATCACTGTACAAAATGTGCTTTTCTATGATGATATTACCTAAATAAAGCCTTGAATAGACAAAAAAAGGTTCCAACAAAGTGTTCATATATCTAAATCAGCCATTTGACAGTAATTGTAAGAACATCTAGGGCAGCCATTAAGTGTTTTACCCAAATCTCACCGTAATTAGTATACAGGCTTGGCTTTTAAAGGGTTAGTTCACCCTTATACAATTTTTAAATAATGTTCCTTTAATTCTGTCTGTCTTTTGTGTTTAAATGGAGGTCACTCACAAAAAACTCCTAGGTGTAATGTATGCTCTGGATCCAGTACAGATACCATTGTGAATGTGCAGCATGACTTGAACTTGAGTAGTAGAAGTCTTAAACATATTAGCTGTCTGGCTTAAGATATGCTTTTATATATTTTGTTTTTTTAGGGAGATGTAGTGCTACAGAGTGATCATGTCATTGAAACCCTGACTAAAATCGCCATAACTGCTGAGAAAATCCACAACATTAACATTATTCAGGGCAGGTACGTACAAAGCACTTTCTTTATTTGCCACAAACCTTGAACCCTGTCAATTGATAGTTTCTCAAGACTAGCCATTTGTGATGTATATGCTGTTTATCCTGAGTAATAAATTTCAGTGCAGGTGAATATAATATGTAAAAGGTTGTAAAAGTTATTTGACTATATGTAGGGGTTTTCTTTAATATATTTAATATATTTAGAATATCCATCAGAATACTGCACATACAAGTTTTATTTTGTGAGACGTAGTTTATTTATGCAAATACATTCCCTTTGTCAAATGCTGGGGATTCACCAAAAAGTTTTGGTTTACCTTTTTATATTAAACATATAAATGTTGTTGATTTGCCCATTTTTAGCAAATTTTCAATAGGTTTATTTATTTATCTATTTTTTTTTTTTTTTTTTTTTTACATTATTCACATTTCTATTATGCCTCTGCTGCTTGCATTTTAATGGCAAGGGGTGTAACTACAGAGAAAGCAGACCCTGTGTTTGCAGGGGGGCCCAGGAGTGTAGAGGGCCCAGGAAGGCCCAAATTAATGGCAATTTCAATATATCTTGGTAATAATGGTCAACTTAGCAATGTTTTGGGGCCCTAAATTGAATTTAATCTGGGACAGAAAAAAATATTTTCTCTGGCACTACATTTTTGCTGTTGAAGTCCACTCCTGTTTGTCTTGTCGTGTAATTTCATATAACTGCATGGTTGCTGCCAGAGAGCGGTTGAAATCTAAACTGAAGTTTCACTTCAGAAGTTCAGAAGTTAAATACTTGAAAAACTCTACAAAATAAAGCTTTTGTTGCAAATTATCTTAGGCTATCACTGTCTACCTTATACCAAAATTACCCCTTTATTCATCTGCACCAAGCCACATATGGACATGAGTGCTAAGGCCCTTGCTCCATTGATTCCGTCAACTCGTGATTGTGACATTGTATCTTTTCTACACAGCATCAAGTTTACAGTTGGGCATGGTAAAGAAGGCATCATCGACTTCACACCAGGCTCAGAGTTACTTATAGCCAAAGCAAAGAATGGGCACCTCTCGGTGGTAAGGGTTCAACCATTTTCCTGCTAATATCAGTGTTTATCTAAGCATCAGTGCAACTAGGTTTACACATGAGCAAACACCTTTACCAGGACTCTTTACATTTTTTTTTCTTGCAAAACAGCATTGTATAATTTAATTTTTGTAAGACTGAACTTGAGGGTTGTAGAAATAAATTCCTTCCAGTTGAAACTTGTGTTTGCCCCAGGACTGAAATATTCAATACTGGCAGCTTAATACATGTAATGGCAAATAATTAAATATACTTCCTATTGTTCATTTTTCTCTTCTAGGTTGCTCCAAGGCTCAATTCACGATGATGAAAACTGTTACCATAATAGGAATACAGTCCTCAGCCAATCAGATGGCTTAACATGAATACAAATTCTCACTGGCTGGACAGTACTTCCTTTATTGCAATACATGCCGACTCTGCTTTTATTTTTATAGTTACCAAAGACCTGCGCTGCTTTAAGCCATTTTAAGGACAAAATCATTTTATATAATATATATATATATTTGTCACATCAAACTTTTTATTTTTTAATTCTGCCCTGCTTTTGCACAGACTTCCTTACTGTTGACTTGTTTCTGACATTTCACATTCTCTTGCTGAAGGTGTAATGCGGTTAACCAGCAAAGAAGAATTCCAGCCACTTGCACAACTATGTCAAGTAGCATGGAAAACTCTGAATCCACAGCTATTTTGCTGTCAGAGCCCTGCAGCAAAGTTAAAATTAAGATTTAGGAGCACCGAAGGAAAAGATTGTTCTGCACTAATACAGAAAGCCATTTATGCTATCCATTTTTGTCAGTTTATTATAAATATGGAGGAATAACAGGATGTTCTAGATTTCAACTCCTTCAAACTGTGTTAAACGGAAAAAGAATGTACATTTTAAGAAAAGCCTTATACAGTTAATTATTTTATCCAAAAAAGGCCATATATAAGTAAATGGTAGACTTTATGCTAAATAAACAAAGATTTTGGGGCACCATATCAAGTGCATTGTATATTTTAGCAGTTGCAAGATGTGCAATAAATCTTCCTTTTCTTTAGGGCACTACTTCAATTAAACTGTTTTTTTGTTTTTGTTTTTTTTTTGTTTGTTTTTTTTCAAGTGAACTTTAAAAATTGCTGCCTATATAGTAAACTTACTCACCCAAAGAAAATGTACATTTGCCTTAATAAGAGATCTGTTATTTGCTGTTCTGTTCCATTTGGAGAACAAATGATTCCATGAGATGCTAACTATGCAACGCTAATTATTTCTAACTGCTAGGGCTTTCCCTGCTATTTCACCGTACTGTTTTATTAGCATGTAATAAATATTTTGCTTGCAGAGAAGAGAAGTTTTTTTTAGACCAATATCTGGTTTTAGTAGAACTGGGCAAATGCTTAGATATTCCACTTATGCTTTGAGATGCACTGACATACAAGATTTTGTTTGTGTAGAATTTTTTTTTTTTTTTAATTTGTTAAACACGCTATTCACTATGCAACATTTCAAGTCGTCTTTTGTATGAAGCACATATCTTACTGAAAAGGTGAAAAGGGCTTGTGAACCAAAATAACTGCCAATTGGTGCTCTAGGGAGAGAAGCAACGCCAGAAATACTTGTAATTTTTAATCATTTTGGTTGCTCGGCTTTTATTTATGATTATTTTATGCCTAATTTATCCATTCTAAATTCTATTTGAACCTAATGCTATGTGAGACACTACAAACGTAAAACCTGTTTTCTGAAGTGGAAAAAAAAGTTCAGCTTTCAGTTGAAAATGTTAACTGTGTTTGCTGTAAATGGTCTGGGGACTGATAAATGTAATTGGTACCATCCAGATTTATTGTCTTCTTTCTCAGTAGGTTTTATCAACATGCATTAAAATGCTTTATTACAGATAATCGCTTTTGTGCCTTCATCGAATGATAGCTTGTGATTCCTGCCTGCTAATTGCAGCTGCTAGTTAATAAGTCATTCTCTGCGCCCAAACAGTGATCTCTTTCTTCCAAATACACTGTTTTTTTTTTTAATTCAGTTCATAGTCTGTTGCTGGCATTGCACAAGCTCCTTTATATGTTGCCATTTTCCATTCCCCTAGATATGTTACTACAAATTAATCAGATTATAAGACACACGGGTGATTAATTGTACATTACTTTTACACAGTCATGGCAACTAATTGTCTTGTTGTAGGAATGGGATGGTGATGATACAGATAATAGGACTGAGTGCAAGTTTCAGCTGTAGAGTTGCCAGTAGAGAGAGACAGGCTGAATTAAATTAAATCAAATAAAAAAAAAAAATTGAAATAAAAAGGCCATTTTAAAATCATATTAAAGTTCAATGGGATGTTTTTGGACTTTGGTTACTGATGCCTGCAGGGTTTGCCACTTATGCAGTATTACTAATTCAAGGTGGAAGAAGCTTTTTGGCTCATTGCAGGCTGGCCACACACTCCTTCTCACCTTCCACAAGGCACCTTTCACATACTGTATAAATAATCCTGTTACAGTAAGCCTGGGCCGTGGCTGTGTTTTCAAGGTTGTGTGCCATAACTGTGGCTAGCCAAGAAGGGCAGTAAATTGCATTCTTCATACCAGGTCCAACTTCCTGGGTTTTTATATATTCTTTTCTAGATAAGCCACATTAGCATGGGTGTATGCACAATTTTGCTAGGATTAAAATGTTCATTAAAAAAAACCCTAAGGGCATTCCATTAATACTATGTGTAAAGAAAACTATATTATTTTTCTTAAAGTAAAGCCAAACAGTGTACAGGTAAATAGAATTCATGTTTGTGGCCTTAGCTCTAATTCTCCCTTAGCTAATGTAAACATCAGAGGGAGAAGTAATAATCTCCGCTGCATGCTGGCTAATGCGCGTAGCTTGTCGGGTAAATTAGGGGAGCTGCAAGCTATTGCATGTATTGAAAATTATGATTTAATAGGTATCACTGAGACCTGGTGGGATGATAAATGCGACTGGGCTGTGAATTTAAATGGGTATACACTTTTTAGGAGGGACAGAGAGATTAAAAAGGGTGGAGGGGTTTGTCTTTACGTAAAGTCAGACTTAAAGCCATGTAATAAAGACATTACCAATGAAAACGTCGAATCTCTTTGGGTAGAAATTTCAGTAGGGCTGAAGGTCACAAAGAAAATGATCATTGGTGTATGTTATAAACCACCCCGTATAGATGAGGGGGATGAGGCCCAGCTATTGTTGCAAATGGAGGAGGCTTCAAAACTGGGTCAAGTTGTTGTTATGGGGGACTTTAATTATCCGGACATTGACTGGAGTAATGGGGTGGCTAAGTCAGAAAAAGCTAGTAGGTTTGTAAATATGCTAAATGACAACTTTTTATTTCAGGCAGTTCAAGAACCCACTAGGAATGACGCTATTTTGGACCTGGTGATTTCTAATAATAATGAACTTATCTCTAACATTTGTGTGGGTGAGCATTTGGG
The DNA here is from genome assembly GCF_000004195.4 of Xenopus tropicalis. Classification (NCBI taxonomy): domain Eukaryota; kingdom Metazoa; phylum Chordata; class Amphibia; order Anura; family Pipidae; genus Xenopus; species Xenopus tropicalis. Next base: position 46,015,549 of record NC_030678.2, read on the forward strand.
GAACAGTGATCACAACATGGTCTCCTTTGAGATAATGCTGCAGAGACAGCACTATAAGGGAGTAACTAAAACACTCAATTTTAGACGTGCAGACTTTGCCAGTATAAGGGCATCTCTGCAATGTGTCAACTGGGAAAGGCTTTTCATGGGGTTAGACACAGAAGGAAAATGGAACATCTTTAAAACATTGCTTTGTAGGTATACGCAACAGTATATCCCCCTAGTAAGCAAGGAGAGGCATCGCAAAGCAAAACCTTTATGGCTGAATAAAAGTGTTATTGTCGAGGTTGGTAAGAAAAAACGTGCTTTTAGGGCATTCAAGTTAGCTGGGACAGCAGAAACTTTCATCAGGTACAAGGAAGCAAATAAAGCATGCAAAAAAACTATCAGGCAAGCTAAAATAGAGATGGAAAGGGATATTGCTGCTAGGAGTAAAAAGAATCCAAAATTATTTTTTAATTATGTGAATAGTAAAAAAATGAAGCAAGAAGGGGTGGGAACTTTATTATCACGGGGGGGTACGTTGGTTGATGAAAACGGGGAAAAAGCTGAAATTTTGAACTCTTATTTTTCATCTGTCTATACATCTGAGGAGCCAGATAATGAAGGCTTCCCTTGTAATATGCCCAGTGCTAGTAATTTAGCTACTGACGCATGGGTCACTCGGGAGGAAATTCAAAAGAGACTTGAACATGTAAAGGTAAACAAAGGTCCAGGGCCGGATGGGATTCATCCCAGGGTATTAAATGAGCTGAGCGCTGTGATTGCCAAACCTCTTCACTTAATTTTTCAGGATTCATTGAGGTCTGGCATGGTGCCAAGAGACTGGCGGATTGCTAATGTGGTGCCGTTATTTAAAAAGGGATCCCGTTCTCAGCCTGAAAACTATAGGCCTGTTAGTCTGACATCAGTAGTAGGAAAACTTTTGGAAGGGGTAATAAGGGATAGGGTACTTGAATACATTGCAGTTCACAATACTATTAGTTTGTGCCAGCATGGTTTTATGCGTAACAGATCTTGCCAGACTAATTTAGTTGCCTTTTATGAGGAGGTGAGTAGGAACCTTGATGCTGGAATGGCAGTTGATGTCATCTACTTGGACTTTGCTAAAGCGTTTGATACAGTACCTCACAGAAGGTTAATGATCAAATTAAGGAATATTGGCCTAGAACATAATATTTGTAATTGGATAGAGAACTGGCTGAAGGATAGAGTACAAAGAGTGGTTGTAAATGGAACATTTTCTAATTGGACCAGTGTGGTTAGTGGAGTACCGCAGGGGTCAGTCCTTGGGCCTTTGCTGTTTAACTTGTTTATTAATGACCTGGAGGTGGGCATAGACAGTATTGTTTCTATTTTTGCTGATGACACTAAATTGTGCAAAACTATAAGTTCCATGCAGGATGCTGCTGCTTTGCAGAGCGATTTGACAAAATTAGATAACTGGGCAGCAAACTGGAAAATGAGGTTCAATGTTGATAAGTGCAAAGTTATGCACTTTGGTAGAAATAATATAAACGCAAACTATCTACTGAATGGTAGTGTGTTGGGGGTATCCTTAATGGAGAAGGATCTAGGGGTTTTTGTTGATAACAAGTTGTCTAATTCCAGGCAGTGTCATTCTGTGGCTACTAAAGCAAATAAAGTGCTGTCTTGTATAAAAAAGGGCATTGACTCAAGGGATGAGAACATAATTTTGCCCCTTTATAGGTCCCTGGTAAGGCCTCACCTTGAGTATGCAGTGCAGTTTTGGGCTCCTGTCCTTAAGAAGGATATCAATGAGCTGGAGAGAGTGCAGAGACGTGCAACTAAACTGGTTAAGGGGATGGAAGATTTAAACTATGAGGTTAGACTGTCGAGGTTGGGGTTGTTTTCTCTGGAAAAGAGGCGCTTGCGAGGGGACATGATTACTCTGTACAAGTACATTAGAGGGGATTATAGGCAGTTGGGGGATGTTCTTTTTTCCCATAAAAACAATCAACGCACCAGAGGTCACCCCTTTAGATTAGAGGAACGGAGCTTCCATTTGAAGCAGCGTAGGTGGTTTTTCACGGTGAGGGCAGTGAGGTTATGGAATGCCCTTCCTAGTGATGTGGTAATGGCAGATTCTGTTAATGCCTTTAAGAGGGGCCTGGATGAGTTCTTGATCAATCAGAATATCCAAGGCTATTGTGATACTAATATCTACAGTTAGTACTAGTGGTTGTATTTATAGTTTATGTATGTGAGTGTATAGATTGGTAGGTGTGGGTTAGGTGTGCTGGGTTTACTTGGATGGGTTGAACTTGATGGACACAGGTCTTTTTTCAACCCTATGTAACTATGTAACTATGTAACTATTTGCTGATTTTTCTATTTCCTGGTAAGACTTGCAATTAAATTTTGCCCATACCCTCCTCAGCTCCCTTGGGTGAAGTGCTTTTCTGTGCTGCTCAGTCCCACACTGCCTTGTGCAATACATATTTATTTCTTGACACTCTCGAACACAAAGTCACCATGATTAGGACTTACATGTTCACTCAGAGGGTTGAGCTGGGAGCTTGTAGGTCTCACTATTGACATCCAGAGCCAATATGTTGTTGCATATTAGACACCAAGCACATTGCATTTGTGTCCTCAAAATCCAGTACAGTGAAATCAACCAAAGCAGTAAATGATATGGCTTTGATATTGTCTTTTAATTACAAGTTGTGATAGTGTTTTATGTAAGCACCATTAAGGCAGCAGAATAAGAGATGGAATATAAAATGTTTGGCCACTCATTCCCTTACCTTTCAGATGAGTTACACCAAACTGTGGCACAGCCCTTTTCCCCCATACAGCCAAGATACCAACCCAGCTCTCCAAGATGAAGCCATAATATTCCTGTTTCCATGTACATATCTGTTCCTGAGTGGTCTATAAAAGGGACAAGCTGCAGTTATTTCGCAGAGGTCGCTGAAATCACATGAATCAAAAATGAACATAAAGGCTGCTTAGGTTGGCTGCTAACTACAACAGAAATTTGCTGGCCTGTGTGCCCTCTGGGTGTGAGAGTTTGTTGCTCATGTATGTTTTATTTAGCATAGTGAGGTATGTAGACTGCTTGATTTATTTGTTTAGGGTCCGCCCTGTTCAGGACATAGTTGGCTTTGCAAAGAAGGCAATAAATAAAGGGCTTACTGACATTTTACAATGTAGATAAATGTTCCCTATAAAGAAGAGAGGCTTTAAGCCCCAGTCACATGATTATGCTTGCAGCATGTGACTGTGCAGGCTGAAGTTCACGGCTTCAAAGGTAAGTATAGAGACATGACTGCACTTCTTGTTTCAGTCAGATTGCTCTTTGTGCAAATAGAGACAGAATTCAGGGAATGAATGCAAAAAGGTCATTGTAGGTCTGTAGGGTTTGGCATGTGTTTTGCTCTATAGGCACTAACTCGGGGCACTAGAGCCAAGGATGGGCAACTGTATGCACTCCAGCTTTTGTAGTGATGCATCTGCATGCTAAGCAAGCGGGGAGGCAGTGTGCTAGTTGTAGTTTTGTAGCAGTTCATACTCCCAATATTGCTTTTCCCTGGAGTTCAGAGAACACTGTAAATAATGAATATTACAATTGACTCAAGTTGCGAAAAACCTTTTTTTTTTTTAATTTTAAATTGATGCCAAAAAGCAGTGGCAGGGACCCTCATTCTCAGGGGGGGCCAGTGTCATCAGAAGGAGGTGGAATGTGAGTGGAGTGGAGCCAGGGAGTTTGGGTTGGGGGGGGCACAGACCAGGCTGTATGTACGCTGTATGGTTTCATGCTTGTACTTTGATATGCCCTATGTGTTTCTTGGCAATACATGGCTGGCAACAAAAGGCTTTTAGTAAATATATATTTTATATATTGATATTTCAATATGAATGTGACAGCTCACAATTTCTAATGTGTGAACTACTAGTTTTAAAGTTTCTGATCCCTTAAACCTGAAACATATTACCTAATGAAATAAAATGTAATTGAAAATGAACTAATAAAAACAGTGTCTTGTCATTCTCTATTCTGTCTAAATCAAAACAATGTAACAATGTAGCTCTACTTTAGCCAAGACTGTATCCCATAATGCCTTGCATACTTCAGTGATTCAGGAATTGGCTGCTGCCGCATTCATTAAATGGTGCATAAAGTCAGAACCAGCAGTATAGCAAGTGGCAGTGCTTTCCATAACCATTACATTTAGAAATAACTTAACATGTGGCAATTAATGTGTGTTAGAACTTTCTAGAATTGCCTTTCTTTCACTTTTGGGGTTATAATGCTGACCTATATGTCGATAGTTATGATCCACTGTTTTTACCTATTAGCCTTATATTGATGTATATGTACATATTAAGCAATAAATCTCCATTGGGATTGAACAGCACTCTAATACATTCTGCTCTTACCTGCACTCATTTACTTGGGAAGATGTGAATGTTCCCTGTACAATCCTTTCTTACATAACGGACAATTTTATTCTTTCTGCCCCAATGAAAGCTTGTATGTATGTAATCCCAGACTGCATTCCTGGCCCTACTTTAATAAAAAATGTAATTCTGCATCTGGTTTCATGTTCAGTTAATATATTAAATGCTACATATGACCTCTGTACTTCAACATGTTGACAGTTTCTGTAAAATGGGAATATACCATGAGATGCCTGATATAACTACTGTTTGTAGCTGTGTAAATGAACTGCCTGCAATGACCATTTCTTAACTCAATGTTTTATCAGAGGTGGGTCATTGTATTCACTATAACTGATGCACTAAATAAATGTTTCTTTTTAAAGCCTCTCTTGTTTTGTTTTCTGTTCAGATGAACAGTTACGGCAGGGCCACACAGGGTGCCTTGAGTTCCCCAGGATGGATCTGTTTGCGGTAGATTATTCATTGGTTTTTCATCGGACCCTGCCAAATCCAAAGCCTTATAGTCATGTAACTGAACACACCAACTTTATGTGCACAGATTTTTCTTTTTTTTTTTTTTATGCCAAAATCTGCTCTTTACAACATCCTCTTTCGTGTTCATGGGTACAGTGACAAAACCAAAATTATTGTCATGGATTATTTCAATAGATCAATATTCAGTATGCCTAATAGAAATTTACATGCTGGCCCCTCCTGGATACACAACACAGTCTGTTTTTCGAGTGCAGTATGTAAACTACCTAATTGATGTTAATTAAACAATTTTGCCAACTACAATTTCTTACTGCTTGCCATTTACATAATAAACATAAAGGTCATGTGTATAGTTTGATACCCAATATACATATAGTTATCTAAGCCAAATGCAATGCAGAGACTCCTAAATATGAATAGTACCTATGAGTTTTCATAACTCATAAAAGCCCCAAACTGTAACTTAACTATTTCTAGACCTGTGTGCAAAGCAGACAGAAGACTGCTGAATACCACTTTAGAACAAATGGGAAAAAGGCAGGAGGTGATACTAGGGATGCAAGAACAACAGCAGAAATGTAGTCACTACATTTTTTGCTCTTATCTTTGGCCCCACCAATGGACCACACTTTGTCTTGCTCTTCTACTGCCTAGAGGCTCAGGACCAGCTGTAAAAGGATTTTGTACCATAATAACATCTAGAGGTCAGCATTACCTGCTACCCCTTGAATGGCTGTACAGTGTGCTGGGTTCAGGGTCTGGGCAGCACCGGCAGCAGTAGTGGTGTCATTCTGTACAGCAAATACATTAACTGATCTCATTTTTTTCAGTGTCGGTCTCACTAGTGTTTTTATGCACTCGCAGCGCACAGCAAGTACAGCAGACTCTCACTGTAGGAGCTGCATCTTTGCTACATGTTTTAGCAGCATTATAATTACAGCAAATTTACCAAGATTGGAGATAAATATCACTGGTGATGCTGCCAATAGCAACCAATCAGCAATTAGATTTGAACTACAAGTTAGAAATCAAATGCAAAGATCTGATTGGTTGCTATGGGCAACATCGTCGCTAGTATTTATCTCCAGTCTTAGTAAACATACCGCTAGGTCATTTTAAGGCCCATAATACTGTTGCCGATATACTTACACCCCTATTTTATTATAATGTATATTATTGCATGGCATGGCATTATAACACATTCTAAATCATGTTACAAGAACACAGCTTGTACTGTGTCTGATGTTTCATTACACATACATTTACACCACTCACATTAATCCATTGCTAACAAAGTAGAAATACCTTTAGTTACTTCCAACACTTGTGACTAGGCTTTGTGTCAGTCAATCCTAACCCCGCCCCTTTGTTTCCAAGGCAACAATCTTGTTGACTGGGGAAGTGTGTGTGTCAGAAGTCCAGCACACTCTTGGAGAGAGGATTATGACAAGGTGGGTTCAATTAGTCTCCGCTGTCTTTAATTCTGCAGGGTACAATTTTGGGCCAATAACGACTATTAGAGAGGATACTTAATAACTTATTTGCTAGGTTGAGGTTCTGTTTCTAAGGGGAATGAAGACTCCCTGCTTAATAGGCTTCTGTTTAGGTGAAAGAATGGCTGCTAGGGCTATTTGAGATGCTTACCTTCAATGTAAAGGCAACAAAAAATATAAAAAATTGTATATATTATTTCAGGCCCAGACTGGCAATCTGTGGATTTTGGCAAATGCTAGAGGGGCTGCTGCAAGATGCCATAGACAGTCACTATTGGGCTGGTGGGGGCAGTTGGGCCTCTGTGTACTTGAAATGCCAGGGCCTATTTGGTATCCCAGTCCAGATCTGCATTATTTCTCCTTTTCCTGCAGCCCCTAAAGCCACTGCACTAGATATTTTCTCCATTCCTGCTTGTTCCCACTACATTTCCACCTGTTTGTGCTACAGGGCGAAGCATTGGCATCAACATGTGGAAGAAAAACCTACTGCAGTCCTCAGATTAATGTATCAGAAAATGACCTTAGTGTGAGCGCAGGAAGTAGCTGCACGTGAAGGGTGGAAGAAACACATTCATGTGTACAATACAGCTTAATAGAAACATTTGAGTACAGCTACATTGAGTCCTTTTAGGAGGTCTTCACAAGTTACAGCGCAGTCACTTCTATTTCTCTAGTTGTTCTTAAATGGGAACTAAAGCTTAAATAAATAAGTAGAACAGAAATGTTGAACATTTTATGGGCTCATATAACAGCCCAAAACAACCCCAGCCCTTTAGCAGGGCAGATCTGTGCCTCCAAAGATGCCCCAGTAGCCCCCCATCTTCTTTTCTGCTGATTCCCTGCACATGCTCTGTGCTGCTGTCACTTACTGAGCTTAGGGGCCAACACATATTATACTGTATATATATTTAAAGTATAAAAGTCACAATTAAAGGCTGATTAGTAAATAATACAGATTATCAGTAAATGGCAGCCTTGAGACCAGTGAAATTTGCATCAAAATGTAATAATTAGCCCTGTAGCACTGGTTTCTATGACAGGCAGATCTTATTTTCTGCAACAACCACTAAGCTTAGCTTCTCGAGAGCTCCCTGAGCATGTGAGCTGCAGACACTTTTTATAGAATCCAGTAAGACTTGGATCATTAATGTTATAGAGATGCTGAACCTTTAGGCTGGTGCAATAAGTTCAGTATTTAAAATAGGGCATTTATAGCTATATTAATTTTTAGGGTTTAGTTCTTCTTTAAACAAGAATATCATAGTATACACTCTATGGCCAAAAGTATGTGCAAATCTACAGTACATGTCCAACTTCTCATTCCAAAGCAAAGGACATTATTATGCATTTCATCCTCTCTGCTATAACAGCCAGGAATGTATTTACGTCTGGTGCTCCCCTAGGTACTAGACCTCCACCCACCCCTTAAGGTCTCTGATTGGTGCATGTAGAGACTGTTGTGCACATTTACCAGTCACAGAACTGACAGGTACTTCCTTCCTCACAGCTCTGCTGCTGGATTTAGCCACAAGTCTGGTGGCTTGTTGGTGAGATTTTGTCTACATACTGTAGACACCTAAGGTCCTATAGAGAAATACAGCCCTGATAACATCCTTTGCCCTCTTCTGTTCAAAGGCTTTCCACTAGATGTTGGAACATTTTTGGTGGGATTTGCTTCCATTCATATGTAAAAGATTGGGCAATGAGGTCTGGCTCACAGATGTGTTCCAAAATTGTTGCCACAGGAAGGAAGGATGGAATTGTTTAAGGATGTTGTAGCATCTGTGTAGGAAATGACAGGAGGCTTAAACAACTGATTCCAATAATTAAAAGGGGGGGTGTCCACATACTTTTGACCATGTAGTGTACCTGTAATACAGCTGTTTGTGTCTGGAATATTGGAAATGGGGATTGCAGTTTATAATGGTAACTTAAAACTGAACATATAGTTCATATATTATATATATTATATATTACTACTATTATTTTATTGGCTTAATGTGACTCTTTGTAACTGTGATCCTATTTATGGAATGAGTTCTTGCAGGAAGTGAAATGCCACCAAGAAACAAGGCAAAAACGTTTACTGGCAGCAACACACCTAAGAGGTATGACTAATACACCATGAATGCTTTTATATCTGCTTTCTGCATTTCTTTTTCTCTGACCATCTAGGGCAGTGCTGTCCAACTGGCGGCCCCCCCCTCTGTGTGGCCCCCCACCTGTCTGGCTGCTTTGATGGCTTACTCTTGCGTAAGCTTTAAATGGTATCAGTACTGAGATTAAATGGCCCCCTGCATGGTTCTCACCTTAGATTCAGGCTGTAATCAGGCTGTATTGTTTAAATATGTAATTCCTTGTGTTGTTCACACCTTTTAATCTCTGTATTGTTCACCCCCTGCAGTGTTCACACCTCAGGCTCAGGCTGTAATCACCCATATTGTTCCCCTGTTCACACCTCAGGAGCAGTAGAAACCCACAAATAATCCCTGCATACTACAAAAAGAACATATACTGAGGTGGTACTTCAATTAAAAAGTTTTTTAATATATAGTTATTGTGCAGACTGTAGGAGCAGTGCCAGCACTGTGTCACTGTAGGCTGCCTGTGTGTGCCATACACACAGTCATCATAGGGCAAGCAGAGTATGGCACACACAGGCAGGGTAGGGAAGGCAGAGTATGGCACACACAGGCAGAGTATGGCACACACAGGCCAAGTATGGCACAAACCAGCCAAGTATGGCACAGACAGACAGGGTAGGGAAGGCAGAGTATGGCACACACAGGCAGGGTAGGGAAGGCAGAGTATGGCACACACAGGCAGGGTAGGGAAGGCAGAGTATGGCACACACAGACAGGGTAGGGCAGGCAGAGTATGGCAGGTTTTTGCTGTACTACAACCATTAATATGGGTACGGTCATGTGATAACATGGGTGTGGTTTCAAGTGGGTGCGGTTTCAAAAAGGGGAGTGGTCAAAACTGGCTTCCATTATCGGCCCTCCACCACGTAGGTCGGAAAAATTCCGGCCCTCGGTATAACAGAAGTTGGACAGCACTGATCTAGGGCAGTTGAACACCTCCTATATTTGGGTGTGAAAGGTTATCAAAGTGGTTTCCCACAGGTGGAAGAGTTGCTGATTTCTAATATAATTTAATATGGAAAGAATTGCAAGCTTTCAAAGGGAAAAAACATTGTCAGGGCTTGTGGTTTGTCTGTAATGCTTCAAACCTACCCTGACGTGTCAGAAGGTCGCAATCAGCAGTAAAGTCACCAAACAAGTGAAGGTAGAACCAATTTTGCCACCCAAGTGCTAGACCTAATTGGGTTGATTCAATTGTTTGTCCTAGGGCCAACAATCGTATGATACAGTGGGGCCTATGCAGGACTGTCAGGAGAGGACTGCTTCAATGCATGGATGAGGTCCCTACCCAACAGGAATTTCAAACCTGCCCAATGTTGGAAGTGTAGATTACTGCTGCCAGACACAGCAGTATATTATAACTACTAATAAAAGTGCCATCTAGTATTATAATAATCTTCAGGCTTGGGATATTTTATGCAAAAATAAAGTATATTTATTGCTGTGTCCAATTGGTAATACAGGGAGCCAGCACAGAAAGATGGTAAATGCTGTCCCTAATACCCGCTGCCCTACTGACTACTAAGTTCAGTAGTTAAAAGGGGTGGTTCACCTTTAAATTAACTTTAAGTATGTTATAAATTGGTCAATTCTAAGCAACTTTTCAATTCTTTTCATTATTTATTTTTTATAGTTTTTGAATTATTTTCCTTTCTCTTTTAACTCAGCAGTTTTCATATGGGGGTCACTGACCCCGACAGCCAAAAACTATTGCTCTGTGAGGTTACAGTTTTATTGTCATTGTCACTTTTTACTTCTTATTTTTATATTCAAGTCTTTTCCTATTTAATATACCATATTCTCATTCAGATCACTCCCTGGTTGCTAAGGTAATTTGGACCAGTGGCGTAACTTGGTCATGCTAAGCCCCCCTGTAAGAAAATCTTCTAAGAAGGCCCTGCATATCCAGTCCCCCCTCCCCAGACCCCCCTACTGACCCACTTGCGATGCAGCTCCGAAGCCACAATGTTAAGGTAGGAGAGGGGCCGGGGAGGATGGACTGCAATACAGCAGACCCCGCAGTCTGGGTCCTTTAGTAGCAGTGCCAGCATAGTTACATAGTTACATAGTTACATAGGGTTGAAAAAAGACCTGTGTCCATCAAGTTCAACCCATCCAAGTAAACCCAGCACACCTAACCCACACCTACCAATCTATACACTCACATACATAAACTATAAATACAACCACTAGTACTAACTGTAGATATTAGTATCACAATAGCCTTGGATATTCTGATTGATCAAGAACTCATCCAGGCCCCTCTTAAAGGCATTAACAGAATCTGCCATTACCACATCACTAGGAAGGGCATTCCCCAACCTCACTGCCCTCACCGTGAAAAACCACCTACGCTGCTTCAAATGGAAGCTCCGTTCCTCTAATCTAAAGGGGTGACCTCTGGTGCGTTGATTGTTTTTATGGGAAAAAAGAACATCCCCCAACTGCCTATAATCCCCTCTAATGTACTTGTACAGAGTAATCATGTCCCCTCGCAAGCGCCTCTTTTCCAGAGAAAACAACCCCAACCTCGACAGTCTAACCTCATAGTTTAAATCTTCCATCCCCTTAACCAGTTTAGTTGCACGTCTCTGCACTCTCTCCAGCTCATTGATATCCTTCTTAAGGACAGGAGCCCAAAACTGCACTGCATACTCAAGGTGAGGCCTTACCAGGGACCTATAAAGGGGCAAAATTATGTTCTCATCCCTTGAGTCAATGCCCTTTTTTATACAAGACAGCACTTTATTTGCTTTAGTAGCCACAGAATGACACTGCCTGGAATTAGACAACTTGTTATCAACAAAAACCCCTAGATCCTTCTCCATTAAGGATACCCCCAACACACTACCATTCAGTAGATAGTTTGCGTTTATATTATTTCTACCAAAGTGCATAACTTTGCACTTATCAACATTGAACCTCATTTTCCAGTTTGCTGCCCAGTTATCTAATTTTGTCAAATCGCTCTGCAAAGCAGCAGCATCCTGCATGGAACTTATAGTTTTGCACAATTTAGTGTCATCAGCAAAAATAGAAACAATACTGTCTATGCCCACCTCCAGGTCATTAATAAACAAGTTAAACAGCAAAGGCCCAAGGACTGACCCCTGCGGTACTCCACTAACCACACTGGTCCAATTAGAAAATGTTCCATTTACAACCACTCTTTGTACTCTATCCTTCAGCCAGTTCTCTATCCAATTACAAATATTATGTTCTAGGCCAATATTCCTTAATTTGATCATTAACCTTCTGTGAGGTACTGTATCAAACGCTTTAGCAAAGTCCAAGTAGATGACATCAACTGCCATTCCAGCATCAAGGTTCCTACTCACCTCCTCATAAAAGGCAACTAAATTAGTCTGGCAAGATCTGTTACGCATAAAACCATGCTGGCACAAACTAATAGTATTGTGAACTGCAATGTATTCAAGTACCCTATCCCTTATTACCCCTTCCAAAAGTTTTCCTACTACTGATGTCAGACTAACAGGCCTATAGTTTTCAGGCTGAGAACGGGATCCCTTTTTAAATAACGGCACCACATTAGCAATCCGCCAGTCTCTTGGCACCATGCCAGACCTCAATGAATCCTGAAAAATTAAGTGAAGAGGTTTGGCAATCACAGCGCTCAGCTCATTTAATACCCTGGGATGAATCCCATCCGGCCCTGGACCTTTGTTTACCTTTACATGTTCAAGTCTCTTTTGAATTTCCTCCCGAGTGACCCATGCGTCAGTAGCTAAATTACTAGCACTGGGCATATTACAAGGGAAGCCTTCATTATCTGGCTCCTCAGATGTATAGACAGATGAAAAATAAGAGTTCAAAATTTCAGCTTTTTCCCCGTTTTCATCAACCAACGTACCCCCCCGTGATAATAAAGTTCCCACCCCTTCTTGCTTCATTTTTTTACTATTCACATAATTAAAAAATAATTTTGGATTCTTTTTACTCCTAGCAGCAATATCCCTTTCCATCTCTATTTTAGCTTGCCTGATAGTTTTTTTGCATGCTTTATTTGCTTCCTTGTACCTGATGAAAGTTTCTGCTGTCCCAGCTAACTTGAATGCCCTAAAAGCACGTTTTTTCTTACCAACCTCGACAATAACACTTTTATTCAGCCATAAAGGTTTTGCTTTGCGATGCCTCTCCTTGCTTACTAGGGGGATATACTGTTGCGTATACCTACAAAGCAATGTTTTAAAGATGTTCCATTTTCCTTCTGTGTCTAACCCCATGAAAAGCCTTTCCCAGTTGACACATTGCAGAGATGCCCTTATACTGGCAAAGTCTGCACGTCTAAAATTGAGTGTTTTAGTTACTCCCTTATAGTGCTGTCTCTGCAGCATTATCTCAAAGGAGACCATGTTGTGATCACTGTTCCCCAAATGCTCACCCACACAAATGTTAGAGATAAGTTCATTATTATTAGAAATCACCAGGTCCAAAATAGCGTCATTCCTAGTGGGTTCTTGAACTGCCTGAAATAAAAAGTTGTCATTTAGCATATTTACAAACCTACTAGCTTTTTCTGACTTAGCCACCCCATTACTCCAGTCAATGTCCGGATAATTAAAGTCCCCCATAACAACAACTTGACCCAGTTTTGAAGCCTCCTCCATTTGCAACAATAGCTGGGCCTCATCCCCCTCATCTATACGGGGTGGTTTATAACATACACCAATGATCATTTTCTTTGTGACCTTCAGCCCTACTGAAATTTCTACCCAAAGAGATTCGACGTTTTCATTGGTAATGTCTTTATTACATGGCTTTAAGTCTGACTTTACGTAAAGACAAACCCCTCCACCCTTTTTAATCTCTCTGTCCCTCCTAAAAAGTGTATACCCATTTAAATTCACAGCCCAGTCGCATTTATCATCCCACCAGGTCTCAGTGATACCTATTAAATCATAATTTTCAATACATGCAATAGCTTGCAGCTCCCCTAATTTACCCGACAAGCTACGCGCATTAGCCAGCATGCAGCGGAGATTATTACTTCTCCCTCTGATGTTTACATTAGCTAAGGGAGAATTAGAGCTAAGGCAATTATGAGACTGCTTTCCTTGTAACGGAAGCTCCTTATCTGATAAACTATATGCCCCCCTCACTCCTCCCCCACAACCCTTTGCTAGTCCCCCTACCCCGTCTACACTAATTTTCCCATGGAATTCTAGCTCACCCACCCCCCCCTTGTCTAGTTTAAACACTCCTCCAACCTCTTAACCATTCTCTCCCCTAGCACAGCAGACCCCCTTCCATTGAGGTGCAATCCGTCAGGGCTGTATAGATTGTACCCCAAGGAAAAGTCAGCCCAGTGCTCTAGGAACCCAAACCCTTCCTTCCTACACCAAGACTTTAGCCACGCATTTAGCTCCCTAAGCTCCCGCTGTCTCCCTAAACTTGCACGCGGCACCGGCAAAATTTCCGAAAAAATGACATTGGAGGACCTTTGCCTAATCTTAGAGCCTAGATCCCTGAACTCACTCTTTAAAGTCCCCCACCTACCGTTCATTTTGTCGTTAGTACCGATATGTACCAAGACAGCCGGGTCATGCCCAGCCCCTCCCAATAATGTGTCAACCCGATCAACCACATGCCGAACCCTGGCACCAGGAAGACAGCAAACTGTCCGGTTGAAGCGATCCGCTTGACAGATTACCCTGTCCACTTTCCTAATGATCGAATCCCCTATAACCACCATCTGTTTAGGCCTAGCTCTGCTCTCCTCCCCACCACTACTAGTGAAACTGGTCTCCCGGCTGTTAGAGAGATCAGCCTCACCTAGAACCGCCAATCCAGAGTTCACACTCCCATCTTCTTCACACAATCTGGCAAATCTGTTGGGATGCGCAAACCCTGGAGCAGCCTCCCTTTTCCTTTTCCCCACACTAGATTTTCTAACTGTCACCCAGCTTACTGCCCTATCATCCTTTTGCTGCTCCCCTCCCCCCCCTACTATCTGACCCCACTAGTTCTTGTTCAGTTAACAAGAGACCCCTCTCAAGATTGTTGATTGAACGCAGTGTTGCGACGTGTTCCTCTAGGACTCTAACGCGAGCCTCTAAAGTGGCAATTCGCTCACATCCACAACAGAGGTATGCACTTTGGAACTGTTGTTCCACAACTGCATACATGTGGCAGGCTGTGCACTGTGTCAGACCTTCAATGTTGCTACCACTCATTCTCCCAGTTACAAGAACAGTTAAACAAAAATAGGTGTAAGGACTTGTAGTAAATACCTTGTTTTACCTTGTTTTTAACTCCCTTAGTGTTTAACTCCCTGAGTTTATAACTCCACTTACAGAGCCCCCACTTCAAGAGCAATCACTTACAGAGCACCTACCACCAGAGCAAGCTCCACTGGAGTGCCTGTGGTTCTATTTATGCAGTCTGTAAAGGTGAACTAATCAAACCCCACCCTCCTCAAGCTGAGGGTAATTACAAGGGAATGTAACCTGCTGTAAGCCTATGGATCCCACAAACTTTGTAAATTAGCTCCAAAAACAACAATTACTTATGAAAAAAAAATAAATAAAACCCAACAGTAAAAAAACACAATGGTTTTGATAAAGTTAGTAAAGAATACTTATCCCTTTTTAGTTGAAATGAAAGCAAGTTGATTCAACCAGCCACCAGCCTGTTAGTAAGCCATGTATGTACTGTCTGCCCTATGCTGCCTGTGTGTGTCATACTCTGCCTGCTTTGTGCTGCCTGTGTGTGCCATGCTCTGCCTGCCCTATGCTGCCTGTAAGTGCCATACTCTGCCTGCCCTTTGCTGCTGGTGTGTGCCATACTCTGCCTGCCCTGTGCTGCCGGTGTGTGCCATATTCTACCTGCCCTATGCTGCCTCTGTGTTCCATACTCTGCCTGCCCTGTTCTGCCTGTGTGTGCCATACTCTGCCTGCCCTATGCTCCCTCTGTGTGTTATACTCTGTCTGCCCAATCCTGCAAGTGTTTGCCATACTCTGCCTGCCCTACCCTGCCCATGTGCCATACTCTGCCTGCCCTATGCTGCCTGTGTGCCATACTCTGACTGCCCTATGCTGCCTGTGTGTGCCATACTCTGCCTGCCCTACCCTGCCTGTGTGTGCCACACTCTGGCTGCCCTACCCTGTCTGTGTATACCATACTCTGCCTGCCCTACCCTGTCTGTGTATGCCATACTCTGCCTGCCCTACCCTGTCTGTGTGTGCCATACTCTGCCTGCCCTACCCTGCCTGTGTGTGCCATACTCTGCCTGCCCTACCCTGTCTGTGTATGCCATACTCTGCCTGCCCTACCCTGCCCATGTGCCATACTCTGCCTGCTCTACCCTGCCTGTGTGCCATACTCTGCCTGCCTATGCTGCCTGTGTGCCATACTCTGCCTGCCGTATGCTGCCTGTGTGTGCCATACTCTGCCTGCCCTACCCTGCCTGTGTGTGCCATACTCTGCCTGCCCTACCCTGCCCATGTGTGCCATACTCTGCCTGCCCTACCCTGCCTGTGTGTGCCATACTCTGCCTGCCCTATGCTGCCTGTGTGTACCATACTCTGCCTGCCCTATACTGCCTGTGTGTGCTATACTCTGCCTGCCCTATGCTGCCTGTGTGTGCCATACTCTGCCTGCCCTATGCTGCCTGTGTGTGTGTGATACTCTGCCTGCCCTACCCTGCCTGTATGTCCCATACTCTGCCTGCCCTTTGCTGCCCGTGTATGCCATACTCTGCCTGCCCTACCCTGCCTTATATGCTGGCACCTTATTATGGCACCTTCTTGTGAGCTTTTTTTTGGTAGCTAAAATTCTATGCAAACCAAGTATACCATGCAACCTAGTGTGTAGGACTTGGTGAACGGTGTAAACTCCATCAGTGTTTTGCCATAAATGCAAATATGTATTTTTTAAATATGTCTCTTAATTACTATTTTGAAAGAAACAGTTTCACAACTATTTTTCCCATTTTAAAATGCTAATTGTCCAAATGGTCTTTGGATTATGCTGTTTGTTTGGAAGGTTTCCTAAGAAGCAGTAAAGGGTATTTTTCTACATCAGCAGCATATTCATAGTAATCAGAAATGGTGCAAGATTTATGCTGGAGCCCCTATTTGAAATGGGCCCCCCATGCTCATGACAAAAACGGCTCCAACAGAGCTGTTTCATACAGCCCCCTAGGGGCCCAATAAACAGAGGTGGTCTGTGGCATTGTACAGTACCCCCACAATCTGCAGATACAATCTGCCAGACAGACACTGGCCACTGTGGGACTCCTTACACCTCTGTACAAGATAATAGGAATAGTAGGATGAAAGGTAAGTTTCACCCTTTGAACTTCCAACTTTCTTGAAAGGGGTTGTCCACCTTTGAGTTAACTTTTACTGTGATGCAGAGAGTAATGTTTTGAGACAATTTGCAATTGGTCTACATTTTTAATTATTTGTAGTTATTTAATTATTTCGGGTTTTGTTCGGCAGCTCTCGAGCTTCCAGTATCAGCAGATATCTGGTTGCTAGGATCCAACTTCAATTAGCAACCAGGGTGTAAAGACTGATATATGTATAGGAAAGAGCCTGAACAGAAGAATAAGTAATATAAAGTAATAATAACAATTAAACTGTAGCCTCACAGAACAAAAGTGTTTTTGCTGCTTGGGTCAGTGACCCCCATTTGAAAGCTGCAAAGAGTTAGAAGGTAATCAGCTTGAAAAAGGAACTAAAATGTTCTGAAAGCTTGCTATGATTATCTTAGTTAGCCAATAAAGGTATCACCTTTATACCACTTTTGTTATTTTTTATTTCAAAAGGGTTACCCTGTAAACAAGAAGAAGTCAAATAATTCAAAAACTATGAAAAATAAATAATGACAACATATTGAAAAGTTGCTTAGAATTGACCTTTCTATAACATACTAAAAATGAACCTAAAGGTGAACTATTTGGCTCAACCCCAAATCACGTTACATCACGTAGGGTGCATTCTCATTGGTGAATTCTCATGCATCTATAATGAAGTTGTTGGTTTATAGAATTCACATTTAATAATTGTTTTTCATGTGTAATTAAGTTTTCCATCAGAGAACTAGGGGGTGCGATGGGACAGCTGTAAAGTTTGGTTTAGTAATAGGGAAAAGTGATGCTCCATGGGAAACAGAACTGATTCTGTGCAGCAACTTTTGCTTTTAAATATCTTCTAGCCGAAATTCTGCATCTAAACCTAAGAAAAATAGAAGGTCTAAGCGTAGTGCAAAGGCCAGACATGCCAATGAAGAACATAGCACTCGGTGCAACAGCCCCTTGGTGTATAATCCTGAGGTAAGTGATAAGCAGACGTGCATTGTTCTGCCAAATCTGGATAAAGACCTTAACAGGCAACAGTGCAGTAAATATCAACCTTGCAAACCGTAATTGAGCCTCACTTTTAAAGGATAAGTAAAACCTTGTACACTGTTCAATCACAGTTTCTCCTGGGATGGTGCTCCTTTTAGGACAAAAGAAGCACTGATGCTGTGCTATACCGCAGTTGCCTTGGTTACAGGCACCATAGAAAAAGAAAGGCCTGTGTTATTGTGCAGTGAAAAGCTTCATATTTTACTGCATGGGGAGACAAGGATACAGTGAAACCTCAATTTTACGTACCCTGATTTTAAGTTTTCCCGGATTTAACACCATCTTTTTCTGGTCCCCTGAAAAATGTAAAATGGGGGATCTACTGTAAATGCCCATGTGTAAAAGCCATAAATGAGTGGGAGCCATAGTCCAGCAAAAGCAGGATTGTACGGTTAAAGTTGTATTTGCACAATACACATTTTCCTGAGCCCCTTAAGGCTAGCTGGGCAATGAAAATGCAAAGAAGTCCTACACTAAAGATGCCCATACACGTGAAGATCCGCTCACTTGGCGACCTCGGGTGGGCGATATCGGGGGAAAATGTAGGCTAATTATAAT
Organism: Xenopus tropicalis; assembly: GCF_000004195.4. Classification (NCBI taxonomy): domain Eukaryota; kingdom Metazoa; phylum Chordata; class Amphibia; order Anura; family Pipidae; genus Xenopus; species Xenopus tropicalis. The sequence continues at coordinate 46,034,022 of NC_030678.2, forward strand.
GGCGGCAATGGGGCAATCGGTTCGGGGACCCCATCAATGAGTTGATGCTGTCCCTGATCTGACTAAATCTTTTAACCTGCCCAATCAATATCTAGCAAATTTCAGGCCAGTTATCGGTGGGGCATGCCCCTCGTTCCTGCCCCTACACGGGCTGATAAGCCGGTTACAATCGGCCAGTGTATGGCCACCTTAAGAATCCCACCTAATCTGTGTAAATCTGGGTCTGTGTTGTTGCATGTTCCTGAAATTGGAGCTGGAAGCTTAAACCCATTTTTCCATCACAGAACAGCTATTCAGTAGTATGTGTAGGGACCCATAGGGTTAAGCTCCCTATGGCTTTACTTCCCTATCTATTCTTATCTGTACTGTTATAGGGTAGAGCCCTCTACACTCAGGTTACAGTTATTAAGCTACTCCCAATAGGTTTAGCCCAGGTTGACCACTCCCCTCTGCAGACTATATAGTGTCTTGCAAGGAGGAGTGTCTTCCTCTTTTGGCTGCATGCTGTGTCCTAGGCAGAGCCCCAACTGAGCCTGGACCGGACATAGGCCCAGAAGCCATTTTGTACCCTAGGGGACCTCATACCCTAGTGACAGGGCCCCGTGAACGAGGTAAAGTCAGAACAGTCAGTTTATTAATAGCACCCTCTAGGAGTGGTGAGCATAGATAGCTTATTTAGTAAGGGCAGTTAATAGCCCCATCAAGGAGTTTGTAAAGGGTTTAGCCTACCCCGGCTCTGTTGTCGTTATTTAGGGACCGGTTTAGACGCAGGATCCAGGTTAGGTGCTGTGCCACTGGACCATAGTCGACTGGGACACTCCCTACTGAAAGGTCTTCATCTCAGGTATCCAGCTAATCCTCTGTACATCCTTCAAGTGGGTTATACTGTTCCTTGAGTGTCACATCTGCTACTTTCCATTGTGACCAATTCCTAAACTGCTGTGTATGTGAGTATAAACCCTGCTGCACTATTTAAGTTGTGCCTTGTCAAATAAACCAGTTATTATTGCATCATAAGAATCCTCTGGCGTCCATCTTTTGCGATTTGCACCACACACCTCAGCTAGTTGTAGTTCAACTACACCCTCGCTCCATCTTAATTCTCCCATTTAGCAGAGGCTCACTCCTTTGTATTAAGTGTCGCATGTAACACATCCTCTATCTTACTCTACTAGCCTGGATTTGTCCTTAAATAGGCCAAATAGGTGTTACATATGTCCTTCCTTCTGATGTGGGATTCCAGTAGCCAAAGTTACTCAGTAATCTCCTCATAAAACATAAGACACAATAACTGGTACATTCTCTTGCATCTGTGCCTAACCTTGGATTAGAAGCATTCTCATTGGTGAATAATCTTGCATGTGTTTGTTTATTTATATATGTAAGCATTGGCGGAGCGTGACTTTTTTGTTTGGGGAGGCTAAAGATGGGCCATACACAGACAGACCTACAGCTAATGTGACACTTAGTGAATTCACTGCTGGTGTAAAAAATGAACCTCCCAACTACCTCTTACGGTTCCCACTGACTTCCAGGGATTCTGTATGAAAGTGCGGGTGGGGGTGCTCTTCTGTGAGGGGTTCTCCGTACATTTGTGTTTGTGATCAGTTAGCTTAAAGGTGTAGTTCACCTTTAAAATTACTTTTAATATAAAGTAGACTGATATTCAGACAATTTACAATTGGACCTCTTTTATTTTTAATGGTTTTTCAGTTATTTAGCTTTTTGTTCAGAAGCTCTCCATTTGGTAATTTAGCAGCTATCTGGTTGCTAGGGTCTTACTTAATAAAAAATTATAATGATAATAATAAAATTGTAGCCTCGCAGAGCAATACATTTTGGCCCCCATTTGAAATCTGGAAAGAGGCAGAAGAGAAAAGCAAATTATTCAAGAACTATAAAAAAAATTAATGAGGAAGACCAGTTGCTAGGAATAGGCCATTCTATAACATACTTAAAGTTAACTTAAAAGTGAGTCACCCCTTTAGATGTGTTTACGTTAGTTTTATAGCAAGAAAGGCAGTGGGTACTGACACCCCAGGCACATTATATACAGTGAGACGCAGTCCATATTTACAAAACCAGCACATTATATACAGTGAGAAGCAGTGGGTACTGAAGGCAGATATTCAGGCCCTGGCACTATAACACTGGCACTGATACACAACATTGGCTCCACTGTAACTAACTAGAAATGAACAAAACAATGACAAAAATAATAAAAAAAATAGTAAGTGCAAAAAACAACAACAAATATATAAAAGCACAATGAGTTTTTTCAGGGGGAAAGAGTTAACTTACCATCCATCTGTTAGGACAGGTGATAGATTATATATTATTATAGATGTCAGGTCAGGCAAAAACAATTTAATGTCAGCTAGTGATTCAGCCTTTAGGACTGTATACCGTGTTTTCCCGAAAATAAGACACTGTCTTATATTTTTTTAAGCTCCAAAATATGCACTAGGTCTTATTTTCAGGGGATGTCTTATTTTTTGATCCTCATGTGCCTTTTTTTTTATTGCCCCCTTTGATCCTCGTGTGCCTTTTTTTTATTGCCCCCTCTGTTATTTCTGTGTCCTCTGATCCTCCTGTGTAACATTCTCGTTCTTACCGGTACCTTGGTCTCTCTCGCGCCGTCACGCCGTCACCATGGAAGCCGTCTAAGCGATGTGACTTCCTGTTTCCCCTGTGCGCTGCCTGCGTGGTCTCTCTCGCGCCATCGCGACGTCACCACTCAATGTGTTATGACGGCGCAACGGCGCCAGAGAGACCACGCAGGCAGCACACAGGGGAAACAGGAAGTCGCATCGCTAGACGGCTTCCAGGTGGGTGTCTTATTTTCGGGGGGTGCCTTACTTTCCGGGGGGGGGGGTGAAAAGGGGGGGGTGCCTTACTTTTGGAGGATGCCTTATTTTCGGGAAAACACGGTAGTACCTGTGGGAGTGGGATGAAATCTGCAGCAAAAGTTGAGAGTTGGTTCTTAGGTAAAGTTACAGCTGCAGATTCTTCTTTTCAGTCTTCAATCTGTACTTTGATTGGTCAATTTTAGTGTCTGTCAAGAAATCTGTGCTCTGATTGGAGAATCCACAAGAACAAAGATCCAATCAGAGCACAGCTGATTACAGCAGAACAGGCTTGCAGGACCAGAAGATTTCCAGGACAGTACAGAAACAGAGTGAGGGTTTTTTTTTTTTGTTTTTGTAATGTGCCAAGCAGGTTTGGGGAGGCTTAGCCTCCCTTAGCTTTATTGAAAAAACAGAAGGTGCACTGGGGGAGTTTTATGGAGGGTTTACAGGCCCTACTCTGTGTGTAAGGCAGTGCTATGTGTATAGTAGGAAGCAGGGAATGTCTTCTGTTTTCAGTTCCTTTCTCATATTTTAACAATGGCTTAGATTTCCTTGATTTAGATGCTGTTAGAGGAAACTTACAGAAATGATCTTAAGGGTCATGGCACACAGGACATTTTGTTGCCTGCGAGAAATCCTTGCTATAGAAGGCAAAAGGCATCCCATCTTTACTATGTTAGTAAATAAGCCTATTACTATAATAATATAATTACCATTTTTAAAGTTTCCCTTGCACTAGGGAAATGCACTTTTTTAACAGATTTGCAGAAAAAAATTACTTTTTCTGCACTACAATTTCTTCATGTGTTTTGTTTTGCTGGAAAAGAAATTGTTTTGTTTCGCATGGGAAAAAACTCCCGTTCACTCCATTGCATTTGGTGCAAGAAAAACTCATGTAAAAAGCCCATTGACTTCAATGCATTTGGTGCAAGAAAACACTCATGTAAAAAGCCCATTGACTTCAATGCATTTGGTGCAAGAAAACACTCATGTAAAAAGCCCATTGACTTCAATGCATTTGGTGCAAGAAAAATGACTGAAAAATTGGCTCCAATGCATTTAGTGATATTTTGCCATTTAGAGCATTTTCGGTTGAAGGGAACTGAGGGAGTTTTGCTTGTCACTAGCTGTCACCCCTCCGGCCAGTGCTCTGTGGCACTTATGTGTGTATTCATACGACTGCTAAATTACATTGCTGCTAAATTCTTCCTGCTCCCTTACTTGCAGGCAATTGTTGAAGAACTAATGGCCAAATACCCCCCAAATCAGCATGACCCTGGTCTAAAGGAGCTCTATGAATATGAAAACAATGTAAGTGATATAATCTACTCTCTCCGTTCAGCTGGGCACCTTCTCGGCTTTATTCATCACTTTCTGTCCAAACAGCTGAATTATGAAAATATGCAAAATACGTTTATCCTTCACCTGTCGTGAACGTGTGTTTACCAGAACATCTTTATCGAATGATAAAAAAAGAGAACAAAAGTATCTTATTCATTATTTGAGAGGCGCGTATGTGGCCAGTTGCACGGCTGGTTGCTTGGCTACCTGGAGAAGGCACTTTTTATACTTCTATCTCCGCACTCCTCTGAGGAAAGCAAATGATAGTTATCTCTGTAAAATGAAAAGACTTAGATAAAGAATTATTCCCCAAAATAACCATGGTAACACTGTTGCCTCTTGAACCCACTGGCTGCCTGTTAAAGTCTCCCCCTGGTATTATTATTGTATGTGAAATAAACCTGCAAGTTAAAGGGCATTAAACTGCCATATCTCTGAACAGAGACAGAGGGAACCGGGACTCCCTGTAAGGATGGGCCTTTCCAATAAAATCAGTCGCTTTGAGATCCCAGTGGATATAAAAGTACTAGAAGGTGAGTTTCCATATCTTGGTGTTAATAAGGTCTCATTTGTCATGCCAGGGGCAATATGCGATTCAAATAAGGAGAAATGCTATAAACCAGTGCTGTCCAACTGGCAGCCTGCAGCCCACCTCTGTGTGGCCCCCACCTGTCTGGCTGCTTTGATGTCTTACCTTTGTGTAAGCTTTAAATGGTATCAGTACTGAGATTAACTGGCCCCCTGCATGATTAACACCTCAGTTTCAGGCTGTAAACCCCTGTATTGTTTAAACATGTTGTTCACACCTTTTAATCCCTGCATTGTTCACACCTCAGGCTCAGAATTTAAGCACCCTCACTGTTCACCTGTTCACAGCTCATACAGTGCCAGCATTGTGTCACTGTATGCTGCCTGTGTGTGCCATACTCTGCCTTCCCTATGCTGCCTGTGTGTGCCATACTCTGCCTGCCCTATGCTGCCTGTGTGCCATACTCTGCCTGCCCTATGCTGCCTGTGTGCCATACTCTGCCTGGCCTATGCTGCTTGTGTGTCATACTCTGACTGCCCTATGCTGCCTGTGTGTGTCATACTCTGCCTGCCCTATGCTGCCTGTGTGTGCCATACTCTGCCTGCCCTATGCTGCCTGTGTGTGCCATACTCTGCCTGCCCTATGCTGCCTGTGTGCCATACTCTGCCTGCCCTATGCTGCTTGTGTGTCATACTCTGACTGCCCTATGCTGCCTGTGTGTATCATACTCTGCCTGCCCTATGCTGCCTGTGTGTGCCATACTCTGCCTTCTCTATGCTGCCTGTGTGTGCCATACTCTGCCTGCCCTATGCTGCCTGTGTGTGCCATACTCTGCCTTCTCTACACTGCCTGTGTGTGCCATACCATGCCTGCCCTATGCAGGCATATGGATTTAAGGGTGTGTCATAATATGTCATATAATATGACATATAATATAATTCTTTCACATATGAATGCCATAGCCTGCCTGTGAGTGCCATACTCTGCCTGTTTGTGCCATACTCTGCCTTCCCTATGCTGCCTGTGTGTGCCATACTCTGCCTTCTCTATGCTGCCTGTGTGTGCCATACTCTGCCTGCCCTATGCTGCCTGTGTGTGCCATACTCTGCCTTCTCTACACTGCCTGTGTGTGCCATACCATGCCTGCCCTATGCAGGCATATGGATTTAAGGGTGTGTCATAATATGACATATAATTCTTTTACATATGAATGAAGGGTGATATCCCTACAGTGAGCACCATTCATTTGGGTTTTTTCTGTGCTACCACCATTAATGTGGGTATGGTCTTAAAAGCTCTTGTGATCACATGGGTGTGGTTTAAAATGGGTGCAGTTTAAAAAGGGGAGTGGTCAAAACTGGCTTATCGGCCCCCCACCACATAGGCTAGAAAAATTCCGGCCCTCTGTACCACAGAAGTTGGACAGCACTGCTATAAATAACTAAGGTCACCCATGCTGTTTGCTGTAGCTGAAGGTTTCTCTGCCAGTCTACTAAGGAATACTGTCATGGGAAAACGCATCAGTTAATAGAGCTTCTCCAGCAGAATCCTGCATTAAAATCTGTTTTTCAAAAAAAACACAAAGATTTTTTTTTATATTTAATTTTGAAATTTCACATGGGGCTAGCCATATTCTTCATTTCCCAGGGTGCCACAGCCATGTGACCTGTAATGGCTGTGGCACCCTGGGAAATGAAGAATATGGCTGCTGAGGTGTAAGTTAAAGTGATATCACTCCCCTCCCCCCCTTCCCCCAGCAGCTGATCAGCAGAACAATGGGAAGGGAGCAAGATAGCAGCACCCAGTAGTAAGAAATCCAAGTCTGGCTTGGGACTCCTCCAGTTACATGGGAGTAGGAGAAACAATAGGTTTATTACAGCTAAAAAAAATATATTTGTTGGTTCAAGAATAAAATTTTAAATGGTTGAGTGAATTATTTGCTATGTAAACAGTCTAAATTAGAAATAAAGATAATGATAGTATCCCTTTAAATGCAGTGGGTTTCTGTCTGTCTTTTTTGGTTCATGGCAAGTATTTGGTCAGAACCCATTACCTTATGCTAGGTATTCTAGGGCAGCAAACACATTTTCACTCTAAATCTTTCCCCAAACAAATGAATGTAAAATTGCTCTTAGTGCATTTCTGGGAATTTTGCTTTTTATTTATTAATTCAGTTTTCAAGATATACTATAATTATTATTGTTATTAAGTTGAAAGAGCAATGCCTCATGTTGTTTAGTTTGCCTGGCGGCTTAAGATGAAAGGTGTGGCATGGCCCCCATGTTTCATATTTTTAGTTGGATCCACTGGTGTGGGCTTGGGGCCATTTTATAGAAGCCAATTTTTTGGTGTAAAACAATGCCCCCCCAATCCCAGTTTGCACACCCCAGGGACATTACCCAGGGCAGCGGGATATAATCAGAGAGGTTAGTAACAACGTGCCCGAACAAGTGAGACTGGGTTTTGACATTTAGGGCAGTTGGTATATGGTTTTTGACCCACCATTTTTAGTTTCAAGGGTGTTTGGTGGGTCTGGTATATTATTCCTGAAAATCAGGCAGGTCCCTAAACTGCCAGAGATCAGAATTACGCCATAGTGGAGTCAATAGGGTAGGAGCAGGTTGCTGCATGAAAGCATTCCCTCTGCAGAATTTGCTTTATATTTAGCTCAATGAGGTTTTAATAACAAAAAGGCTTTGATATTCTGCACTTTTTTTGATGGCTTTCTCCTTTTCTGAATTGTCTTGTAGATCTGACTGCCCAGGATTACCTCAGAACTTACTGCCGAGTGTGTAAAAGAAGGCAGCTTTATTATAAGAAATTCTTTGATAAATTTGACAAAGACAGAGATGGTGCCCTCTCCTCGCAGGTATTACGGTAGCGCCAATAAAAATCTGTAGCTTTTTTTTCCAGCTGCCCAAATGAGCCAAATTGTTTAGTCTCTTCTATTGGGATATTTGCTAGCCATTGTAATATTCATTTGCATTGTGCTTAACCCACTGATGAATGTAACAGCTTCATTCCATGAGGTTCACTTGATGCTAAACAGCAATAAAAAGATTTTACAAAAAAACTTGTAAGCACAAACTCCAGGTAATTGGCCAAGATTTAGACAACTGTCTATTTGTGTTTTTGCCACTGAAACTGGTTTCTTGATAAGATTATAAAATACATTAAATTGCTTTGTTTCACTATTAAGATTGTAGCACTTGTTCAGAACTTTATGTATCCTTTTAAAAATGGAAAAAATGACACCGACAACTCGGTCACTCCAGACCAAGTCGGCAGCTTATTGGCCCGTGTGTAGGGCTCACCGTAGGCCCCTTTGTATGATCTGATTGGATCTGCCAAATTTGGCCTGTTGTATGGGAGGCAGATCTGGCTGACCATAATTGTTGTAGAGCACTCACTGGAAAGTATAACTGAAATCAAGCAATTCCTGTAGTCATGAATGAGATTTCTACTTCCTTCTGGACTACTGGAAGGACCTTAAAAGTGCCCTAGTTCTCTGAGATTTGAAGGATACCTTCTCCTAACTCCGTTTGTCTTTAGTTATTCCTGGGCACTTTTTGAGGTGTGCTTCTGGTCATTTTCCTGTAGAAACACCCATGATATGCCACCATATGAGATACTGGGTTTAGTATTGTGCCCCCAAACCCCTTGACAATCTCCTGATTTTATGATGCCAAGGAGAAACTCAAGGCACTCTGTTCCAGGGGCAGCAAAGCAACCTGAAAACATCTGGGAACTTCCTTCCTTTACCAAAAAGCCTTAATTTCATATTATCGGTCCACAGGACATTCTCCCAGAACTCTGGCTTGTTCGGGTGTTCTGGAAGATTCAAGGTTTGACTTTTTTATATTTCCCTGCCAGAAGTTGCCTTTATGGGTCTCCTACTAAGAGCCCCCTTTAAATGGGTCGCCAGTGGATGGAACTGTTGTACCTTATGTCTTTAGACTAACTTGAACCTGTTTGGCAGTTGATTGAGGTTCTCACAATTCTATTGTGCAACCATTTATCAGTTTTCTCTTGCATCCATGTCCATGGACCTTAAACTCCTTCATAACATTGGATACATTGAATCCCAGGTATTTTTAAGGTGCCATTAATATGGTCCTTTCCATTTTTGCATTTCTTTATGAAATAAGTGTTATTTTTTCTGTTTTTTTGTTTTTGTTGTCTGGATTGCTGGAGGTCCCGGCGGAGACAAATATGGGATTGACATCTTTGCAAGTTTCTGGAGCGCAGTTTCTGCATATTCAGTATTTTTCTGAACCTTCAATACTGCTTTTATTCTTCTGCCTTTAATGTGTTTTTTTTTATACAAATCTACCAATAACAATAGTCTATTCCATTTCCTATTCAGGCAACAGAGGATGCCTTGAAACATCTATACTTTAATGAAATAAGCTCCAGTCAAGTGAAAGATCTCATGAGTTTGATAAAAGCCAAAGAGGACACCAAGTTGGACTGTATGCTTTTCAGCTCTCTGTGTGCCCTATCAGAGCGCCTTTTCTATACTACATTAGTGTGAGTATTAATTATTTTTGCTGATCTTTTCCTATTTTTTTTCCTTTTGCTTGGGTAGGGGAGTGAATTTTGTTTGCACATGGCCACTTTTCTATAGTTCTGTCTTGCTTTATGGCAGGACTCTAGATACTCACTAAGCATTTATCATAATTATGCCAAGCAAAGTCTGTGACCGCATCTTGTTGCTCCACAGAATCTACTGGCAACTGTACAACTTCCACATGGTTCCATTTCTAGTCAATAGGAGTCACAGGAAGCAGCCAGGTTGGGTCCCAGGTCAGAAAAACTCTTTATTTGTGACACTAGGCTAAAGGCTGCCCATACACAGGCAACTGGGCACACATTATGTCCATTCGGCCAGTGGGGCAATCAGGCAAAGAGTGGTAAGCCCCAACCTTTTTTTACCGGTTAACCATACTTAATTGGGGAGCAACACAAGCATGAAAAATGCTTGGGCTGCCAAATAAGGGCTATGATTGGCTATTTGGTAGCCCCTATATGGACTGTTAGCCTACAGGAGACTATCAGTACACTTTAACAAAACCAAAACTTGCATCCAAGCCAGAAATTTTAAAATGAACCCCTACTTTGAGGCCACTGGTTGATCACTGACACAGTGCACAAGGTGCTGCCTTCCTCATGTGCTTTATACACAAATTATTGGAACAGCAGGAAGGAGCTGCATATTAATAGGCCATAAGTAGTGATGAACGAATCTGTCCCGTTAAGCTTCGCCGTAAAATTTGCAAAGCGACAAGAAAATTCGCAAAATGGCAAAAAATCAGCGAAACACATTTTTCCATGGCAAAAATGTGGAAATTCGCTGCAAATACATTCCTGGCAAAAAAAAATTCGCTCATCACTAGCTATAAGTGTTAAACAAAAACCCATCTAAAACCTTAATGTATGAAAAATTGTAACCCTTGTTACAAGGGGATAAACGTGTGTGTGTGTGTGTGTGTACATATACACACAAACTTTCATTAAAGCGGACCTGTCACCCTAAGAAATAAGTCCAAATTATTTTCTATATTGTTAGTTGAGCAAAATAAACTTTACTTACTCTATATAAATAATATAAATCTTGTTTCCTTCCCTCTTGGAATTACTCAATCAAAGCAAGCAGGCAGGTGCCATTTTGTGGGCACTGTTATTAAGGCAAGCTTTGTATCATGCCAAAATCTTGTGTATGTGCCAGAATGGGGGACCAGATGCCCAGGCCCATGCACTGGCTACAGTTAGATAAGGAGGAGGGAGGGGAGAAGTGAGATGTGCAGTGACATCTAGGAAGTGCTGAATGGAAAGCTAAAGTTACTGTCTGCCCCACAGCTGTGATTTTTAAATGCCTTTATAATGGGTTTGGGTGTGTTAATATAAAAATGAATTTGGGTTTCATGTTTAATTTGAACAGGACTTTTATTATACAGATTTTCATGTCTGGGTGACAGGTCCACTTTAAGAGCTGCTATGTAGCCGGTGTCTCAAATAAGTGCCACTTTGCACAGATTTCTGGCAGCACAGCTTTAGAGAGACACCTGAATAGCAGTAATATGTTAGAAGGCACTAAAAGTGTAAAAATGAAAGTTGCTAAATCTATTAGGATTGCTGCCCAACAGGGATTTATACAGCTTAGTTAGGTGTAAGGTACTGGATGATGGGTTTCTGGATAAGGGAACCCATACCATATTTCAAATATCAAACTTCCTGTAGTTTAGATTCATTTTCACAAGTGACCCTCTGCTAAACCCAAGACATGGTGCTTCCAGTTCTCCAGTATTTTAGAAGTTGGCTCAAGAGGACTTGATGAGCAGAAGAGTGTTCGGTTATTGTGCGACTTCTTTTAAATATGTATTCTATCCCGACATTTCTTTCTAGAACAGAAGATACGGGCAGTGCGACCAATAAGAGGCAGTGGCTTGAGGCAGCAGACTTCTCTGGAATGAGTTGGAAATATGCAGGCTGTAACATTGATGAGACTTTAAAGAGACTCTTTGGGGTACTATTGTGCCCGCCAGAAGGCAGATGGTAGCTAAGGCAGTGAATCAGAATGCTTGTGTGTCACACAATACTACTTGGTTCCAGAACATTCTCCATTACTCTTTTCCTGTAATTAAAGGCACGGCAAATCACCACCTTACTCCAAATTCCTATATGTAAAGACACTAACAAGGCAGTCATTTTGTAAAGTACCAGTTTTATAACATGCTATGGCTTCTTGTCTGCCATCCACAGAAAATTGTATGTGCATGGTTTGTTGCTGCAGCATGACTTTCACTGAGAATGGGGCCAATCTACAGCCGCTGCCAGTCAGGTAGTTGACAATGCACAGCAGTTTAAGAGCTAAAGCAGAGACACTGGGGCACAGAAGCATAATAATCTGCTTGTTTGGCAAGGTTGTCAAATGAGTGGATCTTCTCCCCATATGCCAACTTATGGTGAGCGATAGACCAACTCTATCGTTTGGCCCTAGGTAATATGGGCCATCATAGAAATCAAACCTGGCCAATTTTAGGCCACATATTGGTCGGCTAGGTCTGTTGGGGGTGGATAAGATGCCAAATGCTGAAAGACCTGAATCAGCAGCTGAAATATGCCCATGTAGGGCCACCTTTAGGCTCCTAAGGAGGTAAGCTCAATAATCACATCGGCGTTGTCCAGAACAGATCTGTGCCCAACCCACACTACTGGATTTGAGGTTCCGTGTAACGGCAGCAGCTTTGGGGCAGTTTGTCAGAGGTTTCTAGCAAAAAAGCATTAAGCCACTCGGAACCATGATTCACTCCAAATCACAGTGGTGCACACAACTTCTAAAGGCAGTGATTTCTATACTTTGTTCCAGTTCAACCTTCGTTTAGACACCTCATTGACTTATAAAACAAGTAAAAACTTTATCAGTTAATTACCCTTTGAATGAAGAATATCTATGTAGCATATATTCACCTCCCAACTCTCACCCTATGTAACCTCAAGTTTGGCTTTTATAGTTACAGATGAGAGCAAAATCAAAATTCTGTACAAATCTAACCCCAAATAGCCATCTGGTTACACCCCACCCACATATGACAACCAAGGGCAACAGGACGTGCAAGAATGCCCCCTTCATTGACTATTAGGGCAATGGCACAAGGTAAGATTTGTTGCCTGTGGTTAAATCTGTGCTATAGCGGGCAACTAAAAATGACCTCCCATAACATTAGGGTCGCCACAAGTAAAACATACACTGCTTGCACAATCTGGCTTAATCGCGGGAGGTAATGTTTTACTTGAGGCAGTCCTAACATTATGCTACAGCAAGTCATTTTTGGGAGATTTTTCACCCTCGGTAGTGCAGATTTCATATCAAGCAACAAATCCTTAGTGCCCGACTGCCCTTCGTCAGTGCCTGAATGCTGCACTCGAAAGTCAGGAAAGAGCCTCATAGCAATTATTTTAAAGGGCAAGTTTTCAGTGGCATTAATTAGAATTTCGGAGCACAGGATGGACCTGGTGTAACCTTGAATAAATGTTTGTACAAAACGTTAACATGCAAGTTCATTCTTTGGCCATACAGCTCACACCAATCAATATAGTGTCTGTTCATGTGAAACAAGACCATTCCCAGTGGTTTGCCGACAAAAGAAAATAAAAAGTAAAATGTTTACTTTATGGATGCTTTTATTCAAGGAAGCCAATTACACTTGGGCGGCAATTTTCCCGAAATCTGATAAGACTACACCATTCAGGGACTTAAAAAGAAAAAAAAAAAAAAAAAGAAAAAAAAAAAATCTAACGAAGCTATTATATCCCTCCAACAATCAAAACTCTAAAATAAAAATAACATGGTTTGGCAAATCCTCAGGAAAATATTAAATACCTATAAAACAAGCGGCATACGCATCACATTAGTACGTTTATCCGAGTATCAACACACACAAGTATTTGTATCTTGAAAAGCAGTGCTGATCTGAGAAGAAATGTTACCGGTAGTGAATCGGGTGAGAACTCATTGCGGTGTCCCGTGTTCCAGTATGGTGAATCGGGGGGTGGAGGGGGAAGAGCCGAAATAGCGCTGGTCCGTAAGGCTACTTTAGACTATCCATACAATATTGTAACACAGACAGCAAGCGATCAAGTAACAGTAATATTTGGCATTTTTAATTTAGGTTTGTTTATTTAAGTTTAATGTTAATTCCATGCTGTGTTTCAGTAAGAACAATTACAGATTCTGTATCTGTGGCTCCAGTCAGATATCCAGTAGTACAAATTAGCTTCAAGTTACACATACTGAACGAAAGATAGGTTGAGCGAGAGAAAGAAGGGCAGGAGGGGAGAAGAGAGAAACGAAAAGAAAATTTAAACACGCATGCAGGCTATTCAACACCAGCTCCAACGCTAACCTGCTCTGAGGAGGGAGAGTAAAAAGGAGGCAAGAATGAATTAACCCGGATTGTTGACCTGTTACCAGCACCAGAGTTTTCAGCCACATTTTTGCACAGTTTGAAAACACTTACAGCAAAACCACTACGAGGACATTCGGAAGCAATCTGCAACGTCAAGCTCTAACCACATTTGAAACAATATTATGAAATTCAGTTCAAACATTTATATAAAATAAAAAAAAGCCACCACACAAGTTCTACAGTGCGATTGACTCTGGTCTGCCCTAAGGAATAACGTCGTTTGCTTGTTCTATGTGTTTCTAAAAGGTAATAGTGCTGGATGGCATGGAGACAATTTAATGCTGAAAAGCCCCCCTATGCAGTCCTGTTAGTGTCTTAAAGAACCTAAAATGGCTGGCAGCAGCAGCAAAATCCACAGTCATTCACTCTTGCCTTTCTTAAACTGTGTAAAAATGATACACCCAACTGGGCAGGAACCTAATCCTGAGAACCAGCGTAAAAGTCAAATTTTGGAGGTCCTCAGAGTGAGACGGGATTTTTATTTTGGAGGGAAGGGGCAGTTGGTTAGAGAGGGTCTCTTCTTGGCTTTAATGTCTCACTGATTTTCATCTTCCACATCCTGCAGTGCATCTTTATTCTGTTCTTCACCTGAAACACGCAAAGCAAACATTAACATGAAACACGGAACCACTTTAACACTAAAGGGTATAGGTAAAAAGGGTCAATACATTTTTTAGTGATTGCTTAATTCTATTTGGTGCTGTAATGAAATCACTTACCTTGTACCCCGGGCTGGTGCCCCTGTTAGGAAAAAAAAAAACAGCACCAGCCCGGGGTACCTGTAGCGAGCGCTTCGCCTTTTCACTCTACTGCGAATGCGTCGGCCCAGGGATTTTGCCACAGAAGAAAGCAGGAAGGAGGAAGCGCATCGCTCCAGGTACCCCGGGCTGGTGCTGTTTTCTCCTAACAGGGGCACCAGCCCGGGGTACAAGGTAAGCAATTTAAGTCACTTGGTGGTGCCTAACATTTTGGCACCCCAAGTGACTTAGCCTTTCCTTGTCCTTTAAGGCAGATGCGCAGAGAACACTGCCTGGCTAGACTATGCACTTGGGTCAATAAGAGGAATTCCATAATCTAGTCTGGGGATTGGCGCACACCGGGTGAACCCAAGGCAACTTTTGAGTAGTCTGTGCCTGCTCATTTATGGGAATAGACCCAAGTTGCATTTGTATTTTTCTATGTAATTAAGGTAACCAGCATGACTACTGCCCTTCACTGCCAGTGACCTTTATATCTATATTCAGGCAATAGCATACCAAGATTTAGAACCAGCCCTACTTGTTTAACAAATGGTTACTGCTGTTCTATTCTCCAAATACAATAACAGCACTGCTTAAAGGAACAGTAACACTTTTATACACTTTCATTTTTTAGTAACTAAAATATAATGTGCTGCTGCCCTGCACTGGTAAAAAATAGTAGAAAGTCTACTATAATTTATATAAATAAGCTGCTATGTAGCCATGGAGGCAGCCATTCAAAGGAGAAAAGGCACAGGCACATAGCAGATAACAGATAAAACACTATTGTATTCTACAGAACTTATCTGTTATCTGCTATGTAACCTGTGCCTTTTCTCCTTTTTCCAGCTTGAATGGCTGCCCCCGTGGCTACACAGCAGCTTATTATATAAATTATAGTAGTGTTACTGAAGCAAACACACCAGTCTTACCAGTGCAGGGCAACAGTGCATTATATTTTTATTACTTTAAAGCTCTTTCATTTTTTGGTGTTCCTGTTCCTTTAAAATCCCCATCAATCCTGCACAGCTCCCATGAATCCATTTTTACCTTGATATACCTGGGCAGCCAAGATCATTTAAGCTTATAGAAACATTTTCAGGGGCTTGTGATTAGCCAGCTGGGCACAATGATGTGGTTGGACTAGGGAGGTGGTCTGTGCCCCTTAGTATAGCAATTCAGTAACTACATATCGGACAGCTAGATAAAATTATATTTTGCATAAAAGAATATGAAGCCAGGTAAGCTTTGGGCCAAATCTTGTATGGAACCATCTGGCTGCCTTGATCTATAATAGCTTCTTTGCAGATCTCAGTAACCCTGAGACCTTTACTTCAACAATGTAAACTTTTTTATATTAGGTTAAAAATGCCTTGCAGTGGGCTGGGGGTACTATACAGGTATATACACACAAATACCCTTTTCTTTTTACAAATAACTGTTCCCACAGAATATACAGCGGTTGCTGGCAGGCATCAAATTCTAAATAAAAAGCCCACATGCGTGTTTAGATCACACACCTAAGATCTCCATGCACAGCTTTAATGTTACTTTCTAGAGAGAAGAGCTGTTAATTACACACATTACATAAAACAAATTAGGGACACTGATTCACATCACTATGCAAAAAAGCATTATTGATACAGAAATACACTGCAAACCAAGAACAATTTGAATTTTTTAGATTTTTCTATGATTCAAGAGAACAAACTGAACAGTAGGAAAGAGAAACTGAAACAAATAAACCAGTGCACTGTTAAGGCCAGTATGGCAGCAATCTGTGTATCACTGAGGAACGACTACCGACACCTCCCAGACTGTCTCTAACCTAAAGTTAAAGCCAGTTTAAGGGGCCTGGGAAAAAGTTCCTAACGAGTCAGAGGCAGACTATTATGGGTTTTATCTCAATCTGAGGAAAAATAATGTATATTTCTAAAGTTCAGATAGTATTTATGCACCCAACAGAACAAGTCCATGTCACAGAGAGGCATATTTCCCCTCCTTTCTGCTTATTTTTAAGTATTATTATTACTCTTAATGATGCTCTTCAGTAAAATGTGTTTAAAATGTGTTTTTTGGCACCAGAGAAGAGACTCTAGACTAGGGCAGTAATGGGGGTTTTCCAATTATGCGCTAGAGCATGAACCAGCATGAGTAATCACTTTAGCCTACACATTAGCAAGCTTCTGTAACCTCTAAGAGAGTCCTGTGGTATAACTGAATGAGTGAAGCAAAAACATATCTGTGTACAAGAACTGTTCCATGTAGGATAACTGTTGGAAAAAATATATAAAAACACAAAGGTTTCATCATGCAAGGAACTTCACTAGTTTAAAAAAATAAATAAAAATAATATGATTTGCAACCATCCAGCCGAAATATAATGCAGCCATTTAATCCTTTTTGTGCTCACTGGGCACAAGAGCAAATGAGTGGAACAAGTCACTGTCACACACCAAGGAATTGAACTGCACTGCTGGTACCACAGAAAGGAATGAAATGTAAACATTTTCAAGCACAGTAAAAGGGTTAAGTCTTCACCACAAACAGGTAAACACAGATGCACAGAGCACAATGTAAAATGCAGTGGTTATGATGGAAAACAAGGCAGACTATAGATGCATCTGGATTAACTTACAAAGAATATTTAGGAAATGAACCTGTGTTTCCTTTTAAGAATCTACACAGAAAGGATGGGGGGGACATGAAGGGTGAAAGTGATGTTAAAGCATGTATACGAATAAAAGCTAAAATGACTGACATATGAATTAAACTTCCAGATTTTTATATTCCCTATAACTTTTAACATGAATAACTCTAGTCACCTTTAGCACTGCCTAACAATACTTGCACTTATTTTACCTACAGACCCGACCACCTGCATTGTCCCATGTTTTCCCTGAGAAAAAAAGAAGGCACAAGTGTGGGACCTGTTATACAGTATGCTCTGGTCCTGGGTTTTTCTGGAGATCTTAGGTCAACTGAATTATTTAAACATTAAATAAACCTTCTGGGTTTTGGCCTTCTTGTAACATGCAGTAACGTATACATGTAAATATAGGGGTTCATTACTTAAGATACAGCACTGCAAGTGAAGCTACACAAAACAGTGCATATTATTTTGCACACAATATGAACCATTCATAATGCAGTGGAGCCCTATTTTTGTGTTTATTTAAGATGCCAAAAAAAAAAAAAAAAGGAAAAAAAAAATACCTGACAGATAAAACCTAGTAATTTGGGCTATGCTGAGCAGTAACTGGAATAATGTTAACCATGAATGAGTACTTGAATAGTAAACTATACAAATACTGGATAACAGTAAATTGTCAAGTATCAAAGCACAATGGGTTGTTCTCAGCTACGTTTATCTAAAAAAAAGTATGAAATATCCTACTTTATTTTATCCACAACAGGGCAGGAGCTGCAAGCAAGGCCTGTGAATAAATGCCTTGGAACAATGTTTTAAAGCCTAAGCTGATATGTTACATTATCTTATAACCGCTTTTGTGGGCACCAAATTGCACACAGTAGTATTTTTTTTTTTTTTTACAAATATGCACTCTTTTTCTAGGATAGGAGACGATCTTAATAAATCAAACCTTGTTTAGCCTGGAAATGTAAACTGTAGTTTTCAATAAAAGGCATGGGGAAAAAAAGGTGCAAAAAGTGTTTTCTATTTTAGTCAATAAACCTGCTATAAAAGTCTGGGACTTGAAAAGATCAGAAAGGGGTCACTGATGTGGCATAATATGCAAGAAAGGACACAACCAGGCTTATAAAGCTATTTTCTGTAAAATAAGCAAATTGTACATACCATCACCTTGCATATCTGAAGTCCATAGTGTCAGATTATCACGTAACAATTGCATGATAAGTGTGGAGTCTTTGTAACTTTCTTCACTCAGTGTGTCCAGTTCTGCAATGGCATCATCAAATGCTGCTTTTGCCAACCTTTAAAACAAAGTACTATTAGCTTAAGCAAGCCCTCTCTTTTATGTTAATATCGTTATACAAAAAGACTTTCTAAAATAGAAGACTTACTGCTCAGAAGAACTTTCAACCATAACTGAGCACTTTAGAGTTTATCCTAGATGGTCCCTCACACTGTAGTCTTCAAGGCAGCCAACACCTACTGATCTTGAGTTATTATAACCATGGGAAAAGTAGCACAGTAAGAGCCACGGTATCCCTTCCTCCTAGTATCACCTCTTCTATCCCACTCCCTTCTGCTCTGCATTACAACTTACAGTTCTATTTTACTGTAGGCACAGATTAAAGCAATACATTAGATTGCCCTTTATACTGTACTGTTTTACACTGAAACACTCACCTGCAGGCACGGTCAGGGGAATTTAGAATTTCATAGTAGAACACAGAGAAATTAAGTGCAAGACCTAAACGAATTGGATGTGTTGGAGGAAGTTCTGTCATTGCAATATCACTTGCAGCTTTGTAAGCTACCAAGCTGTTCTCTGCAGCCTCCTTTCGGTCATTGCCTTGAGCAAACTCTGCCAGATATCGGTGATAGTCACCTTTCCTGTGAAAAGAAAAAAGCAAGAAAGGTAAAACTATGCAACAAAGCAATCTTATTTAATAATTATTTTACATTTAAAATATTAAATATATATAATGAGACAACAGTCCTGTTCAACATACAGGATATTAAGCTATGCTTGTCCCCAGTTTTTCTCTCTAGTCAAGACAATAGTTTAGGGTCAAGACACCAAAAAGTACCCCATTTCTTAGATTTTATGATAAGACTGCAACTTTTTTTTTTTTGCAGCCCATATTCCACCCTATCTTCCATTTACTTTCTATCAGGTCTAATTTTAGCTGTTAAAATCTGTGCCATATGGGTGCAAACAGGATTAAATGAAAATTAAATTAAAATCAGGAAAGAAATGGTATAGGAGAAATGAAGCCCAAAAACAATTGATGGTTCTCTAAATAGTAAAAATACAAAGGTTTCAGGAAAACTATTGCAGTTACAATTATAGGCTTTACGATGAATTGGATCTCGGTGACTGGATAGTTGGAATCAAGCACGGAGCATGCACTCCTATGTAATCACACTTTAGGTGCAAGATTCAAAAACGGAATAAAAAAAATTAAAATATGAATCTATGCAGCCCTAACCAAATCGTTTCTTTCATATTTCACACTTAAAAGAACATTCCCAAACAATTTGGTTAATGCTTACATTTTATAGTAAAAAACCTTGGATTCTCCACTGTTTGCAGCTGGAATGAGGTGCTTGTCCAGTACATCCAGAATGTCATTACAGATAGATTTCAACTCAGCCTCAACCTGAAATAGAATCCCACACGTCAAAACCCCTCTCTTGGTAAGCCACCCCTAAAAAGGCAAGTGATGCTTTTTTCATGATTAAAAACAGGAATGTTCAACACAACTGAATTAATGTTGGACAAGGGGAATAGGCCTATGTAGGGGCCATAGCCTTGCCACTTTCCCGTATCCTTGAGTATCTCTTCCTGGTCCTCATAATAATGGAGAAAGGCTACTGACAAAATCAAGTCAACTTACAAAAGCTTACAAATAAAGCATTCCAACTACTGGAATCATGGGTAGTTGCACAGCACTTGTTGCTCTAAGATTCAGTGGGCTAGCTTAAAGGCTTTTTTGTGGCACTATTGCTGATAACAGGTTTCTGTATTGCCTTGTGAATGTGTCAGCTATTTTTTTTCCTATAAAATTGGCCATACACGCTACACATTGTTGTGCAAAATCGTTCATCCACTATGCTAACAATAAGAGCTGAATTGTTAGATATGCAGCCAAAAACAAAAGAATTCTTTACCCCATCTAATGATTCAGTATTAACATTACAATGTCTGGGCAACTTCAAAAGCGCCCAATCAAAATTTTCAGTCCTACCCAACTGACGAGGCGACCGATATCCGATTATTGCACAATTTCGTGCAATACTATTGGTGCACGTTTGGCCATTTTTATTGTAGAGGGCACAATCTCACCATTTGCCGATATTCCCTTATCATTTTGAGTTTATCTTCTCCCCCTTTGTTCTCCTCTTTCTGTTCAATGCTGCTGATTATTCTCCATGACGCTCTTCTAGCTCCAATCACATTCTTATATGCAACAGAGAGCAAGTTTCTTTCTTCTACTGTCAACTCCACATCCATTCCTGCAACTTTCTTCATAGATTCCACCATTTCTAAAAACAGAAATACATGATAAATAGTGTATTTAACAGGACTATTGGCACACATTTCTAGATCTTCCACATTTATGTAAACTGAGCATTATCAAGGAGCAAGGAAAACATTTAAAACAGACAAGACTCGATTTGAAAAGTTGGAAGTACAAAACGCAAACCCAAGGATACAGCACACAGGCATTATGTCTGCCACTGCTGAAAAATAGTTATCTATAATAAACGTGGGGCCAAGCAGATCTTGACCATATTGTGCCTAGGCACTGCATTTATCATACATTACTAAGAAAAGCAGTGACAACGTTGCCATCAGCCTAACAGTGCCCCCAGAGAGTCTGTATGACACGCAAACTAGCTACTGACCAAGTTACTGGTTCTAACTAATTCTTTTTCTCCTTATATGAAATAAAGCCTCTGTTGAAGCAATATGGCAACGTTAACTCATTTGTCAAAAAATAGATATGGAGAGAAGCACTTTACTGCCCCCCCATACTTTTTACTGTTTACTTGATTACTTGCCTTAATGGGCATTTGCTCCAACATTACACTAACAGCACTTCTGCCAAACTCACTGCAAGCTAAGCCTCAAGACCTGAAACACTGCAATATCACACAGCTATGTGGATTTAACTTGAGCCTAAACCATATTCTTTATGAAAACTGGTTCTACAGATCCAGAATCTACTGGTTCACTATTACAGAAATTTATATATATATATATATATATATATATATATATATATATATATATATATATATATATATATTATATTATATATACATATATATACACACACACACATATATATACACATATTTCAAAGATAAGAATTGCATTCTTTCATTGTGCAAAAACAATTTGGAGTGGTGGACCCTTTTAAATGCAATCTGCTAACAAACGGATCTGTCCTTTATAATTCTCAGACATACTGTACAGCCCCACGTATATGCAATGCGTCACAGAGGAGAAGAAATGATATCTGAACCCAACGTACTTGTGCATGACTCACATATGCCAACTGGGCAACAAGAGAACATACACTGATTCACTTCCCGTGTGTGCAGCAGTGACATCAGACCTAGCAGGGAAAGTGACCCAGATATATGAAACTACATGGGCAAGACAAAGCGGAGAGAGGCTAGCAGCCCAGAGCACAGTAGGCAGAATGACTACAGGGCAAAAGCTGAACAGATAAATATGAGAAAAAATAACAACATGCTGCCGTGTTAATGAAAGCATTAGTGTACAGTGTTCAGATTACCTAAATAAAACTAGCCATACTTTTAGGGCTCTGGCACATGGGGAAATTAGTCGCCCGCGACTAATCTCCCCGAACTACCATCCCACCTGCGAAAATGTAAGTCGCTGGTGGGATGGCACACACTGCGCGGGCAATTTCGGCAATTCGCCGAAAATGTCTCTCGAGGCAACATCGGCGATTTGCCGAAATCGCCTGCTCAGCGTGTGCCGTCCCACCGGCCACTTACATTTTCGCCGGTGGGATGGTAGTTCGGGGAGATTAGTCGCGGGCGACTAATTTCCCCATGTGCCAGAGCCCTTAAATGACTTGGCCCTTCGATTACATGCCCAATTCAGGCAACATTTAGCTCATGGATAAACCCTTTTACGTTAAAACTCCCCATACCCAGCCCGAGTGTGGCTGCCAAGTTGGCGGTTTCTTGGCCCTTGCATGAGTACAAAACAGGTCAACCTTGCCCCAACCAATATCAGACCTGTGCTTTTAGATGTTGACTAGCTGGAAAATTCCACTGGATAAGGACTACATTAAGCAACATAGGCCATCTCCTAAGAGGCCTGTACAGAGCCCATATATGATCTGATTGTTGGTTCATGGGCCAAACGGTCAGATCAAACCAATTTGGCCCATAACCTGAGGAAAAATGTGGTAAAGAATTTCTTGCATATAGACATTAATCTTGTAAAGCGTTATAACACCAATATCAGCTATCTGGAAGAAGTAAGCAGGTTCTAACTACACCAATGAAACATTTTTGTATGGAGATGAGGGGATTGTGAAAATATATCAAATAGTTAGTTTCATCTCCTTGTACAACATGAGGTCAATGAATGAATAGGGCTTGTGCCCTAAACATTTGAAAGTAATGTGCACCCCCACAAACACTGGACCCAGATTTTAGGACAATACAGTTGTTTAATGGCCTTTAAGTCAAAAAATGCAAAATGTATCCACAACCAGATCCAATTATGTTCTCCAGAAACATAATTACATATCTGAAGCAAGACTTTCCTGAAAAACAGCCATAACTAAGTACACAAGTCGGTAATGCTGCCCCCCCCCCCCCCCCACCCCACATATTTGTCATGCTGAAGCAGCAAGCACACCAACCCAGCTGAGCCCCACTCAATCTTACACAACGTGAACTGAAGGAAAACTACATATTTAGCAGTGGCAAAGAGTGAAACTACCCAGAGTGCAATGCCAGATACACAAGTAGATTAAAATCAATACAATGTGAACTGAATATTTCCTCACAGGTACGATGCACAGTTCAGACAACACAGCTTGTAACCTTACATAATGGCAAGTGCTCTGGCCCATACATGGAGCAGTGCAAAATCACCTCTCTATGGAAGCGAGAGGAGTTTCATTATACTCTAAGCCTAAGGAGGAAAGGGAACTGGTACCAACAAACAGTGTTGTGGTTTCCTTTTTAATCACTGGAATCCAGTATATCTGTATATTTAAAAAAAAGGGATATTGATTACTGGGAGCTCCAATAGTGTTCACACACTTTTTTTTTTTTTTTTTTTTTTACACAACCCCAACTGAATGAGGTCATGTCAAAAAGGGTGGAGTTGTTTTCCGTTTCAAGCTAAGGGTTATGGCACCCAGGGCTCTTCACTAGCTAATATATGCATCATAGAGACAGGTTGAGCTTCCCTAGAATGCTAGATAAAGGATTTAGAAGACACTTTGAGGCTAAGGGTACACGTCGTATTTTTTCAGCCAAAAACCATTTACACAGCATTCAATGGGAAGTGCCAGATACTGCAAATACTGGTGTCTCTCAGGCTGAAAATGCTTTAGTATGCATGTTTAAAATATGCAGACAGAGAAAATGCATTTGCCTAATGCCTTAGACTAAACAACTTATCTGGAATTGAAAAGCAGACCCACCTGTTCCTATAATGGCCAATCCACCCAAACCTGTTACTAGGAAATCAATCCTGCTTCTATATTATTCTACTTGGTTAACTGGTGGTTTGTACCAACCAGTACTTTTCTAATAAAGATTGGAAAGTACTGCATAAACATTTTTTAAAAAGGATAAGCACAGAGTGCAAATGCTGCCTTGACTGATGTAGCTTATTTCAGGTAGAAACAGAGCTATATTAGCATCAGCACTGGCAACAGGCAGGAGACCCATGACATCCCTGCTGCCCAGGACCCAGGAAGGCTTGCAGGGATATGTGGCGCCAGGCAGCACAGTTTATCAGCTCTGTAGGGAAATCACCAGAGCTGATCTAAGTAAGCAGTATAAATAAGGAGCTCAGCTTCCTCCCCACCCCCTACCAAGTGCTCCTGCTGACACTTGCTGGTACAGCTGCAAAACACTAAGAGTAAGAGTCAGTACAGAGCTGTAAGAAACAGAAAGGTGGTCAATTGATACATTGTTTCCCACTGGCTGTTGCTCTGCAAATTAGACAGAAAGGCCACAGAGATCCTTGCTATGAGGAGGATCAGGGCTACTTTTGTTTAAAGGGAAACTATACCACCAAACATTTCAGGTATCTAGAAGAATGTGCCACTGGATGACCCTACATTAAAACTGCTATTTTAAACACTAAGCTCCACCCTTTGGCTCATGAGGCACCCAAACATGTCAAATTACACCAGCCAATGGAGACAGTTGTGTCTTCTACTCCCACGCTTCTTCCTGTTACCACTCACACACTACTTCCTGTTTCAGTTAGAGTTGCATTATTTC
Organism: Xenopus tropicalis; assembly: GCF_000004195.4. Taxonomy (NCBI): domain Eukaryota; kingdom Metazoa; phylum Chordata; class Amphibia; order Anura; family Pipidae; genus Xenopus; species Xenopus tropicalis. The sequence goes on from NC_030678.2 coordinate 46,058,618, forward strand.
GTCCTGTGCTCCCGAGGGAGTACACGGACCACCACAAGATGGTGGCTAAAGGGAACAGATGTAAATAGGCAATATTCACCAATATGTATATGCAAATTTATGGTATAAGTGTCCTATTAAAATATATGTTGGTTACCTATTCATTCTGATGGTACAGTTTCATCTGCAAGCATATTTTAAATATTTTTAAGAAAAATTATTAAAGTGGTTTGATCTGCTCTACAGTATCAATGTTGATTTGACTCCTCATTGTAGGTGTCCTTTATGAAACTTTGCTATCAATGATCAGAACCGTGTCAGTAACTTTTCAGACAGTAAGACACCCCATTCCTCAAGACTTGCCCTTTCCATGGACTTCACAGAATGTTGGAGGGCTTATGTGGGGGGCTATCAACACAGTAGGTGGCCAAATGTATCAGGATGCATCAGTAAGAACGCCTGCTTCCATCAGCAAAAGTCAAGAAGCCATTCACACAAAAGGCTACCACCATTTTGCCACTTTCCTCATTGCACCAAGTGGTAGTAAGTTCTCTTTAAATGGAAATAGTGCAATATAAGTAGTACCTATTGTTGATTAGTTACAGACCTAATGGATATGCCATAGCTTCAATCCAGGGGAATACAATATCTATGTTTCATGACCACTTGCAGCAGCGTTACAGTATACGGTTACCAGAATCTTCCCAGATTCTCAAATTGTTTGTTTCAGAGGCTGTGTTATTTCCAAAATTCAAAAGAGACTTGAACATGTAAAGGTGAACAAAGGTCCAGGACTGGATGGGATTCATCCCAGGGTATTAAATGAGCTGAGCGCTGTGATTGCCAAGCCTCTTCACTTAATTTTTCAGGATTTGTTGAGGTCTGGCATGGTGCCGAGAGACTGGCGGATTGCTAATGTGGTGCCGTTATTTAAAAAGGGATCCCGTTCTCAGCCTGAAAACTATAGGCCTGTTAGTCTAACATCAGTAGTAGGAAAACTTTTGGAAGGGGTAATAAGGGATAGGATAGTTGAATACATTGCAGTTCACAATACTATAAGTTGGTGCAACCATGGTTTTAATGCGTAACAGATCTTGCCAGACTAATTTAGTCGCCTTTTATGAGGAGGTGAGCAGGAACCTCGATGCTGGAATGGCAGTTGATGTCATCTACTTGGACTTTGCTAAAGCGTTTGATACAGTACCTCACAGAAGGTTAATGATCAAATTAAGGAATATTGGCCTAGAACATAATATTTGTAATTGGATAGAGAACTGGCTGAAGGATAGATTACAAAGAAAGGTGGTAAATGGAACATTTTCTAATTGGGCCAGTGTGGTTAGTGGAGTACCGCAGGGGTCAGTCCTTGGTCCTTTGCTTTTTAACTTGTTTATTAATGACCTGGAGGTGGGCATAGAGAGTACCGTTTCTATTTTTGTTGATGACACTAAATTGTGCAAAACTATAAGTTCCATGAAGTATGTTGCCACTTTGCAGAGCGATTTGACAAAATTGGAAAACTGGGCAGCAAACTGGAAAATGAGGTTCAATATTGATAAGTGCAAAGTTATGCATTTTGGTAGAAATAATATAAACGCAAACTATCTACTGAATGGTAGTCTGTTGGGGGTATCCTTAATGGAGAAGGATCTAGGGGTTTTTGTAGATAACAAGTTGTCTAATTCCAGGCAGTGTCATTCTGTGGCTACTAAAGCAAACAAAGTACTGTCTTGTATAAGGGCTCTGACACACGGGGAGATTAGTCGCGAGTCTTTTTCGGCGATTTCGGGAAATCGCGCCGCCGCGTGTGCCATCCCGCCGGCGACTTATGTGTTCGCTGGTGGGATGGCGGGTCATGACAACTCGGGGAGATTAGTCGCCCGCGAACAGGGAGTTTTGTCGCGGGCGACTAATCTCCCCGTGTGTCAGAGCCCTAAAAAAGGGCATTGACTCAAGGGATGAAAACATAATTTTGACCTTTTATAGGTCCCTGGTAAGGCCTCACCCTGAGTATGCAGTGCAGTTTTGGGCTCCAGTCCTTAAGAAGGATATTAATGAGCTGGAGAGTGCAGAGACTGCAACTCAACTGGTTGGAAGATGGATGGAAGATTTAAACTATGAGGTTAGACAGTCGAGGTTGGGGTTGTTTTCTCTGGAAAAGAGGCGCTTGCGAGGAGACATGATTACTCTGTACAAGTTTATTAGAGGGGATTATAGGCAGATGTTCTTTTTTTCCCATAAAAACAATCAATGCACCAGAAGCCCCCCCCCCCCCTTTAGATTAGAGGAACGGAGCTTCCATTTGAAGCAGAGTAGGTGGTTTTTCACGGTGAGGGCAGTGAGGTTGGGGAATGTCCTTCCTAGAGATGTGGTAATGGCAGATTCTGTTAATGCCTTTAAGAGGGACCTGGGTGAGTTCTTGAACAATCAGAATATCCAAGGCTATTGTGATACTAATATCTACAGTTAGTATTAGTGGTTGTATATATAGTTTATGTATGTAGTGTATAGATTGGTAGGTTGTGTGCTGGGTTTACTTGGATGGGTTGAACTTGATGGACTCTGGTCTTTGTTCAACCCTATGTAACCAAAACTCCTTTCTAGCACTAGATCTTCCATTCAGAGTCATCAGGACTACTTGGGCTGCTCTGCAGAAGCTAACATTTAAATGTTGATTTTGGTGCTTATGAACACAGGCCACGTGCTATTGTGTCTCTGTACACACTATTGAATGAAAAATAGGATCACAAATAAGATTTCTGTCTGATTTGCCAAACCCACATGGAAACAAGGAGATGACAGATTAAACTAGACTGCTCTGTCAAGAAATACATCAACAGGTGCTGTGCATGATCATCTATTTAAACTGTATTGTATATTACATTATTTCTCATGTGCTACCACCACTGTATTATTAAAAAGTGCTAAAGCGTTTAATTGCTCCACTTCTAGTAGTCTTACAGACCTTTTTTCCTCCCCTTCAGTTCAGGTATCTGTCATGAGCGATTTGTACAGTGCCAGCAATCAACACAGCTCTTTACAACAATTTCCTATAAAAATGATGAATGTACCAGTGAATTATACTCTTCTAGATATAGAAGGATTGTGCATAAAAAAAAAGTTGTGTTTCAGACTGATTTATTGAAAAATTCCCCCAAAACCCCATTAATGCCACCCCACCCATTCCACTTCCTGCTGGCTGAATTTTCTGGATGAGCAGGTGGGCCTGCGGCTTCAGTACACTGCACTGTAGGATAGGAACCAATCAGCAGCTAGGCTGACCTGATAGGGAACTGCAGCCTGTCTTTGCTTGTGTGAGTGCAAGGCTATGATTGGCTCTCACCCTCCTGCTGTGCTTCTGGCAGGGACCATTAGGACACACCCACCCTTCATTTCAAACAAGGACAAACAACCGATAGGATCTATAGGGAGCTCCAATAAAGGGGCGATTTGTACAGATAGGCCAATAAAAAGGCCATTTTTACAGATACAGATTTACTTTTTAGCCCAGAGTGAAGCCAGCAGCATATATTATTCATAATTGCCTACAAAATTAGGGTTTTTCCTATTTATCCTATGTGTCTCCTTTAAAGGAACAGTAACACCAAAAAATAAAAGAGCTTTAAAGTAATAAAAATATAATGTACTGTTGCCCTGCACTGGTAAAACTGGTGTATTTGCTACAGTAAGACTACTATAATTTATATAATAAGCTGCTGTGTAGCCACGGGGGCAGCCATTCAAGCTGGAAAAAAGGAGAAAAGGCACAGGTTACATAGCAGTAACAGACAAGTTCTGTAGAATACAATAGTGTTTTATCTGTTATCTGCTATGTGCCTTTTCTCCTTTAAATGGCTGGCCCCATACTACACAGCAGCTTATTTATATAAATTATAGTAGACTTTTTGAAGTAAACACACAACTTTTACCACTTTCATTTTTTGGTGTTACTGTTCCTTTAACAAATAGGATCTTACTATAATAAATGTAAGTAAATTTAGGACAGAGGCCCCTGCACACAAGAGCTTATATGGAAACCCAAGTGGCAGTAATATATTTTACCTTATATAGCGGACTAGTGAAACTTCTATGGGTACACAAAGTTTAGATCTATCCTGTGGGTTCATTAAGTCTAGATAGAATATGTGCACAAGACTACTCCATTTGTGAGTAGATTAAGGGCTCTGTTGCAGATTTTGGATTATTTCCACAGATTTATTAATGGGAATATTTCTTTTTTTTTTTTGCACATAGGCACTATGCAGTTTGACCACAGATTAAATTTCCCTGGAATTCAGTAATTGGACCTCAAAATATCCACTAGTATTGTTCATGTGTTTATTTCACTTTATGACATATAGGGGCACATTTACTTATCCGCAAACGCTCCGAGCGCTCGTTCCAATCGTATTTTCCGCGACTTTTCTGTACCTTTCGCAACTTTTTTGTATGATATCGTGCCTAATATGATTTTTTGTAAGCATTTTCGTGATATTTGCGATCTTCAGAAATTTTTGTTTCCAATCCAAATTTTTCCCATTCGGGATTCGAACTCATGTTTAGATAAATCAGCCCCATAGAGTATTATTTTTATACAAATTAATATATCCCTTTTTCTCCCTTCTTGTATTTAGCGCTGGTTCTTTGCACATACAACATAATACCTTCTTGCGGGCAGAAAGTGACTACAATTAAAGAAAAATCACTATTTTGACGGGGCAGGTTTCCCAGAAACACTTAGGTAGGTTACATTATGAAGATATAAAAATTGATCTTTTTTAATCTATAGGTGTCGGGCACTAACACTGTAAAAAGGTTCATAGTAAATCACACTAGCAAATGGTTAGTAAACCAATGCAAAACCGGCCAATTAGATCCATCCCAGGATGCAGCGATTTGCCAACCAAGGGTTTAAAGGAAAAATACTGCTACAGGGAGAATTCACAGACTTATGTTGGCCAAACAATCAGACAAAAAAAAAACCTACCCATGTGGCTAAACTGTATATAAGACTATGCGTGAAGACACACAAAGCTACTTAGAAGCAGCTACTTAAAGGAAAACTATACCCCCAGAATGAATACTTAACCAACAAATCCTTTCCCTTGATCCACCATTTAGTGATGGGCTGTGTGCTCCCTCAGAGATCACCCGGCCAGAAATAATGCAGCTCTAACTGTAACAGGAAGTAGTGCAGGAGCAAAAGGCAGAATTCTGTCCATTCATTGGCTGAGGTGGCCTAGCATGTATGTGTGCCTTGGCTTGTTTGTGTGCACTGTGAATCCTATGATCCCAGAGGGGCACCCTTAATTCTTAAAATGGCAATTCTCTATTTAGGAGTACCCAATAGCACATACTACTAAAAAAAAGTATATTTTTATGAAAATGGTTAATTCAAATGAAGTAGGGTTTAACATAAAAGCTTGTTTATGAAATATATTTTTATAAAGTTCTACATTGTTTCGGGTTATAGTTTTCCATTAACGCCAGAAAATACCCTGACAGACAAAACTGAGAATTGCCTCTGCGAAAACACATGTAGAGACATTTATCAGTAAATGCTCAACAGTGTCTACTTCAGTAACTGTGACAAGTAGCTGCTACTAGTAGCTCTGTGCGTCTTCATACTAAGGACTCTGGCACACGAGGAGGTTAGTCGCCCGCGTCAAATCTCCTTTGTCACGGGCGACTAATCTCCCCGAACTACCATCCCACCGGCGAACATGTAAGTCGCCGGTGGGATGGTACATACTGCGCAGGCGATTTCGGCAAAACGCCGTAGTTGCCTCGTGAGGCATTTACGGCGATTTGCCGAAATCGGGCTGCCGCGTGTGCCATCCCACCGGCGACTTACATTTTCGCCGGTGGGATGGCAACTGGGGGAGATTAGTCGCCTGCGAACAGGGAGATTTGTCGGGGCGGCTAATCTCCACGTGCGCCAGAGGCCTTAAAGTAGTTACTGGTGATTAAGGTGCTATTCATCCTTTGAAGTGCACAAACATAGGTGTGAGTTGAAAAATAATTCTGTGATAGGAACTCACCACAATCTTTTAAAGGGATAGAGACAGGTTCCAGTTTTAACAGGACTATGTCACTATGTTGATACATAGGTGTGTAGCACTAATCTCTTATTTGAAATGTGCCCCCTACCTCCAACTGCAGCCTCCTGCTACTCACCTGTGATGCCTAGTAATGTTACTGCCCGATTAACATGCGGGTCTGGGTGTGTCATGCCCCACTAGAACAGTGTTGTACATGAGTGAGTTAATATTACACAAATGTCCAAGGAACCTATACATTCCTGTGGACCACACTGTGCACATCTTTTGTCCAGGGGAGGAGGGGAGCCAGAATTCCAAAACAGGAAAAGTAAGAAAGGAAGGAAGGTCAGGGACTGTAATTTGAGCTGAAAATGGAATGCAGTAAAACAGGCCATAAGAAAAAAGTTGTTCAAAGGTGATTGGGTGCTTTAGACAGCCCTTTAAGTCAAAAATTTTAATGTAAAACATCAGGCAGATAGACTCAAGATAAAGGCTACAAATGTATAAAATGATCCTATCAATAAAACTGGTTTGGAGATATGCAGTCCAGTTGGGGGTGCCCATACACAGGCAGAAGCTGCCGAATCAGTCTAAGGGCTGTAAAACAAGGGGAGATTAGTCGCGCCGCGACAATCTCCCCGAAATGCCATCCCACCGGCTATAAAGTAAATCGCCAGTGGGATGGCATACGTGGCGCCACGATTTGCCGAAGTTTCCTCTCAAGCCAAGTTCGGCCAATGGCTGCACCTCGTGTGCCATCCCACAGGCGATTTACATTCTAGTCGGTGGGATGGCATTGTAGGGACAGCGGAGATTTGTGGCAGCGTGACTAATCTCCCTGTGTGTCACGGCCCTAAAGGACTAAAATTGGCAGCTAATATCTGCCCATGTATGGCAACCTTTAGTCGCCCACAATAGATCTCAACAATAGGAGTCGTGGTGGAAAGGCCTATGGATCGCTTCAGCTTTCCGAAGTCCCGCAAAGTTGCTTGCAGGAGTAAACTTACATGACTTCACAAAGCTGAAGCAATGAGTAGGCCTTTCCACTGGCGACTTTAATTTCTATCTACTGTGTACAAAATGCAGGCAGAGAGAAGCAAACCTTATGCCCTATGTGCCCTCAGAGAGGGAGAGGTTTATTCCCATGGCCAACTTTTAAATCTATATTATGCTAAATTATTCAAAATCCTAAAGTAAGTAAAAGCATTTTATGTTTACATTTTTAGATTCATCTTTGAAAAACCCCAGGTCCCTCATTTCGAATAAGACACCATAACTATATTATAATTTAAAAAGTAAAAAATTTATCACCTCAGGAGGAAATACTAAATGTTACACCTCTGATGTGTCAGTAAGCGTACCTCTAACAGCTCCCCGGAGGGTCAGTTGAATATGCAACAGAGAAAACTTGACTGATGACCAACTTTTTAAAGTGCCTTGGTGATCACCTGGTAACCCTAGAATCTGCAAAGGCCCAGACTCTGGCAGATAGGATGACTATTTACACCAGCACAACTGAGACATCCATGTGTATAGCTAAACCAAGGAAACATGCATACCACAAGGCCAAAAAATGGCCTGCTTGTAGCATGCTTTAAACTTTTGTGTGAGATCTACAGGACGTCTTGAAGCCAGAGACTAGTTTAGCTTAGTTATATCTGAAGCCACCTGGTTTGGATGCAAGAAGAGCATGTTTCAGTGTCTATTAGGTCCTAACACTTGAAAAGAAAATAAAAAACTACAGCTGATTAAATTTTACCAGTGGGATTTTATTCTTATACCCTGCGTGCGCCACACATTCATAAGGTCAGTGAGGTTGTGGCAGAATTGAATTTGAAGCAAATGCCCAGAATGTTTTACAGCAATGCTGTCCAATGGGAGGCCCACAGGACAGATGTGGCCCTCCAATGGAATTTTATAGCCCCCCTGTCCACTAAGGAGCTATATAGACTTCTTTGTATGACATTATTTTAAGATAATATGATGCTCATGTGGAATGTCAAATCTACTCACTGCATGAGAAGTTGGACAGCACTGCTTATTACTGTATCTTAAAGGAACAGTAAACAGTGTTTAACATAAATTCAATGAATAGGGCTTGTGCTGAACATACTTTTTGGCTGTTTTTATTATCAAAAAATCAATGGTTCTACACCATGGTTGATTTTTGCAACAGAGCTAATTAGATCAGTATACAAGCCAACCAAGTGCAGTATGAAGGGGAATTATCTGAGCTCTGGTAATATCATTTGCTACCTGGAAAGGACCAAATATGGAGTAGCTTTTAATTTCCCAGTCCAGCTCAAGAAGTAAATACATTTTTTTGTACTTAAAACTATAGGCAAACAGTATGTTTGGCACAAGGCCTAGTAATTAAACTCATGTTAAACAAGAGTATACAGCCCCTTTACCATTTTACTGAATAGATTTTAACAAATATTTGTACTGAACTTTTGTTCCCTATGTGTACTGTTAGTGTATTCTTAAAAATATACAACTGTGTAGAGACCGATGTGAGTTTAACTGGGTAGACCCCCACCCAGCTCACATTTTTTACCTGTTCTGGCCCACAATCTAAAGACTACCAGGAGGGATACCATAATGCAAGAAGTGAAATAGTAAAAAGGAAGTTTAAAAATTGAATGAATAACTGTAAAGGAATAAAAAAAAAAAATGACACCCCAGAAACCCCATTAAACCCCCCCAAAAAAAATTTCGCAGATAACCCTGGGTACCCAACACTCTTCAGGACTTTAGAACTACTTATGTAGACAGCACTTTAAAAATCAGCAACTTTGTGTGTATATGGGGGGGGGGGGGGTATTATCCGCTATACAGAAGCTCAGTGGAAATATAACTCATACAAATGGAGTCTTTGGGCAGCTGTAGGATGGTATAGATATCTTAGAGACACATCTGATGTGCATGTTTCAGTCACACAGTTCTGAAAATTAAATCTCTTGAATAAAAAGGTTCTCAAAACCTGTTCTAATGCCTCCCTAACAATGACATTTCTGTGAATATCCAAGCATTCCAGCATGAGGACCTACCACATTTTGCTATTCACATAATAATGAACATATGTGGATAAGTGGACATTCTCTTGCCTCAGGTCAGGTTCCAGACACTCTGTTCTAGAACACTACAGCATTCCCAGGATTCCAAATATAGTAAACAAGTGAGACAAAGGTAACCACATAAACAAGCATTCCATAAATGCAAGGAGGTGGGTGACTGGTACCCCCACTCCATTAATAAGGATTTCAATGCCTCTCATGTGGTTTCTTGGGGAGTTATCTAAAATATGTATAAAGTAACATCACAGTGCATTTAATAAATAAATTATTCCTCCATATCTAAAATTTAAGTGGGAGAAATTTAACAGAAAATGTATCTGTTCTAATTAGGGGTGTAAAAGAAAAATAAGGGCGGCTGGAGGAAATTAAATAAACCAGATCTAAATAATAATAAAAATATATCAATTTTCCATGGATGCCTGTTATCCTGTAGAACAGTCAGGACTAAGGCCATTCTGTCAGACAGGGCACGCCCACACCTGCCAACTCTTCACAGACACGCACCCAGATGCAGATCTACAAATCCCTCTGCACGACGAGGGACTGGTCTGACAGGAATGAATGAGCCTGGACGCATGAAACAGCACACAGGCCAGGCCCAGGGCGGAGGTGCGCAGCAAGGCGCGTCCTACTGCTTCACTGAGGCAAGGCTGGCTAAGGAAACAGCCAACTATAGAATCCACTTCTGGGACAGTGTGAATTAACCTGGCAAATATCACATATGAAAATTAAAAAAACGTATAGAAAATAGGCTGTTATCTCAGACAGCCTTTATAATAATGAAAAAAAATCTGAGCTAGACCTATCATGGGAAGATTTTTTGTACAGTAAAAGGGCTTGCAGCATCACCATAACCCTTCCTTCTCCCCCCACCCAGATTGCTGTCAGTGGAATAACAAAGATAGGAGGTCTGCACAATAACACTGCACCAATGTACAATGAAAGGATGCACCCAGCAAGCTACTACACCCTGACTGCTTTGGCTGACAGATGCTGGAATTCTGGGAAAAAATATATTTAAAAATTCAAACACCGTTTGGATGCAGCTTTAAGCTCAGTGGAGCTAGATTTCCATCCCATCGGAACGCTATCAAACCCCTGTGCCTCTTCCAGCTTGTGAAGCCAGTGGAATGCTGGGAGTTGTAGTTCAGAGCTGAAGGTTGCAGGGCTTTGAGGAATAATGGAGACCCCCCTTATGTGACCAGTGTGTGTAACCCAAGAGAACTCATTACTGGCCAGACACGAAACCTGCACATTGTCCATGATTCCAGCTTGACTGGGACAATGAGCCTTTCAGCCCACAAATGCCGCCCGCAGCCTGAGGGCCATCCCACCCAAGTGCCATTTCCATGGCGATGCCTTAACCCCCTGTTCCGCTGCCAGACAAGCGGCTTTTCCCACATATCCAGGAAATTGCACCACTGCAGACGTTTTACCGGCCCCAGCCGCCATCTTCCCCAGTGATCCGCCCATAAGCACACTGCCCTATCCCCGGCACATATATCCCTACATCCCCTCTGCGGTCCCACAGCTCCCATGCACTCCGTGCAGCCCGGTTAGCAGTGCATGCTGGGATGTGTAGTGTATCAATAGGGGAGCTGCCCCCCAGTCTAAGCCTCTGTTATTCCTCCTAAAAGGCTGAAGGGTCAGTTACACCATAAATCGCCCTCCGCCCCCCATAGTCTCGCCCTATTCGGCAGTCGCCATTTTATAAGCAGCCTCCCTTCCTACCACAGCCCCCTCCCGCTTGGCCGCCAGCAGCCAGCCCCAGGGAGCTCCTCTAACACTAAATGGCAGCCAGGTCTAAGCAACTGTCATCCCAGAAAAGCAGTCCCTATTGTACTATGAGGGTCTCCTTTGTCCTCCCCTCCCTTTGCTAGACCCTCCGCCATTTTGTCTCGCCTCCATTCTCTCCGCCCGTCGACCTAAGGGGGGGAATTTAGCGATTCTTCTTACCGTCATATCTCTCGGCTTGCTCTGCCAGCTTGGCTCGGTACACTAGATCCTCTCGCTCTTCCATGGCGGTAGCTAGCGGGGATTAAAGGCGATCTACTGGGCGGATGGAAGCCGATTGTCTGTCTCCGTCTCCCAGTGACTCAACCTCTCTGTCTCTCTAGCTCTGCCCGGGAAAGATGGCAGCCTCAATCCGGGCACTTCCGCCTGCGCACGCGGACAATCGCTCAACTCTATGGCAACGGCTCCCTAGCAACAGCAGCAGGCGCGGCACAAATGGGCGGGGCCCAACGGCTTTGCGTCAGGCATGAAAGGGCGGGGTTTTTACCTCATGCTGACCTTATAAGGGAGTCCGGGAGGTATGGGACGATTGTCTCATTGATTATTGTGATGGAGGGGGAGGTAGTGAAATAGAAAAGACGGGCTTTATACTATATAGCTTCCAGGTAATGTCAGAGATCCTTCTGTTCTAGTAGTTCCCAAGGCTGCGTAAGTAGGCGGGGCGGGAGCGCTAAAGTTGGTCGGGCTGCGCTGCGCTGTGACTGGGGCGCAGTTTTCTATTATTCCCCCTTTTTTTTTTAAATTTAAATCACACTTAAACTCGTCTGTGATGCCAATCTAATTACATTTCCCTCTGTAGGAATGCACTCCCTTCTAATGATAGGGTTATGCAAGGAACAGCAGGATAGCAGCCGATTTCCATTGATCTCCATGGCTGTTACTATAACACAGGGATGGGTGAGAGGGGATGTAAGGGCAGGGGTTACACACAGATTCATTTGCTGGTTTTAGAAAGGGATGAGCTGTGTATGCTTTCCCACCAACAAGTCACTGATGCCAGTGGGAAGGCATTTCAGGGAGATTAGTTGTCTGTCTTTGTGTCCCCATTACTGGTGACAAAATGGTACCAGTGACAGACTGTTACAGCAACTGGTGCATTAAAGTGCGTTACTTAGTGACTTAACTAGGGGTGACGGCCCCACAGCAGTCATTTTAGGGAGCATGCTTAACTTTTGTCTAATCGTGTTGCTAACAGGCAGGTTCTGGAACTGGCAAAGCACCCAGTGAACATTAACTGCAAATTCAATGTTATCTGGCTGAAAATTGGCCAGCTGCTGATCAGGTAAGTTAAAAAAATCCCATTGGGACAAGAACCAAATCAGCTTGTTAGCATGGTCCTCCTCCTAACAGAATGCATACTGTCTTTGGATCAAATTGAATCAGTGTGATATTGACCAGCTCAAGGTGGGCTGATACAGGTGAGATCCTCTTGTTTTGCAGCTTCACCAAAACAAGCAGATCATTTAGTATATGGCCAGCCTTACACTGTGCAGCTCTAGGCTGTATCTCTCGGGACTAGTCTTGCATGAAAACGGACATTAACTCTGTATAGATCCCTGGTAAGGCCTTCCGTTAAAGGGATACTGTCATGACTTTTACGGGGTACTTTTTATTTCTAAATTACACCGTTTACATAGCAAATCATTCCCTCTAGCATTTAAATTTTTATTCTTGAAGCTATCTTTCAGAAGGAGTTGTGCTACAAATTCTCACTGCTTTCAGATAATCTATTCTCTCTTTCCTGTAACTGGAGGAGTCCTAAACTGGACTTGGATTTTTTACTATTAAGTGCTATTCTGACATCTACCACTTTTAGCAATACAGGTGTCAGGGAGCTGCTGTCTCGCTACCTTCCCATTTTTTTGCTGATTGGCTGCTGGGGGGAAGGGGGGGTGACATCACTCCAGCTTTAGAGTGACTGAAGTTTATCAGAGCACAAGTCACCCTGGGAAATGAAGGACATGGCTAGACCCATGTGAAATTTTAAAATAAAATATATATTAAAATGACCTTTTAATAATAAATATAGGAAATAGGGTCTGTGTATTTGAAAAATGGATTTCAATGCAGGATTCTGCTGGAGAAGTTCTATTAACTGATGTGTTTTGGAAAAAACATGTTTTCCCATGACAGTATTCCTTTAAGTATGAAATGCATTTTTGCGCCCCAGTCCTTATGAAGGATATTAATGTGCTAAAAACAGTGCAAAGAAGCGCAGCATTTATATTTATTAATTTTATAGTGCCATTGCCTTCCATATAGCATGTTACAGTGTACAGGGATACAAATGCAAGAGATAAGTTTACATATTTCTATCTCTATTGATGGCACCCTCATCAACCCCGTTGATTCGTCGCGTTGTTTGGGGGTGATCTTTGACTCCAGTCTCTCCTTTTTTGACCACATTAACACCACTTTTAAAACATGTCACTTTTTCCTACGCAGTATTGCCAAAATCCGTCCCTTTCTCTCTACTGCAACAGCTAGGCTGCTCATGCATGCTCTCATCCAATCCCGACTTGACTATTGTAACCTGCTACTAATCGGCCTCCCTAACTCCCATCTTTCCCCCCTACAGTCTATATTAAATACTGCTGCCAGAATTCCCTAACCTTCAAAGCCCTCCATTCCTCGCAGAGCAATCATTTGGTTGCGCCCCCACTACTACTGCTGTTTCCCGCCTTAAACCTTTCTGCCTTGCTGCCCCTTACATTTGGAATGTCCTCCTTGATTTCCTCTGGAGAGAATCCTCCCTCAGTCTTTTTAAAACTAAACTTAAAGACTACCTTTTGGAGCACTCACCCAGCACCTGATCTGGGAACTAGCACTTATAATGTAATGTCAACCACTGTGACCTACAGCACTTATACCGTAAGCTCTACGGGGCAGGGACCTCCTTCCTCTTGTGTCCTCGACTCTTAACTTATTGCAGCTGTATTTATCTTGTATTTATTGTTATACTTTGTATTTATCTGTTATTATCTTATTAACACCCTGTTTGTATTAATGTATTCTACTGTACAGCGATGCGTACATAAGTAGCGCTTTATAAATAAAGATATACATACATACATACATACATACATACATACATACATACATACATACATATACACATGAACATTTTACCAGAAGCAGTTCACAGTTGCACTTTGCATATTGTTAGGAGACAATAGGGGGAGTGCCCTGCTCACCGTCTAACTGGTAAAATAAATGGAACAATTTAGTGCCATGGCCCATGGGGAGATTAGTTGCCCCGGTAAAAAGGGACATATGTGAAAAACATGAGTGAGCCAATGATTTGTACTCATCTAAATATAGAAGGAATGTGCTTTGAAAAGTAGTGTTTTAGGCTGATTTATTGAAAATGTCGCCAAAAACACCACTAGTCCTGCCCATCTGTTACATTTCCTGCTGCCTCCTTTCCCAGGCTGTGCAGGGGGCCAGCAACACTCACAAAATGCACTGTAGGATAGGAACCAATCAGCAGCTAGGCTGACCAGATAGAGAACTGAAGCCAGTCTTTGCTTGTGTGACTGCAGGGCAGTTATTGGCTATCCCCCTCCTACTGTGCTTCTGGCAGGGACCATTAGGACACGCCTACCCCTCATTTGAAACATGGACAGGGACCTGAGAGTATATGGAGCCCCAGTAAAGGGGACATTTTTACAGACAGTATAAATTTTTAGATCAAACTGAAACTAGCACCATATTATTCATAATTGCCTACAAGATTAGAATTTTTTTAATTTATCCTATGTGTTTCCTTTAAATCTCGGCTACTACGGGTGACTTATCTCCCTGAAATGCCCTCCCACTAGCAATAAAGCTCTAGCAAGAAATAGCTCTCTATGATATAAAAAGTGGTGCAACTACTTTTGCCAAGCATACAATGCCAACAGGATAGTATTTATATAGCTTCCAAGGTCATATTTATACCTCTAAAACTATTTATGTTACACTGTAAAACTATTAGCAAAGTCTAGTAAGTAAACAATGTTAAATAAATACCATCAAAACATGTCATGCTGCAGAATTAAGACTCTAAAAAATACATTTAATAATCATTTTGTTTAGCAAGTCACATCAAAGACATAATTTAAGCCTTGTGGCATCCACGTGTGCAGATAAAATATCCATAAAGTTTCTCTTTTCAATAATAAGATGGATAAATGACGGCTGTTGAAGATCACTGCTGTATGAAAAGCATGGGCCTAAGATCAAGATCTACAAAAAATGATCACATCAATATCATGAAGAATCATTGTAACTTAGTATTCTACTGTTGTAACAAAATAGCAAATTATATAGCAACAAGTGAGGGAAAAGCAGATCAAGCCTGAGACTTAGTAGTGATCAGAATTATGGAGAATCAAGGAACAGGAATGAGTGTATTGTAAAGAATTATATATATAGATATGTTTTATGTTTGGTTTTGAAGCACTTTCAAGTGCTTTTGCTTAGCAACTTTTATTGATATGTAACAAAGGGTCCAAAGTTTACTTCATAGCTAGTCACCTATAGCAATTGATCAGCAGATTTACTGGTCCCCTGTTTAAAGTATTAATTGCTATGAGTCACCTGGGCACTTTTATTGCACTGAATATATATACAAAGTCTACACATCCCTGCAAAATGGCAGGTTTTTGTTTAATTAAACAAAGATCCTGAGATAAATCCAGTCAGAACTGTTTCCACTTATTGCAAAATTGGCATTTATACAAAGACATTGAAAACAAATCATAAACATTTTAGTGAAAGAAGGAAAAGCAAAAACCGTACCAAAACCTGGTTGCATTACTGTGCACATACCCTTTAATAATCAAGCACATGGCTGCATTAATAATCAACCAATCACATTCAGTCTCATCTCAAATAGTAGTTGGTATGCACCTGACATCAATTAAAGTGGCTCTGATTGAGCTCAGATACAGTTTGTCTGTTCCTGTAGGATTATTCCTTTTGGTTAAGGCTAATAAAGAGTTAATCACAAGCTACAGGCATACCTTCAGTTCTCTCAATAGTGCCCTTAAGTCTCCCCATATTTCTCCTGTTCAGATGATCAGGAAAAAAAAAACCCTGAGCTCTGTAAAGAAAATTCCCATAATGCCTCACTCCTGCACCAAGACCAGTGTACAGTGTGTGTAAGACTATGAGGAAGCTTCCTGCTGATTGGCTCAGATCCACATTCCTAAGGTGTGTGGGGAGTTCTTAGCATTCTTGAGGCTGGGGGGAGCAGGAGAGGAGAGAGCTGTGCAGACTCTGGCACAGGAAAAAAAAGAGACAAGAAATCCTGTTTCTTTTGACAGAGGGCTCAGTGCAGCAGTTCTGTGAGTGCTTATGGCTGTATCTACATAGACCTTTCTAATATAGCTTACTTAGTTTTTACCGTTCTTTCTCCTTTAAAAGCCATGTTCCACAAAGATTTTGGAAATCATGAAAGGGATATCATCATTGAAAGGTCTTAGTCAGGACAGGAGTACAAAAAAGTATCCAAATCATTAACATTCCATGGAGCATGGTGAAGACAGTCATCAACAAGTTGAGAGACTATGGATCAACATTGACTGTACCAACTGGAAGACAGAGAAGTTTCCTTCAGTGACTGGTTACAGAAAATCCATAGAGTTGAAGAACAGAATCTGAACAAGACACACAAGTACATCCAAAAATGGTTTCCCTGGATCATCTTAAGAAATTCAGAATACTACCAACAATTGATAAAGTAAAAAATCATTTTAAGAGCAACTTAAAACTTCTTTGACAAAGCTCCAATAAAGTGGCATGTTGGGCCTCTGAACAAGAGCCAGCCTTACTTATTTTACTTATCTTATAGATAGCTTCTAGGACTGGTATAATTCTGTATCTAGATTCAAAACTTAGACTGTGTAGACTCGCCTGACTGAAGTAAACACTGGTTACCTCCAACCTGACCTTATCAGTTATATACCAGAAAGGAGTATTACATGTTATAAAGACTTCTGCTTTAATTGGAGTGCAATAATATTGCAGAACTCACATTGTTAATTAAAGGAGAAGTATAGGTAATAACTAAGTAAGCTTAAAATACAGTCATAAGCACTCACAGAAAAGCTGAGTCCTCTATCAAAAGAAACACAGGATTACTTGTCTCCTTGGTTGTAAACATGTTCTTCAGTATCAGACTTCCTCTCCTTTCGGGTTTGGGGCACAAGTCTGTGCAGCTTTGTCATCTTTCCCTCTCCTCCTCCCTTTTTTGCTCCCCCCTTGTAACATCCTGTCTGGAATTGAGCCAGTGACCTGCAGGCTGCTTTGTAGTGTTTTTGCCACTACTTTATATGAGCACACAGCTATGGTCCTGCTACCCTGCTAAGGTAACCCTTGTATAATCATGAAGGTAGGGTTACTTTCACCTGTTGTTAATCTGGTCTCAGGTGCTCTGTGTTAACAACCAACCTGCCTATATAACCCTCTGCTCTGCACTTAGTCATTGCCTATTCTATTGAAGTTCCTAGATGTGCTCCTGTTCTGTCGTGTTCTGTGTATTTGGTTCTGACCCTTGCCTGTATCCTGACTTTGAGTGAACTCCGCCCGGATTGACCCCTTGACTGTTTGACTACTCTTCTGGATTCTGATTTTGTACTGCGCTTCTGTTCTGGTTTTGACCTGGCCTGCCTGACACAGATTCTAGTAAGTTCCTCCAGTCCTTTTCAAACGATCTGGTACCCTTGGTTGCCCAGAACCTTTGCTTTGGTCCTCTCACTTTAATACCTGGCTCCACCCGAAGTGAAAGGTGGTTGTTATAGGCAAAAGCGTGAGCCGTGACTGGGACCTTGGCAATTGTTCTGGGTTTTGGGTTACCAATCGTGACACCCTCCCATAAGAATTTATAAGAATTTACTCCCCCTCACATCAGAATGATTTGAGCTACCAGTGGTTAGAGCTACATCAAGGAAGCTACAGAGACCAAGCTAAAATGGTAGCTGCTATCTTAAGTAAACAGAGGGAGCTTCTAGGGCTGTTTACTCAGGTATAGTAAAGCTTTATGCAGCATAAATATAGCATTCTAGGTTGCAATATTGTGACTAATTTATTGGCAGTAAGATCCAGTTTTACTTTTTCTGTTTGTTTTGTGGAATTATAAATCAATAAACACAAAAATTAAAATGAAAAAACAAAACAAAAAAACCCCATTGACTTACCAAGATCAGGACATCCCTCCAAGATTGATGATTGAAGACAATGAGAAAACTGGTCAGGAAGCCACCAAGAGGCCTACAGCAAAATTAAAGGAGCTGCAGGATTTCTTGGCAAGTATTGGTTGTTCTCTACATGTTCTCTACATGTGACAGCAGTCGTATTCTTAATATGTCTGGGTTGTGGAGTAGGGTAGCAAGAAGAAAGCATTTACTCACAAAGAAAAACATCCTAGCCTAGCTAAACTTTGCAAATAGCTATACCCAGTTTCCCACAACTATGTGGAAAATGTATTATGGTCTGATGAGACCAAGGCAGAACTATTTGTTCATAATTCCAAAAGGTTTGTTTGGCGCAAAAATAACACAGCACATCCTCACAACACCATACCCATAGTGAAGCGTGGTGGAGACAGCATCATTCTTTGGGACTGCTTTTTATCAGGTGGAACTGGTGCTTTAGTCAAGGTAGATAAAATCATGAATTGCTGCAGGTATTAGTATATTTTGTCACAGAACCTTCTAGCATCTGCTAGGAAGCTGAAGATGAACTTCATCTTTCAGCATGACAACAACCCAAAGCACACATCTAAATCAACAGAGCAATGGCTTCACCAAAGGAAGATCAATATTCTGGAATGGCCCAGGGAAAAAACCAAGACCTTAAATGGATACTGACACTAAAAAACTACTTTTAAAAATATTAACCTGCATTAAAAAGTTACCTATAGGTCATGTTGATCATTTTTCGCCTACATTTTTTTGGCCATGCCCATTTTTGGGACCGCACGCCCTAAATACCACTCCTATTTTATTACATTTGGAAGTTTATTTATAGTTTGAACACATTTCTGTTATTACAGTTTTGCTAGTAAAGGTGAAATTGCCCTTTAAGCTGTGAGTCTCAGTTCCCCCAAGAGACCTGTTTAGTTTATTAGTTACAATTGTATCTCAGTGCAGGTGTGGCTTGTTAACTTTCTGGGCTCTCTGCCAAAAGCTACTTATTTAAGTCTGAGAAACATTTGTATCTAAGTTCAGGTGTAGTTTGTTAAGATTTCTGGGCTCTCTGCCAAAAGCTACATTTTAATTAAGTTTGTATCTTTTTTAGCATTTAGTGCAGGAGATCAAAGGGAAATGAGGGAGTTTTCAGTAAGAATCCGGGACTGTGGGTTGAGCTGTTAAAAGAGGGACTGTCCCACAAAAATCAGGACAGTTGGGAGGTATAACTTCCTAAACCTGACTGTCCCTTCTCAGCCTTTCAGGTATAGCTTCTAATACTTACAGACTCCTGCTGCACAAATATGGCAGCCCCCTTATAGAGGATCATAGGGGATCAGATAAAGAATCTGACAAATACTTTTAAGGCAACATTATAAGCATGTAAAGACAATGTTATGATAGATATAAAAACAAATAATTTCTGGTGTCAGTATCACTTTAATCTGATTAAAAAAATCTGTGGGCTCACCCGAAGAGAGATGTTTGACAAAATTTTGCAAGGAGTAGTGGGCAAAAATTGCCAACACCAGTAGTGTCAAACTGATAGACTCTTACCCAAAAAGACTGATTGCTGTAATAAAATCAAACCAAGTATTAGTGTAGGGGATGTGTACATTAATGCAGCCAGGTTTTTGTACATTTTCTTTTCTCCTCTTTCTCACTTACCTGTTTCTGATTTGTTTTAAAACTTAATTGTATAGATTGCAATTTTGCAGTAAAGATTGAATAAGTTCTGACAGGATTTATCTTGGTTTCTTTTTTTATTAAACAAACTATGAATGCGTATATGGATATAGCAGAGAGAAGGGTAAATTAAAGCAAGTGCAAATTTGCATCAATTAAATCTTCACCCAGGTATGTGTCCTGATAAGTAAGCCCTAGAATGTTACTACAAACATTCTATATCACTCCTTGAAGGGAAATGTCTATGTTTTATTTTCTTTTTGCCACAGGTCATAAATATGAATCTGTCCTGTTTTGTATTGGCAAAAAAAATTGTGAAACAGCAAAAATTTGCAAAATACATTTAAATCAATGGGCGACAATTTTTTTTTTACCACACAACATCCAGTGGGCTTTTTTTCCACTACAAATGGCATATGTAACACATCTACACATTTCAGCCAGCAGAGAAATTCCCAGTATTCCACTGTGCCATCTATAATAGACATGCATGCAATGATATGTGATTTTTACCCCAAAAACATTCATATATCCATTATCAAGCCTGGCCAAGAAATGCGTGTCACAAGTCTGCTCAGTTTGCTCATCTCTCCCTCCCATCAGAATTTGCTCCCCCTTCCATCTATGTGTAATCTGAGCTACCTGCAGCTGAGGCTGCAGCAGGAAGCTACTGAGACCAAGCTAAAATGGCAGCTGCTATGTTAAACAAACAGAGGGAGATTCTAGAGCTGTTTACTCAGGTATGGTAAAGCTTTTAGCAGAATAAATATAGCTTTCTAGGTGGCACTATTTTGACAAATTCATTGGCAATAAAATGCCAAAATGCCGTTCCTTCTCCTTTAACATAACTAATGTAAGGTTCATTAATGTAACTTTCACTACATAGTCGGGCCCTCCTGCAAATCAAGATTTTACCCAAACCATGGAAAATAGCCCCAGACCATTATTCCTGTTTTCTCCTGCCAAACCCAACAATGTCTCTCAGACTGCCAGATGGTAATATGCCATTTAACACTCAAGGACAGGTTTTCACTGCTCAAATGATATAAACACAGGCCAAGACATCGCCCCCTACCTTTGCATCAGTAGAATTCAGCATGAAACGGCTCGTGTATGCAGTTTCACACCAAATTCCGCTTAGTGTGCCTGCACCCAGAGCCATTGCTTCAGTACAACAAGCACATTTTTAAAGCATAGAGGCAAAGTCTCAGCCTGTGTTTATCTGCAGTCGAAGAACCCTCTTGTATGGCATAAGTCTTACGCCACTAGCCAACCCTTGACATTGCACATGGCGATGTTAGGTTTGCTTCCATCTGATCAGCCATAAATAACCCATGCTTCCTACAAAAAGTTTTCTTGTAGACCTTGCTACCAGGGATTGCAAAACCAAGCAGTAAGTGTTGCAACTTAATCCATTATTATTAACATTTATTTATAAAGCGCCAACATATTCCGCAGCGCTGTACAATCCATGGATTGTATCAATGTATTGCAATATTTAAGCTGGCTATTCAGGACTGTAATGTAGGTGGCCTGCCCAACTTGAATATATTGCAATAGTATAACAAACATTTCCTGTTTTGTTTAGAGAGGAGGGCATTTTGGTAGTTTAAAGGAGAAGGAAAGGCAAAAATCTATTAAGCACACTATTAAATAGTACTACTATTGCTGTGTAAAAACGCTATATTCCTGGCTTGCCTAATGAAAGAATTACAGAGATACACATACTAGAACTTACATGCTTGTTTCAATGAACGGCACCGCCATCTTGTCCAGCGTGTCTTTATGGGCTGAAAAGCACAAGCCAGCTCCCCGCTCCTGTTACAAAGTTTCTGCAGCTCCCCCCGCTCCTCCCCACTCCTGCCACAAACCCCCCCAAGCTCCACAAACCCCCGCTCCTGCCACAAACCCCCCCAAGCTCTACCAACCACCGCTCCTGCCACAAACAATTGCCGCTCGCAGCACCAGCTTGCCCTCCCCCTTCCCCCTCCTGCTTGTCAGAGAACTCGGCGTCGCTGCATCGACATGGCAACCGGACGCTTCTGCCCTCTGCGCATGCGCCGCCTGCAGTAACGAGTTGCTAAGTCTTGGGGGAGCGATGCCTTATGGGAAATCTTCTCTACCCAGCTCAGCGTTTTTTTTCTCTGTTTGGCTTCTGATCTTCTGAACGGGTGAAGTATGGGGAGACTTAGGGGCACTATTGAGAGAACTGAAGGTATGCCTGCAGCTTGAGATTAACGCTTTATTAGCCTTTCCTTCTCCTTTAATGCACATAATGTCTTTATGTCCTATATATATTCATAATGAGTGTGTGCAGAGGATCTTGTCTTTGTATGAATTCTGTGGTCACACCCTCAATGCACCCCCACCTTATAGTTTAAAATTTAGTGGTGAGCATAACTTTCCCTTTTCTGCTTTAGAGTAGTGATCAGCTCCATGTTATAGCTCATTCCCAGCTACAGTCAGGTGATCCCAGAAGTTGGCAATAAAAAGGACAGATATTTAGGAGTTTTATCCTTGAATGCAAGCTAGCTGCAGGAAAACCAGGTCTGGACAGGACATTTTACAGAGCCCCCCAGCCTGCTCAATATATACTGTAATAACTGTTTATAGCATTTTACAGCAGCCAGTCCAGGCTCAGTCCCTGTGCAAAATGTATAATGAAGCAGTAGAATTCTTAATAAATCAGATAAGTAACTGTAGGACTGGCCAGACTGGGGATGACTTTGACATAGCTGGCCAACTTAAATATATTGCAATATATGGACAAACAATTCCTGTTTTGTTTTAAGAAGAGGGCATTTTTTAGTAGCCTAATGCACAAAAAAGTAATGTCTGATATAGAAATATTGATAATGGGCAAGTGTAGAGGATGTCTTGTTTTTGTCTACTATACGTATAACTATATACATATATATACACTGTATACAGAGTCCCATGTGTGGTGCAAAAACAAAATGTAGTCCCAAAGAAGGAGCACTCATACTAAAAAATATATTGTCCACCTGGCTGCTAGTAACAAATAATGTACTAGTCCCATTTCCTGTTAAAGAACACTCTTATATATGTATAATTGATCTCTTAATATTTTTTTGATACTATTTGCTATTCTTTGATACTTTCTAGTTCCAGAGACATCGATACTATAATGATTGAGGTTCTTCACACTAAATTTTATCCAGCATGCTGTCCCTACTTTTCTCTGCTACTTTTTAACTTACTTTATTTCTCACTATGTCATTTTTGGTCAGTTATGTTCACAGTAGGCGCTATATCACAAGTGGTTTGATAACAGAAGGACTTTAATAATTAAACCTAGTTGCCACTGTTTGAGGTTAGTCCCCAAGCGTTAATGGGCAGTTTTGCTTTACTGCAGAACTACAACTTTCAACTTGCTGGTATACATTTTGGGATTATTGCCCAATACAATTTCCAATATATAATATACCTGTGAAGGCCCCCAATATGCCCTAGGAAAGGGGATTAAATAAATATGCGATTGTGCTCCAACATTGTCCACAACCTTCATAAAACAGTGGCTTATGGTTTACTCGCATGCTTAGATATAGAGTGCTAGTCCTGCACGCCAAACCTGATTCACCACTGATTACTTTGGAACTTGTGTTCAGGTATTCCTCTCTGGCCACATTCTCTCAGCTTATGTTTTCTGCATCAATTCTTTTCTATCACTTGGCTCTGTTCACAAGTACTATAATTCACTTGGTTCTCTGGGCAGCATGTACTATACTTAAGGTTAGGTCACACGTAGCATAAATACACTTCTTGCAGCCCTGCAGTTTTCCATCTGGCTGACAGAAGCGGATCTGCTTTCCTACGCGGCTCGTGTGCCTTCACTGAAAACTACAGAATCCGCTTCAATGCAGCCACATGCGGCGGAACATGGGGCATTTTTTCCCCTACACTGTGTATTGTTGATAGGTTGCCATAGTGACTATTGTTTGGCGCCATTTTTCACACATTTGGGGGAAGTTCTTAATTCACTGTTTGCTGAGAAACGTCACAGTGACTGAAACATCATGTTTGCAAAATAAATAATTTATTTTTGGCAAGCATTCTGAATAAAGCAGTGGGCCCTATGATTCAGGAAGATTCGTCGTACACACAGGATATGGGACATTTCCTGGATCAATAACGTTTAATGGAATATCGAGATAATACTGGCAACGCTTGGGGGCACATTTACTAAGATGCATTTTTTCTGGGATTAAAATGCAATAATTTCTGTAGTCCTAAAATGTCTCGACAATGCTTTTATCGTTTTTAAGGAAATAACCCCAAATTTTCAGGCTGAAAAGTTTGTAAACACCACAAAAACAATTCTGGCTTTGAAGCCTTCCATAGTGCACTCGACAGCTCAAACCTGGTGAAAAGATAGTCCCGAGTAACCAAAAGTGTTAACCAAAGAGTTAACAAATTCCTAAACGTTCGTATTCTTTGCACAAACTACGATTTCTTTGAGGAAATTTTCCAAAAAATCACAAAAAAAACTCTTGGAATGTTAAAAATTTTTTCGTATACATTCCGAAAGCATAACCATACCTGAGTAAAGAGCCCTAGAAGCTCCCTCAGTTTTAAGCTACCAGCTGCCATTTTAGCTTGGTCTTTATAGCTTCCTGCTGTAGTTCTAGCCCTTGGTAGCTTAGATCACACATTCCTAAGGGAGGGAGAGTGAATTCTTATGAGAGGGGGGAGCAGGAGAAGGAAGCGAGCTGCCCGAACTCCATTCCCACGAATTAAGGATTTTACTGAGAGAGGAAGTCTGATACGGAAGAACATGTTTACAAAATTCCTATGTTTCTTTTGATAGAGTTTCTATAATTTCTGTATACCTTTCTGATAATGCTTACTTAGTTTTTACCTTTCCTGCTCCTTTAAAACTAGAAACTTACATAGAGGTTTACAAGATTACTGGGCCCCTAAACTCTGGGAACAAGGCATTTTCCATGAACATATATTACAGCTGCTTATCAGTCCCACAGGGCCACTTACTCCACCAGTTGTAGGATGTATTTCCTTTAGTTATACCTCTGGTTTTCAGTAAAATGCAGGCTGAAGGTGCCCATACACAGGACAATTGTAGCTGCCGATATTGGTCCCTTAGACCGATTTGGCAGCTTATCGGCCCATGTAGGGGCACAAACCTCAGGCCTGCCCGACTGACATCTGGCCTGAAATTGGCCAGATATCGATCGGGCAGGTAAAAAAATTTAGTCGGATCAGGGACCGCATTGGCTTGTTGACGCGGTCTCCAAACCCCAGGGCCAAACGACCGAATTAGCCTGAATTCACGAGAAAGTTTTTTTGTATAACAGACTGTGCAGCTCTAGGCAGTGTCTCTCAGGGGAATAGAGTACAGTCTTGCATGAAAAAGGGCATTAACTTGGGGAATAAAAAACATGATTTTTGCCTCTGTATACGGTAAGGCCTTCCCTTAAAGGGATGCTGTCATGACCCTAGGGCCAAATGACCGAATTAGCCTGAATTCAAGCGATATCGCCCACTCGTAGGTGGGGGATATCAGGAGAAGATCACTAGCTTGGCGACCTGATCTTAAAGAAGAAAGGTAAAAACTAAGTAAGCTTTATCAGAAAGGTCTATGTAAATACAGCCATAAGCACTCACAGAACTGCTGCACTGAGTTCTCTGTCAAAAGATTTGTTGTTTCTTACAAACTGAGCATGTACACTTTGTCTCGGTGCAGGAGTGAGGCATTATGGGAACTTAAGGGCACTATTAAGACAACTGAAGGTATGCCTGCTTGAGATTAACTCTTTATTAGCCTTTCCTTCTCCTTTAATGTGTATGGCCACCTTTAGACTAGAATTTAAAATAGGCCCTGGCATTAAAAGTACACAGAGTCCCAAACAGCCTCTACCAGCCCAATAGTGACTGTCTGTGGCATCTTACAGCAGCCCCTGTGGCATTTGCCAAAATCCACAGATTGCCAGTCCAAGCCTGGAAAATGATTTGTGAGTTTGTACCATGGTAGCTGTGGACGGGGAAAAAAGAAAAATACATCCAACAAGTTCAACCTTTTGCCCTAGCAAAATCTACCTACTTTGTAGTTATTTGTGTTAACTATTGAGGGCCTTAAAGTTTCTGATAGCAGCCCTAAATGGAACACTAAACACCCAATAACGCATCAGTGATTTTTAACAGTACTAATAACTATTCTTTCAAATTTTAGTTGAAATGTGTGTTAAACGTTTAATGAAAACGGAAGTGTCACGCATTTCTGCTTCACAGTGAATTGTCCGATATTGCTATATAAACCCTTGTTTTTGTTTAGCCTTGAATAACAGTATAGAAACATACACATAAGAGAAAGTGTTTTCCAACAACACAAATGCTTTTTATATACTAAATGGAAGTGTGTGGGGAGGCCCTCTTTAATTTTTTTTTTTGCATAACAGACTGCAGCTCTAGGCAGTGTCTCAGGGGAGTCTGCCTGCCCTACGCTGCCTGTGTGTGCCAAACTCTGCCTGTGTGTGCCAAACTCTGCCTGCCCTACGCTGCCTGTGTGTGCCATGCTCCATTTGCCCTATGCTGCCTGTGTGTGCCATAGACCATACACAGAACAGTTTGCTCCTGTTTTTCTTTTGATAAACACACAGGGGCTAAGCCCCGTTTGCATTACACTCGTTGTGCCAGTCAACTATTTTTTGCTGGACTGCGCTGGGAGTGCCAACTCGCTGTGCTGTGCACCGAGTAAGAATAGTTAGAGGAGGTAAGGGTGTGCTGGGTGAACTTTCTTTGCCATACACAGTACAACAGTGACAGAATGCTGGCACTGTTCCTACAGTCTGTGTGAGGTGTGAAGATGTGAACAATGTGGGTGATTACAGCCTGAGGTGTTAGCAATGCAGGGAGTGAACAATACAGGGATTAAAAGGTGTGAACACCACAAGGGATTACATGTTTAAACAATACAGGGGTGTACAGCCTGAATCTGAGGTGTGAACCATGCAGGGGGCCAGTTAATCTCAGTACTGATACCATTTAAAGTTTACACATAGGGGGGTCGCGGGCCGCATCCGCCAGTTAGACAGCACTGGTCTAAAGTGTTTGTGAATGCAGACATTTTTCATTGCCCCACAACTAGTCTTTTTTTAATTATGATTAATATGCTCCGTAGCAAAATAATTTTGCAAGAGTTTCATCAAATTTTTACCCCATTTTTAAAAGAACCCCTATTAATATCTGGCACGTGACAAGAAATAAGATCCATATTATCAATTGTAAAACATACAAATAAACACCACACAGATATTTGTCCATTTCTTTATTTACTAAGCGTATTATGAACATAGATACATGCTATAAAAAGAATTCTGTATTGGTGGGAAAGTGTATATTGTTACTATACAATGGCACTTTTTTGCTTTAAATAGTCCCCTTACTGTAACAAAACAAAATGCTTAAGATGCAGTGCTATTATTTAAATGATTAGAACCTATTTGGATTAAAAAGGAACATTTCTACAGATTACCCAAACAATATGCATATAAAAAAATATTAGTGATAAGAGGCTAGGATCTAGTAACCAAAAACATGTAAAACAGATCTTTGCCCTCTATTGAAATTAGTAAGGAATGCAGCAGCTGATTTGGTTTGCATGAAACAAAATACAATGTACTGAATATAGGCTTAATCCTGCATGACTGCCATTTCTCCAGTCATCCACTCCCCAATGCATTTTGTTGCATTCTGCTAAGCAGCACACCTTAAAAAAATGATGTAATGATGCCCAAGTAATTAATAAACAAGGCACTGGAGCTTTAAATATTAGATTTGGTATTTTCCCTAACTTGAGATGTCTATGTTCAATCAAAACCATATTTGTACAGTCAGTTTTGAAGCTGCATTCTGAAATGGTCTGCAGTAAGTACAGTAGCAGGAGTGGCAGTAATACCTATAAGGGGTGCACAAATTAAACCAGTCCGCTGTATAACCCCCACAAAAACAGGGAGCAGCTCTGAAAGAAAGCCCAGGTTGTCCCACTGCACAAGGTTATTACTACAGGATAATAGACAAAAGTTGGGGGGAATAAAAATGTCACCTCAAAACCTCAATATGAAGTTACAACCTTCTAAAATGTGCCCCTACTCAGGAAACAAGCCTAAAGCACTATATTCATTTTTACATCAAGGAAAATCTTACATTATACACATCATGACATAAAATGACACCATTCTGGCTACGCCTGTTGTTCTTATAGCCTTTAAAGGCACACAGTGTGATTTTACAGTTAAGTGGCTCTCAGGCACTTTCAAGCTACCCCTAGTATATTTCAGTTACAGGGAATGGTATTGCATGAGGTGTAGGCAAGCTCGCTTTTCTGCCAAAATGTTCCAACCTTTCAAGACAACGTCTCAACCAGCCATATAAAGAATGTATTGCCAAAATATGCACCATAGAATGGAATTATCCAGTTTGTGTGGCTTTTACCGACCTCTGTAAAATACAAGCAGCAAAAACAGGCAAACTGTACTGTTCTGAATCTAAACAAGTATCCCAACAGCAGTATATAGAAGTCAGCATTGCATTTTATAACCATGAAAAGTATCCAAAATCAGTAATACTTTATGTAATATCTTTTAATAGTTTACAAAATACAGAAAATTATCCCAAAATAAACTTTTATGTAATACTAACCATATAAAAAAAATTAAATCAGAGTAATACAATCACCGTTTCATAGTCTCAACTTTAATCCTTAAGAGTGCAGATTTGTATTCATTGTGAGCGTAAAGGATTCAGACGGACAGACTGCGTATGCTTTAGCATGAAAAGATTAGATGGCGTTAGTGTACACACATACTTTTTAGTGGTCTAACAGTGAAGATAGATATTGTCAATTTAAGTTTTTTCAACTCCATGGGGGGGGGGGAAAAAAGTCAGTTTGCAAAATAGTTTGATTTCCATATGTAAACAATTTCATCTTATTGGTAAAATTAGTAAATTGAGAAAATGTCAACATTTTTTGTTACTAATACAAACAAATAAGAAAACATTCAAAGTCAATGGGCACTAGGGAATGCCTTACTTTCTAGTCCAGCAAAATTCTCTTTCTTCAATTATGGGGGAGAAAGTTTTTTTTTTAAGATAAATAAATGGCACATGAAAAACTAACATAAAATACTTTGGTTAGGGGTTAACTGCAGCACCAATTTTCATCCCCCCTATTTACATTAGTGTTTTGTGAGTTAGTGCTTACTCAGAGCTACTTATGTCTGCTGTATGGTTTAGGTTACGTGTATCCTGAGCTTGTACTGGGTGTTGTTGACAGTCTGAAACCACAACATTTATAGCCTTAGAGGGGTTAAGCAGCTATTAAAAAAAGTAAATAAATGTTAGTAATTAGTTTAAAATAACAAAACATTTGCCAACAATTATTTTTTTAGTAACCATGTAAAAAGAAACTATGGGCAGATTTATCCAGGACTGTCCTGAAGGCTGGCTAGCCATGTAGCAAGTGCTTTAATTGATAGGCACCTTTAAACTAGGAGACTAAAAATCAATATTTAACACCGTTTAAGCAAGGGGTAGTCTCTCCCAGACCAGAGCAGCTGAGGATTTGACTCACACTGTAAGCTATGGGCAATGATAATGATCAGTAGTGATATTTAGCTATATTAATTGCAGACAGTTTTGTAAGAAATGAAAATCGATTTGATTCAGGATGATTTGTTCTTAACTGGCCTGATGGGAATCAAACTATGTGAATAAATTGCCATAAAAATTATGGAGTGATCCATAAGGATCATTAAAGAAAAAAATTCCCTCCTTTTTGACACTATCTGAGCTGTCACACTATTTTAAGCAGACAGTTTTATTCCTCAAAATAAAAGGAAATCATCATAATTTGCCCAACTCATAGGATCACTCTTCCAAATCCCCTTTTAATCTGTCATAAAGCCCCCCCTCCTTCACCTTGTTCCACCGTCAAGTGATGGATACTGGGACTTTGCAGAAAATCTGTACTACCTATGTTGAGGGTAGGGTTGAATGCTCTTATGAGTCAGATACTTTATCATAGTTTCCTTTCTATCTGTGGAATCTGTGTAAAAAAACAAAACCAATGCCAATGTGTGTCAGTTTAGATACCCTTTTTGTTGGCATTCCATACTTACATTAAGGACAATGTCACACTGGGTGCTTTATCGTCCATTGGGAAATCTTTCTTTCGCGGGCGATTAATGGCCTCTTCACTTTCCTTTCAATAGCTGCATGTAAAACACATTACATGTAATAACCTAAGACAATTGCTCAGAAATGCCTCATTCCCATTCTCATTTGGCAGTTACCAGGGATCTCTGCATTCGATTGAAAGGAAAGTGAAGGGGGAGGTACTGTTGGGTGTTTTATCGCCCACTGAAGAGGATATTTCTCACCAGGTGAAGAGAGACCCAGCGTGACATCACCCTAAAGGGCCAGTAGCAACATTAGAAAATAGACAAAAAAATGTAACCTGTTATTTAAAAATAAAGAATTACTTCCTATACCAACAGTCATAAGCAACATTTGTCCCAATTTATCTTTACTTAAGTCAGTGAATCTTAATTTATGGGCAGGAAACCAACACTGGGTCCCCAAGCTATATGGGTGTCTCTGTTTAATAAAGTGGAGTGTCATACAAACAAATTTAAACAAGGTATATTAATTCACTCTAAACCAATTCTTGGGTCATGTAGTCGACACATCTGTGGCCCTTGCGAAAAAAAAAAAGTTTAGTAACACTGCCTAAATTACTAAAAAGATTATTTTAACCCTTGTCTTGGCACAGATCATACAATTTATAGTTTCTATTGTCAATACCTCACTGCGAGCCTCTAAAATTAAGGCTGTTGGAACAATCAGTTCCACAGCTGTTTGCCTGGCAGGCTAGGGGTTAAACGTTTTTTTTTGTTTTTTTTTTAATTTTCTTTCCAAGGACCTTGACAGGGGCTCTTTATCACCATGCAGAAGAGCTTTACAGTAGACCAAAAATACATGCCAGCCCATGTCCACTGGAATCACCTTTGTGCCAATTTTTGCATGATTATGGGTAATTATGGTTATGATAATAATGATTATGGGATTGCTGCAAGTTAAATGTTTTACATATGCCGATTCCAATAGATAGCGATGGCAGGTGTTTTTGGGCACATTCTGGCCCACAGGAATCAAGATTTCCCACAAGCAACAAAGCCTACTGTCTATCATGACCCTAAATGTGGCCCCTATGGGAATCTGATTAGCAGCCTCCAAGGCTACATATTACTAGCTTATTATATCACTGTACGTTATTTAAATGTATATATATATATATATATAAAAAACGTATTCGTTGACGATACGGACGCTTAAATTACAGTTAAATGGAATTAGTGGGTGGGGGTTCAAGCATGCTCTTCTATATATTCAGAAAACATTATTACATGTTATTATAGCCTTGTATAAATATTTTTTGTTAAGTAGAGCTTCCATGCTGTTTATTGTTCAAGATACTAGGGCACTGCTTACTTAGATTTAACAATTGCCTGACTGCTGCGCCATTAGAATTGTGAGGAGACCGGTTTTTAATCAACAAGTAAATTCTTGGCAAAAGCATCCTCTATAGACACAGATACCAAGGTTGTAAATTTAAGCCCACCAGACTAGGGAAACTGTTGCAATAAGTAACCTCTTCCCAGACAATCAATATGGCCGATTCTACATACCTAAGGATATGAAAATATTTAGAAAAGAAACATTTTTGTACAGAGGGAACCATTATCTTATAATATTGTAGCTGCATTGTTTTTTTTCCCCATTCAACCTTAGTTCTCTGGTGGACAGTTTAGAACAGTTTCATTTCTTATATGGTGAAAGAAAAAAAGCAGGGGATTATTGATGTCAAATATAATATATAGAAACCTAGATATCAACGGCTATATTTATCAAAGGGTGACCAGTCAGTTTACCAGTTCCTATACAAGGGCATAGTGTTCATCTGGTAAAGGGTTTACCTTCTGATAAATGCCGATATTTAAAAATAATGTTCCCAGCAGTCTCCTGCTCTGTAAAAACATAAGTAAAACCTAGAATGGACTGAATTACATTTTCAGTTCCAGCTCATCTTCAAGAGAACAATTAGAAAAATGAATTCATTTTCCTCTGTGATTGCAGCAGAAACATTATGTATTTGTTATTAAGAACAGGAACGGTTAGGTTGAAAGGCCTTTAAGTTAGCAAGTCTTCTGCGTGCCTAATGGAAATGGAACATGTGGCTTTCAACCCCAGCTTGACCATAATCTGGCTGGATGCCATTGACTGCTAACTGAAATGAAATTCTTATTTCTCACCAGCTAATCTGCTCACTTGGAGAACCTGCCAAATAGATCTTTAGGTGCATGGCCAGCTTTAGCTTCCTTACTGGGCATACCCCAAGATTATTGCAGCTGTTGCATTTCCTTGGCTTTTGACTTTGAAAATGTCTCCCCAGAAACAAAATGGACCTATATATTTACAAATGACACTTCAGACATGCATATGTGCTTTTCTTAAATGTCTTTAAGTTTAAGGGTGAAGACACACGGAGCTACTAGTAGCAGCTACTAGTGATGGCTACTAACAGACAATGCTGATCTTTTACTGATAATTGTCTCTAAGTGTGTTTTAGCAGAGGCAATTCTCACTATTGTCTATGGCAGTGTATATTCTGGTGTTTAGAAGCCATGAAAAAGTAGCTGCTACTAGTAGCTCAGTGTGTCTTCACTCTAACACAGCTCTAAATAAAGCAGAGCATCCTCCTTACTCTTACAGAAATTGAAGGTCAGTTAAAAATAAAAGCCATGGGTGTACCTGCATATCTTTAAACCACAGCATTAACAAATTTCCAAAAAATACTTGATGGTGGTGAACTGCACCCTTACTGAAAACTCAGTACCCCCAGCCAGTATATTTGCCAAAAGTGATAAACATTATTGCCAAGAATAAAGGGAATTACCACAGCACTGGTGAATTACTACAAGACACAAAAATGGATTGGTCCAGTCCTCGTAACATAAAATAGAATGAACTGCATTAACCATGCAAATTCACCTCTATCAGGATCATGTACATAGTTTGGTGATGTGCAAATTCAGTAGGGTTTAAAATTCCTAACTAGCAGTGGGATAAAAAAAAAAAAAAAAATCCACTGGAATAACAAATTTAGCGATTGTAGTGTATAACCTAACAATCCTACCTGCATTTTTTTTTATAAATAAAAAGGTTCTAGAAGAGGGAAACGAAAAAAAACCCAAGCTGGGTGTCTGGACTGTGGCTCCTAAAAAGTTGGACCCATGTATTCCTGGTGATTGGACCCTCTTGCTAATATACCCTCTCCCTTTTAAATAGCAATATGAATTGAGAAATTACAAAATGCACAGTGAAAGGCTGTAGAAACTCTAGCCTATGTCTCACTGACTGGCAGGCCAGTGGTTAAAAGAGGCAGAGGCTTATCAGTTCAGTATGATATGTACAGTCACCCCTATTCCATATTTACATTAAGTGTTGTGTAATGCAGCAAAAAAAAAAAAAAAAAAAAGCTAAAATTATTTTTGACTGCAAATGATGGAAATAATACAACTGATAGTTTCCTAAATGCAAATGTCAAAAAAGATGAATTATAAGGGTTTATTTTCTAGTATCTTCTTGTACTGAAAGTTATCTCTGCATACAGCTAAAAATGCAGCAGGAGATATCAAGGGAAACATTTAATGCATGTACAGTTCTAGCTACATTTTTCAGGGGATATTGGAAGATTACTTTTTGCCATTTTAATGAGTAATTCTGATCAGGTAACATCATTATGGAAAGTGCTTTAAAACCAATAGGCAAATCCCCTTAATCATCCTGCTTTCAAAAGGAGTTTAATCGCTAAATCCACTGTGTGAAAAGGTATGACTTGTACTGGTTTATGAACCAGGAAAAAATGGTTTGTACAGCATAGTTGATACTTAATTTAATACCATACAGTGTTAACCTATTGACATAGTAAAGTCAGTAAATACAAAGGATAAAAAAGTGGAGTCCAATGATATATCTTTAGATGGTACTGCTTGTTTGAAATACAACATGGGAAGGAAGAAAACTCTTGTCTCTTGTTCCAATAAAATGCTTCCCTACAATAAATTGTGCAGTTCTTTGCATTAGAGTGTTACATTGCCTCAGCATAACCTTTACAATCTGCCTATTGTAGGACTTGATCCAAGCTTGTACCAGAACTCTGCCAAATCTCAGTTATAGGTTGACTGCAATTGAAAGGGGTTCTGGGGCATGACTACTCAAAATTTGTTAAAGGCAGTCTAAATGGCAGATGAAAAAATAGGAGAGGGAGACAGAGCAAGATTGTTCGCTTCTCACAGGAATGGATCCAAGCCACACTCAGCTAAAGTCCTCCTCTGGGTTCTGTTGATCCAGCAGACGCACATGTGTAAATGGAAAATGACCATATTTCCCGTTGCACTCTCCTTCCCACTGGCCACTGACATTAATCTTTGTTACCTTTACTAGATCACCAACCTGTAGGGGAAGAAAGCAATGTAGCATGATTAAAAAAACACACACACACACACACACATACAAACATATATATATATAAATATATATTTTCACAAGTTATAATATGGCTGTTATCTTCTTACATTTTACAGGTTTATTACATCTCTTTTTTTCTTTAGCTGTTCAGTTTTGTCCTGTCTCAGTCAGAGCTGACCTAGACAATGGTTTCCCCAAATAACAGAGCAGCAAATTGAGCCTCTCAGAATAAAAAAAGTAACTGATGTTGAACCAATCATTGTGAGACAAGTGCACTACAAACACTACCCTTAAGCAAGATGGGGCTGCTGATTTTTGAATTATCAACAGCAACAGTGAAAAGCATTTTTACTGCTGCCCACTCTCTCTGAGACAACTATAGCAGTGAAAGTGTGCTATATGCCATAAGCTTAACAGTCACTAAACTCTAGGAAATTTGACAGTTGTGACAAGTAGTCATTGAAATTACTATGTGATGCTGGGGGTTGCTCTGTTGCACTCAGGATTAATGACTGATGGAAGAAAAAAGTAAATAAGTGCAATTTCAGGCAATAAGCAACATCCTCTATTAGTAGCAGAAATTAGAATGTTTTTTAGATTGGTCCGTATACCGAATCCTTCACAAGACATTTGTCTGAATCCTAAACCCTAATTTTCACTGAAAAAGTCCCATGCCCGCTAAGCTGCTCCATACGTTTTTTTTCTTTGCAAAATGCCTTAACTCACTCACTGGAATGTTCTGTTGCCACTGATCTGCAGGTACGGGTTGAGCGTAAGTCCTACTATGGCAACTTGTTTACAAGTTATGATGGGCTGCGGGGTCCTTGTTTTGTACTTAAACATCACATGTAGGTTGAGTTTTCCATGACTATCATGTGACAATTGAAGGTGATAATTTTTTTGTATGCTTCATATTATAAAAAAAAAAAATTTATATTACAGGTATGGGACTCATTATCCAGAATGCTCGGGACCTGGGGTTTTCCGGATAAGGGATCTTTCTGTAATTCGGATCTCCTGCCTTAAGTCTACAAAAAAATTATTTAAACATTAAATCAACCCAATAGGATTGTTTTTCCTCCAATAAGGATTCATTATATCTTAGTTGGGTCAAGTACAAGGTACGGTTTTATTATTAGAGAAAAAGGAAATCATTTTTAAAAATATGAATTATTTGATTAAAATGAAGTCTATGGGAGATGGCCTTTCTGTAATTCGGAACTTTCTGGATAATGGGTTTCCAGATAAGGGGTCCGACACCTGTATATATAATGCTATTTGCATATTCAAGTGGCGCAATGATATGGTGGATTTGGTATGCGGATGAACCCAAAAGGTTTATTCCTGGGATCCACTTATAAAGTACTTCAGCATTACTTTGTACATTACTGACTCCAAGCACATTTACTCTTACGGCAAAATATTGGAAGCTTTAGCACACTGTTTTGATCACCACTACCTACCACAGATCACATCTCTGACATAAATGGGAAGCAATTAGCACAATTCAAACAACCTGAGGGATCCACTGTGATCCATAATGGCTGGCTAGAGGCAATTAAACCACAACCTGTGACACACAGGAATACCATTTTACCACATGCAAAAACCACTTGTGACTCAATGTTAATGGAATGGCTTCAATTATCATGCAAGTTTATTAATAAATAGTCCTATTCACTGCTGAGTAGGTTGCAAACATTTATATTCCTGGAAGTTCACGCACCTTTTCTACAGAGGCCAACTGTATGAGCTCATGTCAAAATAAGGGAGTATATTTTCCCATTAATGTTCAAAACGTCTCATTTGGGATTCTGTTTTCCTCTAGAGCCAGGGATTGTCTAGACTAGATGGCCATGTGCCTTTTGTGGAGCAGAAAGAGAGCATGAAAACACTATCTGGTTTTCCCTAACCAGAATTTATATAATCATATATAATCTCTCTTCCACTATATATAGGAGCACTTATGGGTCTTAATAAACCTTTTTTTCTCCATTAAGTCAATATTTCAGTCCCCCCTGGGACCGCTCAGGATAAAATAAAAGTGCATCCCATATTGGGAAAGAAAGGCAGGAGAACAAAAGTCACACAGGGAAGGGAGGGAGTTCTATACATATATAGGTTTGGGACCTGTTATCCAGAATGCTTGGGACCTAGGGTTTTCCGGATAAGGGATCTTTCTGTAATTTGGATCTCCATAACTTAAGTCTACTAAAAACATTTAAATATTGAATGAATCCAATAGGAGTGTTTTGCCTCCAATAAGGATTAATTATATCTCAGTTGGTATCAAGTACAAGGTACTGTTTTATTATTACAGAGAAAAAGGAAAGCATTTTTAAAAATTAGAATTATTTGCTTATAATGGAGTCTATGGGAGATGGGCTTTCTGTAATTTTGAACTTTCTGGATAATGGGTTTCCAGATAAGGGATCCCATACCTGTAATAGTTTTGTTGTACTAAACAGCCAGATGGCTTAAAGGACCATAAGATTGACATTTTCATGCGTGACCAATTTTTAAGGTGGCAATTCATTGGCTGATAAAGAACTGGTGTACAGTGAGGCTCAGGGTCTTAACTAGGGAGGAAGGCGAAGCCCCAATGCCACTTAAGGCTAGATTTGGGTATAATGACTATATTCTTCTCTTCTGGAACCGCAACTTGAGCATAATTTAGATTGAGGTTATTTCCACTTAGCACATATTTGCTGTTGTAGATATTTTTGAAACAACGCCTGAAACGGTCATCATTTTTTTTTTCATATGTCTGACTTTTCATGAGCTCACGTACTAAAACTTTAAAGGAATGTTGCACCCCAAAGTGGGGTTTAAAACAATTAGGTCTGAAAATCACTGCTCTACACTTTCCACCTGATACATGTTGGCCAAATAGGTGGATGTGGATAACCCAATTGATTGAAACTGCAGGAAGAGAATCTGAACTGCAGTTCTTTTTCATTGCCTCATCTGCTGATCATTTTGGATTTGATAGAATTGCAGGACAATATGTCAGAAGGGCCTCCAAATCTGGCATACATGTCTAGATGGCTGGGAAGTATGGTTAAAATCAACTAATATTCCTGAACAAATCTGGGCAAGCTTTAGCATATGACAACAGTTTTAGGTGGTTTCATGTTCAGGCCTACTGATGTTCAATATTTTAGCTGTTCACTGCAGGGATTCTGTCATGATTTTTATGTGTAAATTACACTGTTTACATAGCAAATAATTCACTATCATTTAAAAAGTTATTGTTGAACCAACAAACATTTTTTAAGTTGTAATATTGGTGTGTAGGCGCCATCTCAGTGCATTGTGCCCGAGTCTGAGCTTTCAGAAGGAGCCAGCGCTACACATCAGAACTGCTTTCAGGTAACCTATTGCTTTTCCTACTCCCATGTAACTGGAGGAGTCCCAAGCTGGACTTGGATTCCTTACTATTGAGTGCTATTCTGATATCTCCTGGGAGCTGCTCCCTTCCTATTGTTCTGCTGATCAGCTGCTGGGAGGGGGTTATATCAGTCCAACTTGAAGCTCAGCAGTAAAGTGTGAGAAAATACTCTAAGAACCAATGGTGGAAATGAAACTTCACTGGCAATAATCTTAATACTCAATGGTTATGTAATAAAAGGTGCAACGTTTGTTACAGGGCTAGGCACCTACAGCAAATAAGCAGAAAGCATTTCCTCTTGGTTGCTACTGATTACTGCACCTGGGCAAGCTTTGTGCCATTAATTACATATGGGGATACATTTAAAACAGTGTTTAATAACTAACACAGGAGCTACTGTCTAAGATTTACTTGCCTTTAAATATGGCAGTATAATTTAAAAAAATATATTTAAAAATGCCTTACCTTAAAAAAGCATGGGCTTAAAATACATAGAGAAGGGTCATAACATCCTAAAGATACTGGCATTTACAGATTAAAGAATTAAGTGTGTTATCTACTTCAGCCTTGCATAGGAGATTTTACTCCCTGCATTGGCATATACTGCCCTTTGGTCTAATTAAGCTTGTGTATTGTAAAGGAAAATGCCTTTGGAAGAATTTTCCTTTCATGTTGTGCCCATTATATACCTCCAAAGCCAAGGCTGTCTTGTCGTAGGCATTAGGGACGCGCTTCTGGATAACCCTGGCAAAAATGGGCCCATTCTGAAGGTTAGGCAGCGGAGTGTTGACGCTGGGCTGGGCATAGGGCCCTGGCTCCGGCCCACCCAGTGGTTGCGGGTGCGAGTTTTCCTGGTTACCTCCAATCAGGGCTGACCCTGCTGAAGAGGGAGGCCTGTACTTCTCGACGTAAGGCACAGGTATCATGCCCCGTCTTCCATCGTTGTCCTCAGCATTCCACCACTGCTCCTCGGGCTTATCTCGAATTCTCAGGATGTCTCCTTTCTTAAATGGAAGATCTTCATCATCATTGCCATTAAAGTCAAAGAGAGCTCGCACGTATTCAACTTCTTCTTGTCTTTGGATTACACCAGATTGTTTAGACTTGGAAACTGGTTCTATTAAAGTTGTAGTGTCCAGGTAATGGATCTTATAAAATTCCAAAAGAGATGGTAAGGAATCAAACTCTTGGTCACCTATTCTGAATCGGGACTGGATCATTCCTGCAGAAGGAGGAAAAAACAAAACAAAAAAAGATCACAACATGTACTAGAAATCAGCACTTATATGATGATATATGATCTGGAATGCATGTATTTATAAGGTTGATAGAAAAAAGTGGGAATACCTGACCCAAACCTTAAAGGAACAGTAACACCAAAAAATGAAAGAGCTTTAAAGTAATAAAAATATAATGCACTGTACTGGTAAAACTGGTGTGTTTGTTACAGTAACACTACTATAATTTATATAATAAGCTGCTGTGTAGCCACAGAGGCAGCCATTCAAGCTGGAAAAAAGGAGAAAAGGCACAGGTTACATAGCAGATAACAGATAAGTTCTGTAGAATACAATGGTGTTTTATCTGTTATCTACTAAGTGCCTGTGCTTTTTCTCCTTTGAATGGCTGCCTCCATGGCTACATAGCAGCTTATTTATATAAATTATAGTAGACTTTCTGAAGTAAACACACAACTTTTACCAGTGCAGGGCAGCAGCACATTATATTTTAGTTACTTTTATACACTTTCATTTTTTGGTGTTACTTTAAGGTAGCCATACACGGGTCAATTCTAACTGCCGATATTGGTCCTTTAGAGATCTGTTAAGTGTTATTTCTCAAACAGTATCTGTCTGGCTGTGCCCATTCTAACATTTGAAACATTAGTAAAATAAAATATCTTCCAGGCAAGACAATTTGCAGTGAAACTGCACCAAAGAAGAATGTTTACATTTGTGGCTAAATATAAGATACAAAGTACAGAGGTGTTAAATATGGCCTACTCAACCACAAAGAACCTAGCATGTCCGGCAAATATACATTGTATTTTGCTACTGTTGAGTCACCATGAAAATATTACTGTCACAGGAAGGCACTGCACATTTCAACCTACTGATTCTTTGATGTCCTGCAATAGACATAACCTCAGATTTTTTCAAGCTCACTGAACACCCTTATATGAGATGCCCAAGTGTGTTCCTTAGCTGGTATTAGTTTTTATATCTGCCATCATAGGAAATTTATTGGAGGGGGGCTCTGCACAGATTCCACTAAGACTTTCAGGTAGCATTTTCACACCTAGACCTCGATTAAAACGGACCATACACTAAAGGCGAGGTCAGACAAAGAGTATACAGTGAAGAACATAAGTATCTGAACACTAGGGCTGGGCGATATACCGTTTAATACCGAAGTTTTTATTTTTTAAAACTATATTAATTTTTCAGATACCGCAATACCGGGGTGTCAAAGTGCACACACGTCAAAGCGTGCACGTCCGTGATGCGCTGACGGCGCCGGTTCTGCGTATGCGTGGGGGGGTATTTAAAGCTATCAAACGCCTCCTCCTGTGCTATGTTGTCTGCGGCTTTGCCTGGGAAACTAAGCCTGCCTGATTTACCTTACGACTTTCTGTTGCCGATCCTTCGCTTGCCTGACTCTGATTTTCAATACTGCAGTAATTATTCTCTAATTTATTAGGAAATGGGGTTAACACCTAATCATGCATGAAAAAAAAAATACAGTGACACCGATATAATTTTGAAAAATACTGCGATATAGATTTTTGGTCATACCGCCCAGCTCTACTGAACACCCTGCGATTCTGCAAGTTCTCCCACTTAAAAATCATGGAGGGGTCTGAAGTTCACATTGTAGGTGCATTCCCACTGAGAGACAGCATTTAAAAAAAATATTCAGGAAATCACATTGTATGATTTTTAAAGAATGTATTTGTATTGCACTGCTGCACATAAGTATTTGAACATCTGAGAAAATCAGTGTTAATATTTGGTACAGAAGCCTTTGTTTGCAATTACAGAGGCCAAACGTTTCCTGTAGTTCTTGACCAGGTTTGCACACACTGCAACAGGGATTTTGGCCCACTCCTCCACAAAGATCTCCTCTAGATTTTCTATTGGATTTAGGTCTGGAGACTGGCTAGGCCACTCCAGAACCTTGATATGCCTCTTACGGAGCCACTCCTTGGTTATCCTGGCTGTGTGCTTTGGGTCAAGAACTACAGGAAACGTTTGACCTCTGTAATTGCAAACAAAGACTTCTGTACAAAATATTAACCCTGATTTTCTCAGGTGTTCAAATACTTATGTGCAGCAGTGCAATACAAATAAATTCTTTAAAAGTCATACAATGTGATTTCCTGATTTTTTTCTTAAATGCTGTCTCTCACAGTGGGAATGCACCTACAATGTGAATTTCACACCCCTCCATGATAGGTAAAACTTGAAAATTGAAGGGTGTTCAAATACTTATGTTCCTTACTGTATCAACTTCTCTCAGCCTTGCACTTTTCTGCCAGGCTGAAAGAAGCGGGTCCACTTCTGTTCGCTTTGTCTGACTTAGCTCTAATGGTGAAGACACACAGAGCTACTAGTAGCAGCTGAAAAAAATAAACAATGCTGATCATTTAATGATAATTGTCTCTGTGTGTGTTTTAGCAGAGGCAATTCTCAATAATTACTATGATAGGGTATTTTCTGGTGTTTAGCAGCCATGCTACTTAGCAGCTGCTGCTAAGTAGCTCAGTGTGTTTTCGCCCCAAAAGATCTGCTCATTTGAGGAAGTCAAATGGATGGGCCAAGTGCAGAAGAAAAGCTCAACAGTGAAAATGCCAAACAAGGTGTTTTTTACCCGATTCAGACACTAATGTGTTGGGCCTAATCAGGAAGATTTGATGGAGGCCTAAAAAGACCTGCCAGGAAAGGACAGCATCAATGCGCAGTCCAAGTTAGAATTTAAGCCAGATATTTGTTAAACAGGCCATTAGGAGATCCCCATACCTTGGCCAATAAGCGGCCTACTCGATCTGGAAAGACAGAGTTGCCAGCTTTGGCTCATGTATGACAACATTAAGAAGCCACTACTGACTTGTTGCTCATTCTGTTCACTGGTTCATTAAAAAGATCAATGATATCTACTGATCTGTGTGAAAAGCCATATTAATCAACTAATTTAGCTTCAGCCCAAGTGGCAATTGTTCAGCTTTCTTCAGATTAGGGTTCTGAATGCACAGCGGGAAGGAAACGCAGCATTCACTTCTTCAGAATTCCAGATTCTGTTCTAATGTATCACTGCGCATGGGTCACACCTATACATATGTACAAATGGCTTTCTTGCTAAATAGAAACGCACTGAATCCAAAACTTTCGGAACCGCCCAAAAATCCTTTGTTGGGGAAGCGGCAGACGGGGAGATTAGTTGCTGCAGGCGACTAATCTCCCCGCAATGCCATCCCACCGGCAAGAATGTAAATCGCCGGTGGGATGGCACACGCATTGCTACGATTTCCTGAAGTCGCCTTGACAGGAAACTTTGCCCGACTTTGGCAAATCAAAGTGACACTGATGCCACCCCACTGGCGATTTACATTCTTGCCAGTGGGATGGCATTGCGGGGAGATTAGTCGCTCGCGGCAACGAAGATTTGTCGTGGGCCGACTAATCTCCCTGTCTGCCCTTTCCCATAAAGATTTGGCTGAATAATGAACCAAATCAGAATCTCTGTATGCAAATAAGCCCACTGAGGTATCAAAGAACTGCGTGCAGCGAAAAATGTAAACTTTCATTTTTATTTGTCAAAAATGCACATGATTTTAAGGTTTTGGTTTTGGCCAGGCACGTGAATTTGTTTGGATCCAAACCCTGCTGAAAAATGCTGAATCCCAATTCTGGATTCGGTGCATCCCTATTGCTAAAAGAACTGTTACAAGCAGAAACCAACGTAACTGCAAAGGTTCATTTGTGGTACTACAGGACAAAGATATTCAATAAAAACCAGTAGAAAATATTTTCCTTTAAGACATTTATTACTGAAATTGCCCATAGTGTAAGACACACAAACAGTTGCCTGACTGCAATCAGGGTAATGCATGTGCACACCTTACAGGCGCCCTAAACTGAAGAATATGGCTAATCTACAATTACTGAAGGTAATACAGACAAGAAAAACTCTCCATAATTATGCATTTCCATTATATTAAGGGATTCTATCTTTATGGTGATTTTTACACTTAATTTTAAGCACTGTACATCGTTTACATAGCAAATAATTCACTCTACAATTTAACATTTTATTTTTATGCAAACAAA
Source organism: Xenopus tropicalis (assembly GCF_000004195.4). NCBI lineage: Eukaryota > Metazoa > Chordata > Amphibia > Anura > Pipidae > Xenopus > Xenopus tropicalis. The sequence continues at coordinate 46,101,650 of NC_030678.2, forward strand.
TGTATTTTTTAGCTGTAATATTGGTGTGTAGGCGCCATCGCCATCATTGTGCCTGAGTCTGAGCTTTCAGAAGGGGCCAGTGCTACACATTAGAACTGCTTTCAGGTATCTTCCTACCTTCCTATTGTTCTGCTGATTGGCTCGTGGGGAGAAAGGGGGGTAATATTACTCAACTTGCAGCTCAGCAGTAAAGTGTGACTGAAGTTTATCAGAGCACAAGTCACATGGCTGTAGCACCCTGGGAAATGAAGAATACGGCTAGCCCCATGTGAAATTTCAAAATTAAATTCTGCTGGAGAAGCTCTATCAACTGATGCGTATTGAAAAAAAAGAAACATATTTTCCCATTAAACATTAAACTAGAATACGTGATTTTTTTGACTGCTCAGTTAGAAAATTCAAAAAACATCTGACTGGCCATGTGTTATTTAAAAAATTCAATTCATTACAGATCTGCTTGTGTTTCAGCGATTTACTTCAAATATTTTTTTTACTCTAAACAGAGCAACTGGTCAAATATTAAACCTTGTTTAAATATCCTAAATAACCAAATACACATTTACAGATTTGCTGAAACCTCCTCTTCCAACCACACACTCCATTTATTAATAGCCTGTCTGTTAAATGTTAACTCTCCAAGAACCGAGGACAGTCTGTGTATTCATGTTTCTTATTCACTGTAACAGCAGCCAATGTTTGTAACATAACCATGAAGACTATTATTTCACCTAGAGATGTTTAGTACTCATGTGTGATTGTTACACTAAAGCTGGCCATACACGCACCGATAATATCGTAACCTCGTTTCGTACGATATTCGGTGCGTGTATGGCAAGTCGGTGAGTCGACCAGTATCGCAGGAGGCTGCTGATATCGGTCGACTCGCCGATCGGCCAGGTCAGAAAATTTTGATTGGGCGCCATAGAAGGCGCCTGAGCAAAATCTGCCGTCAGGGCTGAATCGGCAGAAGGAGGTAGAAATCCTATTGTTTCTACCTCCTTATCTGCTGTTTCAGCCCTGACGGTGTGTGGCGGATCTGGCGATGGTCGCACGAAACATCGCCAGATCGCCACGTGTGTGGCCACCTTAAGCCAAGGCTGTTTAAATGGTCTAGCACTCTAAGGCTATTGTAACACTAGTCATTTTCTCCACCAGGCAAGAAAAAAAAACTGCATGGATTTTAAGAATGCTAATTAAAATATGGTAGAAACATTAAAAATAAAAAAAATGAAGAAAAAGTACTGTATTTTGTATGGGTTCCAGGTAATCCAGTAAAAATATAGTGTAATTTATACTCAAAATGTATACTCAGAATCATTGCAGATGTGTCATGCAAACAAGTAGCACTGGAACACACAATACACACATGTAAAAGTGAAGAGCACAATCTGGTCTTTATTCCCACAACTTAAACCATTGGGTGACAGTGTGAATGTAGTATGTCCTATTCCACATACAATTAACAAAAAAAAAAAAAAAAAAAAAAAAAAAAAAAGAGAGAGAGAGATGGCCCTTCACTACTCTGAAATTGGGCCACACTTGCTAAGAAAATTATCCATGTGTCATGGACAAGCATGAATTGTTTCCACTGTGTGCTAAGGGGACTTTTATAAGCAAAATGATTCATGATTTTACAAATTAACTAAACGTTTCTTATTAAAGTTACGGGATTGGAAGAAACTGTTTTACGAGTTTCAGCAACTGGCCCACAATATTAATTGTATCACTATAAAGAAAATAAACGCTTATCTTTCAGTCCACAACTAAATGACTTTCCCTGCCTGCAGCTGCTTCCTGTAGGTTTGAAGGGAAATGTACTACCAATGGTAGACTCTGGCGCTGCCAGGTCAGGATTGCATGGGTATGCCAGTGATTGTTCCCTATATGGTAGTTCGGGCATTTCTCATATAAAGTGTGTGCCCAGTTCCAAAGTAGTAGCTGCTTAGCGTGCACGAGGGTTTTGTTCCTGAAAGGAATAAGGGTACAAAATGTGCCCAAATTCTTAAAGCACAAATCTGGACAATAAACTCTTTGGTGCTTGGACTTAGATCTTAATAATTGTGCATAAAAGCACAGTGGAAGACCTATATAAACAAATAAGTTGAGTAAAGATGATGTGACAATATAGTTTCCCACAAGCATTGTCCCATAAAATAAGGAACTGTAATACTGGGGAATTCCTCAACACATTTTAATTCCATGGGGGGGGGGGGGGGGGGGCAGAATGAAGCAGCAAAGTTAAATGAAAAACAAGATTTGCGGAACCGACTGATTTGTTTGTTGTAAATTCAAATTTTACCTACGTTTGGCGCAGAGATTTTGCTTGGGGTATGTTGCAATAGTGTCTTTGGAAAAAACAAAGATTGAGCCACAGTGCAATTTTTATTTATTTTTCAGAAAATCAAAGGAAGCCATTCAAAGTGCAACCTAGACTATGAATCAGTGGTTTCTCATTTGCTATCAACACTAAAAGGGATTTTTACGGATGCATTCACCAAATCAAAAGAAAAACCTTTTGTTGGATGTTCCTGTTTAAGGAAGTTGAACACACACTTTGAGGTCAGGTATGCAAACCACTAACACAACTATTTCCTATGAAATCACGGAAAGCCTCTACATAATTGAAATATGAAAAAAAACCAGTCTGCTCACAAACTTACAATTTTAAATCCAACTCCTTGTTTGCACTATAATGACCTGGGAGCAGTTGTCCATTCAGTAAATCTGGAACACAGATGACTATGAGGCCTGGACTGGCAATCTGTCTATTCCAGTGATCCCCAACCAGTGGTTCGTGAGCTACATGCTGCTCCCCAACTCCCAGTGGCCTCAAAGCAGGTGCTTATTTTTTAATTTCTGGTTATGAGGCAAGTTTTGGTTGCATAAAAACCCAGTGTAATGCCAAACAGAGCCTCCTGTAGGCTGCCATTCCACATAGGGGCTACCAAATAGCCAATTATAGCTCTTATTTTCACCCCCAGGAACTTTTTTCATGCTTGTGTTGCTCACCAACACTTTTTCCATTTGAATGTGGCTCACAGGGATAAAAGGTTGGGGATCCCTGGTCTATTCTGTTAAATGCCAGAGGGGCTACTGTGAGTTGCCATAGACAGTCACTATCAAAAATGTTACAAGTTCTGTGTAATTAAAAACCAAAAACTGGGCTACCACTGCGCCCCAACTAAACAGGGATATAACATGGCTCTAATTCTAAGACTCAGTGACAAATGGCATATAATAAGGATGGACTGTGGCTCTCAAACTAATTGCTCACAAGCTCAAATGCCTACAAATGAGTTTAATGCCCCCAGTGCACCCAATACCGGAAAACCTTTGCATGCATTTCATTTTTCTATATTATAAATGTATATCTATATATATCTATATCTATATATATATATACACACACCAGTGTTTAGTCACTATGAGCAGTTTGGATAAGAGAAATAAATGCAAAGGGAATAGGCCCTCGGCTTTCTGCTGTAAGTGCCTGGCAGCTGCGCCTCTACAATTCACTAACACATGCAATGCAAAATATATTCTATTTATCGGTATTAGTGCAGCCGCCCCCACCTCACATGCGCTGCATGTAGCCCCTACTCACCAGTCCCACTCTGCCGGTTGTTGCTGACGCTGTTGATGATATAGTGGGAAACCTTGGAGTTCTCAGAGACAGACAATACGTAGTCACCAGGTATAGTTGTGGAGTCTCGAACTAAAAACACACCGTGCCGCTGGCCCTGCAGAAGATTGACCGCCTCTTGTCTGTTCAGCTTGCCCCAGTACCAGCTCGCCCGGTCCTCGGAGTCGAAGTTGCCCGCCATGGCTTTCCTCCCCCTATGGGCCTCTCCCTAGCGCCCCGGTACTCGATACTACCACCGGCTTAAGGCGGCAAAAGACGCCGCCCCCAAACCAGACGCGGCAACCAGTCTTCTAACTACCGATCCCGACCTCACCAATCCCGAAATGGCGGCACAGGAAAGATCTGACCTCACCTTCCGGAAATGCGTCATTGGAGCAGCGACTATGGAGCGCAGGGGGCGGGTTCTCTTGACAAGTTAGAATTCTGACTTTTAAAAAGCCGTGTTTGTGCTTCTTGCCGACCAAAACTAGTGCGCTCCCATTCGGTAATCAGGCCGCTGGGTGAAATGAGCCGTTTTAATCACGTATTTGTCAGTTTCTATCTTAGGGTAGACTAATCAAAACTAAACTACTGCTGTGATTGGTAACACCAACATTTTACTACTGGCGTAAATGAGCACCACTGTCTCATTTGAGTCTTGGAAGTGAATATTAGATACGTGGTAGGGGAAACCTTTGCACGGAATAAAATACATATATGTATGCCTGTTGTGAACAGTCGCAGGTTTTATCTAGGCAATGGCAAGGTCCAAAGGTCCATTACTCCAAATTGGTGGGGGATCAGGGCCAAGAGCAATATAGATTGTAAGCTCTATGGGGCAGGGACCTCCATCCTCTTGTGTCTTTGACTCTTATTGCAACTGTATTTATCTTGTATCTATCTGTATTTATTGTTATACTTTGTATTTATCTATTATTATCTTAATAATCCCCTGTTTGTATTAATGTATTCTACTGTACAGCGCTGTGTACATAAGTAGCGCTTTATAAATAAAAATATACATACAATGCAATATGTCCAGAGCCAAAGCCACTATTCATCTGTCCCTGATTCTTTATAACTTTATTGTAATAAAATGTATTTTAGGGAATAATGAACCATCTGCTAAAATTAAAGGATGTTAGAAGTCAGCAAAAAGTTTTATGACCTTATGAAAGCAGCAGGCCAATATATAGGGACTCCATCTTACATCCTCATCATGTTATAACAGGGGTTTTTATAATACACAACACAATATACAACAATATCATAATATCAAATTATAAAAAAAAAATCATGGCTCTTATGTAAATACTAAATAGTAAATATTGCCCCCTATGGTAAAATGTAAGGATATTGTAAGTATGCATGTATATCTTTATTTATAAAGCGCTACTTATGTATGCAGCGCTGTACAATAGAATAGATAAATACAAAGTATAACCATAAATACAAGGTACAGTTGCAATAAGTTAAAGGAGACAGATCCTATAAAAATTATGAATGTACCAGTGAATTATACTCCTCTAGATATAGAAGGATTGTGCTTTAAAAAGTTGTGTTTCCTGCTGATCTATTGAGAAATTCCACAAAAACCCCACTAGCCCCGCCCATCCGTTCCACTTCCTGCTGGCTGAATTCTCTGGATGAGCTGGGGAGCCGGTGGCCCTCCCTACACTGCACTATAAGATAGGAACCAATCAGCAGCTAGGCTGACCTGATAGGGAACTGAAGCCTGTCTGTGCTTGTGTGACTGCAGGGTTGTGATTGGCTCTCCCCCTCCTACTGTGCTTCTGGCAGGGACCGTTAGGACACGCCCACTCTTCATTTCACACTGGACGGAGAAGTGATAGGATCTATAGGGAGCTCCAATAAAGGGACCATTGTTACAGATAGGATTAATGTTTAGCCCAAAGGGAAACCAGCACCATATATTATTCATAATTGCCTACAGGGTTAGGGTTTTTTCCATTTATCCAATATGTCTCATTTAAGAGTCAAAGACACAAGAGGATGGAGGTCACTGCCCCGTAGAGCTTACAATCTATATGGGAGGGTAACTTACAGACACACATAGGCAAATATATGTGATGAAGTTACAGTGGGTGACACTACAATATAGGTGCTAGTTCCCAGATCAGGTGCTTGGTGAGTGCTCCAAAAGGTAGTCTTTAAGTTTAGTTTTAAAAAGGCTGAGGGAGGATTCTCTCTGGAGGAAATCAGAGAGGACATTCCAAATGTAAGGGGCAGCAAGGCAGAAAGGTTTAAGGCGGGAAACAGCAGTAGTAGTGGGGGGTTCAACCAAGTGGAGGAGTCAGCCAAGAACACATGGAGCCACAAGAGAAGAGATGTAGTGAGGCTCAGAGGAATGGAGGGCTTTGAAGATTAAGAGAAGGAGTTTGTAAGATATTCTTTGTTTAATTGGAAGCCACGATAAGGACTTTAGCAGGGGAAGGGTCTGAACTCTCCTGGATGAGAGGAGGAGAATTCTGGCAGCAGTATTTAATATAGACTGTAGGGGGGAAAGAATGGAGTGGAGAGGGAGGCCAGTTAGTAGCAGAAGTAAGTCAGGAAGGAGTTCCATGGCAATTATAAAGGTGTGAGGCCAATGGCATTTATACAGGTTATGAGGAACTGAAATGTTGACTGTAAAATAAACACTAGTTGACGTTTTCAAGTCCCATAAGTGCTTTCTGTGACACAGAAGGAAGGAGCTCCCTCTTTTACAATCTGTGTGGTTGTGTAAAATATAGGCAAGCCAGGAACTAAGCAAAGTAAAAGTTAAACATTAATTTCTGCAACTGTGTAATAACAGCTATTCAAATCAGCCCAGAAATGACCATCCAACACAGTAAACTTAATCCATTCATGAACCCACGTGTTTTCTTACACTCATCTACAAGGGACATTCTAGGGATGTATAATAACATTTTTATGGCTATAGATAAAATAGGATTAACAGATTCAGCATAAAAAATAAAAAGCATTATGGAAGTTAAAAGCATGTTATAAAATATATATTTTAACTAGCCATTATCAGGGCCCCACCTCAGGGGGGGACAGGGGGGACTGTTGTCCCGGGCCTTAACTCGGGGCCCCTTTAAACATATACGGGCCCTGTCATTGGTGGCCAGTGGGGGCGCAATGTTATAAAACAGTGGATGCAGCAGGAGCCGGGCGACATTGGAAGACAACACAGCGGGACGAAACAGACGCACAAAGCAGGCGGACACTGTGGGAGCAGGGGGAGCCGCAGGAAGCAGGACGACGTGGGCGGCGGGGGAGAGAGCTGGAGGATGCTGGGGGGGGGAGAGCTGAGGATGCTGGGGGAGCTGGAGGATGCTGGGGAGGGAGCTGGAGGATGATGGAGGCGGAGCTGGAGGATGCTAGGGAGGGAGCTGGAGGATGCTAGGGTGGGGGCTGGAGGATGCTAGGGAGGGAGCTGGAGGATGTAGGGGAAGCAGAATGCAGCAGGGAGAGGGCCATAGTATAAGGACACTGGGGGAGGGCCCTGGGCTGGCTACCAGTGTTTTAGGGGGTCCCTGGCTACCAATGTCTGTGTGTCCTTTGTACTGATGGGAGGGGTCACTGGGGGATGGGCCATTGGGGGCAGGATGTGGGAGGAGGGGGGCCCAGAAAATTTTGTTATAACTAGGAATGCACCAAATCCAGGATTCGGTTCGGTATTCGGCCAGAATTCGGACTTTTTCGGCAGGGTTCGGATTCGGCTGAATCAAATCCAAATCCTAATATGCTAATTCGGATTTGGTTTGGTATTCAGCCAAATTCCTTAATATGGATTCGGGGGTTCAATTGAAACCAAAAAACTGGGTTTGGTGCATCCCTAATTATAACAGAGAGATAGTAAAATTGGTATTTAAATTCTACACCTTACGGGTCAGGCAGACCCATGCTTTACCAGGACCCACGGACACGGAAGATAAATCTTCGCTATTGCGAGCAACTAATCTCCCCGACATGCCATGCCACCAAAGTGACGCATATTCCATACCACTGCTGATTTACATTCACCTGTAATAGCGAAGATTTATCGCAGATGACTAATCTTCCCGTGTGCCAGTGCCCTAAAAGTACAGCTTTGGCTTGCATGCAGGCACTGGTGGGACTTAGGATTGCTAAGTTGGCCAAAGTTTCCTCACGATAGCAGCATCCGGCGACTTAGCTATGCATATGCCTTCCTACCAGCAGTTCACATTATTGCTTGTGGGAAGGCATTTTGAGGAGATTAGTTGCCTGCAGTAGCAGAGATTTATTGTGGGTGACTAATTTCCACATGGGACTAATAGTATGGTGCCAAAACAACAGATTCCTTGACCTATAGTTGCACCTGGTTGAGTCAGTATTTATTAGGAAAGCTGTAATATCCCATCACGTTGGAAAGTGGATGTCATCATCAGTGCAAGTGTTCTGCATGGGGCTCCAAGTGATCCAATTGTTTGATTCCTCATTTGGCATGATATTTCTGAGTATGACTAGATCTAGCCAGCTCTTCAACATTAATTTTTTTGTAACACAATTGTGGGTGTGTTTACTATACATATATATATATATAGTCCAAAATAGATGACGCCAAACTTGGTTTAAGAGTGGGTTTGTAAATGTTTTTGTTCACTTTGAAAAAGGCTGTGGATACGGCCGAAACGTTAGTTTGACGTGTTTCCATCAATAAATATTTTCATTTTTTGCACTAAGTCCTGTGAGTGCGGCATCTATTTTGGACTGTACTACTTCTCTACTATACTGCACCCAGGCATACTCTGACTTGGATAAACGTGAGTGCCTACTTGCATGCATTCTCTCTATATATATATAGGTACAATGAGTCTGAATACAAAAATTTGCATTTTTTCTAATTTATAGAACTTTGCGTATTTTCTGTGACTTTTTTTGTACTTAGCGACAAAATCGTATTTGTCGCAATGAGTATGAAAGTTTCGGAATCATTCAAGCTTCGGTATTGTGACTTTCCTTGGGCCAGGTTGGAGCTGCAGAGTGCCATTGAGTCCTATGGGAGGCTTCCAAAATCATGCACAGAAGAATCAAAGTCAGAAAGGTTTTCCCGCCGTTTATGATCATTTGGATACGAAGATTTTGTGACTTTCTGAACGCCATTGCGATATTATCGTGACTATTATGATTTTTTTGTAAGCATTTTCGTGACATTTCCGATAATCAGAAATTATAGTATTTAATCTGAATTTTACCCCCCCCCTAAAATTGCTACCATTGGCTGCAAAGGTTTTGTTTACCAAATTTTATTGTGTTTTATAGAAACTTCTTCTTATGTTAACAAAATCCTCCCTTCCACCCCAGGCTCTATTTAATGCCCTCCTTCCCTTGCCCCTAGTTAGCCTCAATAGTGACTTTCTCCATGTATCTCCTTTAAAAAAAAGCGCAGTGGAGTCTGAAGAGGGTCTGAAGAGGATCTGAATCTGTGTTGGCTGGTGCCTTCCAACCCACTGCAAATCTGAATTACAGAGAGACACTTTTGAGGCTAACTAGTAGCATGGGGGAAAGGGGGCCATTAGATGGAGTCTGGGAGAGAGAGAAGGTTTTAGTCTCCTTTAATAAAAATATGATGATAGATAAGGCTCCCTGTGCATGACTGCCTTCTCAAAAGTTTTGTTCTGATTCCTACATCTTTCATCAACAAAGGCAGATTTTCAGAAAGGGTAGGGAAGGCTAAGCCCCCCAAACCAGCTGGACACCTTAAAAAAAAAACAAAAAAACTCAATCCGTTACTGCACTACTCTGGAACCTTTAACATTGGGGAAATCTTCTTGCATTCCTGCAAGATCCAGATCTGTTGTAATCAGCTGTGCTCTGATTGGGTCTTTATTCTTGTGGCTTCTCCAATCAGAGCATAACTCTCTTGGCAGACCGTAAGATTGACCAATCAAGGCACAAACAGGGCTGGGGAGATATTACAAACTGAAGGCACTGCAGAAATGAAGACTGCTAAGAAGGATTTTACAGGCTGTAAACTTTAGCTAAGAACCTCACCAACTCTGAACTTTGCTGCAGATTTCATCCCACTCCCACAGGTACTATACTGTATATGTGTATATGTACGCCAGCAGTGAATCCACTAAGTCTCACAATAGCTTTAGGTCAGTCTAGGTATGGCCCACCTTTAGCCTCCCCAAACAAAAAAGGCACCATCTGCCTATGCTGATCAATCCTAATTTCTATTCTGCTCTCCCAGTCTTTTCTGATTTCTCCTCCTTTTTCTCTCTCTTCTATTCTCTCCTAGGCACCCTTTAATATTAATTCTCTCCTTTTTCCTGTCTGTTTTTCCGCTTTTGACATTTTACTATATGCTATTCTTTCCCTTATCTCATGTTTACTACTTTTCTTTCCCTTACATTATGTTTTTTTGTTCTCCGTTCACATGTATATGCTACTTCCCATCTTCATATTTCCCTTACTTCCAACCCATTCTTTTATTATTTACTTTCTGCCTCACCCTTCTATCCAGCTCTCACACCTCTCTGCTTATTTCAAAAGAGGTTACATTAACCTCTATAAGTTTACAGTAATATGTTCTATAGTAAGATACACAAACAATGCTTTTTAAGTGACAAAGGTATTTATTTTGGTTTGAAAATGACTGTATTAAAGAGGGTAATTATATACATCGGGTTTTAAGTAGATAATGTCTTAACAAATGTAGATCTTGTCTCATAACACTTTTTTCTTCAGCAGTAAACATCTGACATCAGAATGGCATTTCAATGTATATAAATATAAGGCAATGACATTTTGGACTATTTAATAATACTTCAAAATCTATGCTGAATTTAAAATTAAGAATTACAAACAATATATGCATAGTCTTCATATTCTAAAAGATAAATTATTACATACTCCGTAAAGGCATTTTTTAAAAGCACAGCATAACAAACTCCATTGCAAGATATTATTTTAGTACATTAAAATCACAACTTTTCAACAGTTCAAAAAGTGCAACAAGGTTTTATTATTTAAATAAAATATACCATCTTAACTAGAAAAATGTTAATGCAGCCACCAGGTGCTCTATATCTATCTTATACATTGCTTTCTTGAAATCCCTTTGTCCTAATAATTTATAACGTAGTTCACAAAACAGGGGCAGACTCCTGTTTTGTGCAATGGATGTTCCGACTATAACAGGAAGAAGTGTGGGAGTAAAATGCACAGTTCTGTCTATTCATTGGCTGATGGAACACATGTACGTGTGCCTATGATTTGTTTGTGATCACAGAGCCTCATACAAGCAAGGGGAACAAACTTTGGTATGTAAAATGGCAGTGACACAATATGAGATTACCCAATGGCACATACTATTATTAAAATATAGTTTGCACAAAGTTTTATGTGATATTTTGGTATAGAGACCAGCAATGTTTAGGGGTATAATTCCTTGTGAACATGAGCTCTATGAATAGAGCTTGTGGTAATCATATATTTTGCCTACTGATTTAAGAATCTTCTTTTTTTATTTTTTTTAAAAAAAGAAGAAACCGAAACCACTTTCATTTCCCAACTTACGTCAAGTCACTGTTTGAGGAGGAGTGGGTTGTAAAACAAATTACCAGGTCCCCAGGCAAAACTTCTATTTATCTCAAAGGGTAGTTCAAGGAAAAAAAATTAGAAAATATTTTGTTTGAATTGAAATAAATGTGGAATAGTCCTGTATTTTTGTGCTCATATTGAGAAAAGGTGTATCTACGTAGGTGCATACCGCCCCTTTAAATGTACGTGACATTGCCTTGGCTTGGACAGAACATGGCTTCTGTGCCAGACTGAGCAACTTCCTACTCCTGCACCCATAAGATGCTGAAAACAGGACAAGTGGCTGGGACGGATTATAACACTTGTTTAGCTGAAGCAGGTATACCAATTCCTTTAATGAAAATAAATGGCACATGATACCACAGAGCCAAATGGAATCTGACTGTTGTCCTTTTTGAAGGATCAGACCAAAATTGCAGTATGCAAAAACTCTGCTGTAATTGTTTCCCTGAATCAGAAATTAATAAATGATAAAACACATATGAAAATTTTGGCATTGAACAATATTTGACAAAACATCTTGTGTAAACCAAGCATAAAAGCTGTGACTTGCTTGTCAAAAATATAATCAAACAGGTTTTGACCTGCAGTACATGATGTCTCACCGTAACCCAGTTTCCTTGTGTTCATCATACAGGAAAAGCTTGATAGGGAGTAAACACGGAGTGGTCCTATGGCAAACAGAGTGGAGATGGGGAGGAATACTGTTTAGCAAAGAGGCTTGGGGGCCTAGGAACACTAGTATAAAGCATATTTTCTTTCAGTAAACTAACCAATGAAAGAAAAGTAGCCAAAGCTACACCATAACTTTAGCATATATATTCAGCTATCTCGAATACAATTTCATCTGGTAAATTCAAAAGGGATTTATTCATTGATTTAGAGTTGAATACTGGTATAACTAGAACCTTGTGGTCCCAGAGTAAAATCTTCATAGCACCCCCCTCCATTATGGGAAATAAATCTATTTTGCACATAAATATGGCAAGTGTAATTCAATCAGGACCCCACTCAGGCTTTTATACAGCAAGTTTCCAAAAAATAGTTGTGGAAAATGAACATTTTGTTTTCTGAAAAATATCTGCTCCTTTTGAATTCGGTGCCAACAACATGTTTCAAAAAAGAACCTACTGAGGGTTTCAGTCACCCAAGATAGATCTCTGCTATCACGGTGACTAACAATTCTGAAATGGCTTTCTCGCTGTTCGAAAGCCCTTCCCATTGCTTCGGTAATCTGAAGTTGCACAAAGTTTCCTCCTACAGGCAACTTTGCGCAACTTCGGAAAACAAAGTGAAGAACTTTCCACTGGTGACTCCAATTGTTGCCAGTGGAAAGCCATTTTGGAGCAGTTATTTGCCTGCAATATCTTGGGCGATGAACAGCTTTGTTGGTTCTAACCCTAAAACTAAAGCAATTGGTCTCCCCAGTGTGTTGTTAAAAGAAGAGGTGATGCAACACAGTGGGAAACAATCCCCTCACACAACTTTTTTGAAACATGTTTCTGGCATCAAATTCAAAATGAGCAAATATATTTCAGAAAAAGTTTCTCATATGTTGTCTTTGTTCTATTTGCAATTAAATATAGGGTTTACATGATTTGCAAATCAGCCTGTTCTATTTTTATTTACATTTTACACAGTGTGTAAACTTTTTTGCAAACAGGGTTGTACTTCTGTAAGCGTGGGTAGTTGGGGAGGCAGGAAGATTGAAAGCCTCTGGGCTCTGCTGCCTCAGGGGGCTAGGATGGCCCAGATCACTCCTGGCTTGAATTATTTTTGGTACGCTGAGCAACAACAACAAACAGCATATACATACATTAACAAACTATTTCAATACATTACATTCTTTTGAATTATTAAAAAGTTTAGGTAAAGGTAAATGTAAAAAGAAAAAAAACCCAAAAGAAAATCTGAAGCATTTTATAGTGCAAAGTATTTCTGTAAAAAGTAAAATAATTACAGTAGATAGAAATTCCAGCCAACCACCAACAAAGTCACATGTGTGGCAGGTTTATTTGAATGCTGTACCTTGCTGGATATGCAGGCTTGAGAGATTTTGTGTGCGTAATACATTTTAGGCTTCTCACCCCAATTTAGGGGTGAATTCAAGGCACAGTTTTTGTGTGGCTCAGTAAGCAGAGTAGAATTTGTTGTTTTTAAACTACAAGTCACGACTTGCAGCCTCAGAAGGTAATGCTTAGGTACCATCTTGATTTGCATCCCATGGGTCAAGCATCCCAGCTACCTCCATATTTCCATTAACCTCCAGAAGCTGGTGGTAAGAATACTTGCTATCTATTTGTCGAACCCGGGTCTGTGACACCTGTTTCAAATTGAATGCAGCACTGATTACAAGTAGAAAACCAAGGGTACAGGTTAATATAACCCATGTCCACCTAGAACAAGGAAATGGATATATGGATTAGTTTAGAATATACCTGAATGAATTGTGTTCCTTGAGCTGTTGTTAAAACTACAACTTTCCCTTTTTTCTTAACAGCTACTTCACATTGCATACCATTAAGCAGTTTATATATAAATCACAGCTACTCTAACTCTGGAATGCTCTGACTTCTCCCATCAGTCAAGCTCCCAAATAAGCTATCCAGGAACCAAGAGGAAGCATTTCATTAGTCTACCTCTGCTAAAACACACCCTGATGTACTTGTTTCCTAACCCTTGTTCCTGTGTTCTCTTCATAGATTGTGCTATTCATTCCCATCCTTCGTTCTAACAAATGTCTGGTTGCTATGGTAAGACTTTCTATCAACCTGATGCCACTTTAAATGCCCAAATATTATGACTTGCAAAGTACCTGTCTTTATCATACACACTTTTTTTTTTTAATGAAGAACCCACATTAAAAGTTTTTACTGTGTCAGTACCACTAAAAAAACCTTCATGGCACTAAATCAAACTTTTTTAAATTCACAATACAGCCTTGCCTCCCTCCCCTTTATTTATTGGTGTCAGACTGCAGCATCAATTCAGCTTCTGTTGTGACCCATGGCTTGTGGGCAGGAAAAGGAGCCAATAGGCTGGAGGAACTACTTACATCATTATTTACTTGCACGCTGATGTCATAGCTATAGCAGCCATAGCTTAAGAGATGTGGAAGTCCAACACAGTAAATAACTGAAGGAGGGGGTGGGAGGGGCAATTCAGGGCATTTATTTGTGAACTGCCTCATAACACTAGCAGAGATGCACCAAATCCATATTTTGGGATTCTGCTGAATACCATATTTTCCATAATCAATTTGACTACATTGCAAACTGAATCTGAACCCAACAAATGCAAATTTTTAGCCAGAGTAGAGATGTTTCTCAAACGTTCTATACTACTGTAAAAAGAAGCCTTCAGTACCTTGTTCTTGCCAGGGGCTTATGTTTTTTATATATATCTTACAAATAAGATCTTTCATGTTAAATTAAAGTATGTTAAAAAACGAAGTTGCAAAAATTAAAAAAAATGTCCCAGTACATTATACTCATTTAAATATAGAAGAAATGTGCAAACTGCACTATAGAACAGAAACCAATCAGCAGATAGGCTGACCTGATAGGGAAATGAACCCTGTGTGACTGTGGGTCCGTGACTGGCTATCCCTCTTTACTGTGCTTCTGGTAGGGACCATCAGGACCCATCCACCCCTTATTTGAAACACAGATAGGGACAGTAGCAGACCTATAGGGAGCTTCAATAAAGAGACAAGTTTTAAAGGTAATTATTTTAAGCCCAGAGTGAAATGATATATTCATTATAGCCTAAACGACTGGGGGATTTTCAGTTATGTTATAGGTGTCCTCTAAAACAAGTAGTTTAGAAAACAAGAGGGGAAAACTTACGGTGTAAAAATATTTACTGCAGTTTCTGAGTGCTGGGTGTTTTTCAAGGATGTACACAGCAGGGTTTCCATACACTGTCCAACTGTAAAGACAGAGTTACATAACAGAGATACAGAACAGAGACAGGAAAACTTCACTGCAACATTTTCTAAATCCCTCCTAATGAGCATGTAAATGCATCTTAAATTAATGGCTAAAACTGCATATTCAAAAATATTCAATTCATTGTTTTTTTGTTTTTTTAACTTGCTCTAAGTTTAAAGGGGCAGTATACCACCATTTTCAACATTAGTTCAATGAATAGAGCTTGTGCTGAACTTACTTTTTGCCTTCTTTACGTATGAGGTATAACTTTTAGATACTTCTTGCTCTAAATCAGTGCTGTCCAACTTCTGCGGTGCTGAGGGCAGGAATTTCTCTAGCATACATGGTGGAGGGCCGTTTTGACCACTCCCCCTTTTAAAACCACACCCACTTCAAACCACACCTATTTTATCACAATGGTGCTAGTGCAGCAAAAAACCACATGCTTGGTCCTCAATGCGGACTGCCAGTTGGACAGCACTGCTCTAAATAAAGCAAAATCTCCATTTATATCCAGTTATATGCAGAACAGGAAAAAAGGAATGGCAAAAGTCCCTGAAATTATTAAAAATGGTTTGCAAATGATTGGCAAATAATTTCAAGAAATACTTTGCAGGTTAAACTTATTTAAATGTGTACCCCATTGTGCCTTATTTTCCTAAAGAAAATCATTTATTGACTGTTTATTAACTGCACTTTTATTAAGAGAAGGATCTGGAACAAGAAATATCTAGGTCCATTTCTCTATTTTTAAACACAAAAAACAGTGAGAAGTATCAGAGTGAGAGGCAAACAGATAGGGGCACATTTACTAATCCACGAACGTCCGAAAAGCGTCTGAATGCGTTTTTTTCGTAATGATCGGTACTTTGCGACTTTTTCGCAAATTGTCGCGACTTTTTAGAGCTCTCAATACGAAAGTTGCGACAATTCGCAAAAGTCGTAATGGCTATGAAAAAGTCGCAACAATTCACGAAAGTTATAATGGCAAGAAAAAGTCGCGACAATTCTCCAAAGGCATAATGGCAATGAAAAAGTCGCGACAATTCTCCAAAGGCATAATGGCAATGAAAAAGTCGCGACAATTCACGAAATTTGTTATGGCTATGAAAAAGTTACGAAAAAGTCGCGACAATTTACGGGAACGTCGCAACAGCAACGAAAAAATCGCAAAAAATACGAAAAAGTCGAAAAATGTTTGTTTTCCAATCCGAATTTTTCTCATTCGGATTCGTGGATTAGTAAATCAGCCCCATAGACTGCTGTAAAAATAGTTTGGTCTTAGGGTGGCAATATTGGATTTTTAGAGGGAAATGTTTTTGGACAATAATGCCAGGTTTCTGAATTTAAATGACAGTATATAATAGGAAACTCACCTTTTGATGACAGTTCACTTAATCTGGGCTCTTCAGTAATATTGCAGCTTCCAGTTACATGATGGCAATAGCACTGATTTACACACTGGCAAGCACGTTGGCATCCTGCACCATAAAACCCAAGAGGACACACTGCAACAGAGGAATTTTAAAATGTCGATAAATATTGTTTAAACTGTTTATGAAACAAAATGTTTAAATTATAACAAGTAAAAATAAAAGCACCTTTTTATACTCTTCTCTTAATTAAATGTGTAAACTGGATTAAAATTTAGTATATAATGCAACAATGTTATGCACAATGAAGACCAGAATCCAGTGTCTACTATAAGCACATGTTAAAGGAGACATATCCTATAAAAATTTTGAATGTACCAGTGAATTATACTCCTCTAGATATAGAAGGATTGTGCTTTAAAAAGTTGTGTTTCTGTGCCACTTCCTGCTGGCTGAATTCTCTGGATGAGCCGGTGGCCCTCCGTACACTGCACTGTAGGATAGGAACCAATCAGCAGCTGGGGTGACCTGATAGGGAACTGAAGCCTGTCTGTGCTTGTGTGAGTGCAGGGCTGTGATTGGCTATCCCCCTCCTACTGTGCTTCTGGCAGGGACCGTTAGGACACGCCCACTCATCATTTCACACTGGACGGAGAAGTGAGAGGATCTATAGGGAGCTCCAATAAAGGGGCCATTTTTACAGATAGGATTAATGTTTAGCCCAAAGTGAAACCAGCACTGTATATTATTCATAATTGCCTACAAAATAAGCGTTTTTCCCATTTATCCATTATGTCTCCAGCACCTTGTGTCCTTTGGCGCTTCCTAGCTTTTGTTTTCCAGGGCATGCCTATGCGCCACCCACAGGCCTGAATTTAAACAGCGGGCACCCCTTACATGGGAAATGTAAAGAGATATGATATCTCCCACACATTTGGCAGACTCATTAAAAATAAAGGGCAGAAATTGATTTTTTTTTTCCATGTTTTTGAAAGAGTTTTTAAGATTTGAGTTTTTAGTGCACATTTGAGATCATTTTGAAATCATATTTTTTTTTTTTTTTATAAAACAGCCTCTAAGTCTTGATTCATAACTCCCAACCAAAAATATGTCAGTAAGTGTCATGTCCAAATAATAAAGGCAAGCACAGGGACATTGTAATATGGAATTGCATCCCTTCCCTTAAACTCTTTTATTGGTTTTATAATTAAGCTACACCGTACAAACAGTGTGTGACATACATTCAATGAGTGGTGCACCTGAGGAGGTAAAGATTATTGGCTAACTCCTTCACCTTTAAATGGAACAGATTAATAGTGGTTTTGGAAATTTGTGACAATAAATTCCAGTATCTATTATATTAATTTGTATTCTTAACTTCAAGAACCCATCAACATAAACTGGTACAATGGCTAAACTGGTACAATGGTACAAAGAATATTTGATGGCAAATACTCCATCTGGCATGGCACTCTGGTGGCACAAGACAATGCAAAGGTGTAATGATCTCTCTGAAGACCAACTGTAAGGGAAATAATTTTGAAACCATCATTACAGTTTGGTTTATAACACTCAAAGTGCCCAAAGATCAGTTGCAATGGACACTGGGGTCAGACTGCTATGGCATGATTTTTCATTTTTATGACTTTGCAGCATTTTTAATACTATGCTATCATTAAAAAAACACTCATCTGAAAGTGCATGAGAACTCTTATGTCAAAATAACGTACCTTCTTCACAATGCAATCCTGTGTAACCATCTGAACACTGGCAGGACCCATCAATGTGGTTACATGTGGAATTGTTCTGGCAAGGGCATTTCTTTGTACATCCTTCACCATAATGACCATAATGACCCTGTACACAAGCTAATAACCGGAATATATCAGTGACTTATACCATACAACATAATCTAACATAACCATCTAAGCATCTAATCTGGAACAAAAGGGAGTTTATATCGGATACATATGAAGTGAATTGGTATCAATCCTGCCCTGTGTGCCACAGATTATTAAAGAACTGTTCATAAAAACAGGAAATATATACACTGTATATAGAATTTAATTCAAAAGTTTGGACACCCCTTGCCACATTACATATTTAGTTAATTTTGTAAGTGAGAAGTAGTAACCAATTAATACAGAAATCAGTGTGTTAAATGTTAATGCATAGTTATATTTTATTTCAAAAACGATTAAAACATAGGAACAAAGAAAATAGCAATTGCAGCATTTGCAAAAGTTTGAACATCTTATGTTCAATATACTAGTAAATCACCTCCCCTTAGACACATTGAAATCATATATCCCTAGTGGAGGATTATAGGAGTAGAGATAACACATTATAGAATTACGACAAGTAGCACCAAGGATGCAGTGAATTTGCAATCCCACATAAGATGCAGAGCACAGCAGCATTGACCATAAGCAAGTTAAAGAGCACCTAGCATATCAAAATTACTCCCCCAATGCCCACATTCTGGTTGGGAAGAAAGACAATTGTATTTCTTGCATGTGCTATGTCCCCAACAGCCCCAGATACATACATATAATAAGCAAATGCATGATCCAGTATACTCACTATGAGCATGTGTCTTACGCAGGATCGTGTCCCCAATCCTTCACCACACTCAAGTGCATAAAGAGCAAGCATTGCATACAGCATACACCATTATTATATTTACAAATAGACTGTTTTTCAGGCCTTTCTGTGCATTTACTGAGCTAATAAATTATTGTATTTCTATTTTCATAATCTGGAAGCAACATATCATGGCATTTTTGGAACGATAAACTAAGCATGATATAATACAAGAAAATATATTTTAATTAAGAAAATCCACCAAATGAAGATTACTGGTTTGAATTGCTAAATAAATGGGCCCTGCCTCAATGTCTTGTGCTTGTACTTTAAATTATAAAATGTTTTTATTAAACAGGAAAATGGATCATGACTTTGTATTTACAATCACACATGTTCAAATATTGGTATATTTATTAACAATTCTATAGAATACTCTATGGGGTAAATGCTATAAAAGGTCTTAAGTTGGTACCTACTGGTCAGCTGTTTAAAAACAAACATCTGTATAGCTGCTTACTAGATAAACACTGCTTACATTTTCTGACCGTCTTTCTCTAGGTCAGTATTACTTTCTATTACGGGTGCACCGAATCCAGGATTTGGTTCGGTATTCGGCCCCGATTTGGCCTTTTTTGGCAAGGTTCTGATTCGGGTCAAATCTGAATCCTAATTAGCATAAGCAAATTAGCATTTGGAAGGGTTAAATGTTGGGGGGGGGGGAAATCGCTCTGCGCGCTGCGCGCTGCGATTTCTACCCTCTTCCAGATCCTAATTAGCATATGCTAATTAGGATTTGGATTCGGTTCGGGTATTCAGCTGAATCCATCAGGGTGGATTTGGGGGTTAAGCCAAACCCAAAAACCTGGGTTCGGTGCATCCCTACTTTCTATTTTCAGTATTTTTGTAATACAGGTATAGGATCTGTTATCTGGAATGCCTGGGCCTGGGATATCAGGCACAAAGTATGCAGTTACAAGTTTAGTAGTTTCAAGTTTACAGACTTGTTGGAGTTTAACTGACTAAGGAATTACCCAACTGAAGGACTAACTACTCACCAAGCAGGACACTGGGGGAGGGTTTGAGGGCTTTATTACATTCCCTACGTTCTGTTGAATGATAAAGTACACTGTATAGCAGTAAACATTTTGAGTTTTAGTCTGCAATGCATATCACTAAAAAGTTTATCTGCATTCTGGTGCTCTCCTCCTTCTTCATAAATGGTATTCTGAATAAGTGGTCTTTCCATATATTGGATTGTCATACCTTAACCCAAAATATAGTGCATGCATAGTGAAAGACAATGTTACTCTAAGCAACTTTACAATATATTTTAATTTCAGTTATTTTACAGTTATTTGAAAATTAAAAAGTATCTGTCTGTTTGCATTATCTTAACTTCTGGCTCTGACTACTGAAACAATGTTGCAAGCAAGGTCATTAAAAAACTAAACTAGGCCTGACTTGTTACATTGTTTTAAAGGAGGAGGAACGGGTGTTAATCACTGGGGGGGGGGGGGGTATAGCTACTTGCCGCTTCTACAAACTGCCAGAAAATACCCTGCTGAGAATTGTCTCTGCTAAAACACACATAGAGACAATTATTAGTATTGGCTATTTTGTAGCTGTGACAAGTAGCTGGCTGCAAGTAGCTCTGTGTGTCATTGCCCTTAAGAGTCAGACCCAGAGAACAGAAAGGGAAAAACCCTGCTTTCATCTGTAACTATATTTACAAATACAATACAAAGCCATTGAACATTTTAATTAATGTATGATGGAAAACCACAACATTTCTTTCTTTCTATATACATGATCTTTTGTGTCAGACTTCATGCTCTCAGAAAAATCTTTCAGGGCATGGCACGAGCCTGCTCAGTTTGTTCCTCTCACCCTCTCCCTTCTCCTGGAATCTAAGCTGAGATCTATTTTTCTCTTGCATGCATACGCCTGGATGTGAAGTCAGACCAAGCTAAAATGGCAGCTGCTATCTTAAACAAACAGAGGGGGCTTCTAGGGCGGTTTACTCATGTATGATGAAGTATTCTGCAGAATAAATATAGCGTGATAGCTTGCACTTTTGTGACAAATCTATTGGCAATAAGATGCCTCAGTAGCTTTCCTTCTTCTTTTCGGCTAGTACCGAATAAGACAAAAAAAACCAACATGGATTTATGCATCTTAGTTATCATCAAATACAAGGTACTGTTTTATAGTAGAGAAGAGAAAATCATAAAAAAAGAATTACTTAAAAAGGACTAAGCAGTAATTATATGCAAATATATTTTTATATTGCAGCTTGCTGAGAATAATGCAGTGCTCAGGTAAATACATCCTCTAACAGAGTTCAGAATTTCCACATCTCATAAGGGTAGTCATTTAGAAGAAACCTTGCTGTTCATGTTTTAATTAGTTTGCCAACAAATTTAAAATGCCAAAATATATACTTACAAATATTGCAGTCAGTACCAATCCAGCCCTGGTCACACACACATCCACCTACAAAATATTGGTTAAAGAATTTTGATGAGGTGGAAGTAGTTGATAGGATATTGTATACAAAAGAAAAAAAATTGAGGCCCCTTGTTCCAGGGGTCATGCATCGAACAACCCTGCAAATGCTGGCTGTCTCATACGAGGGTCTAAAATACAGCACTCCCATATATAAGGACCTGTCTAAGCTATACACTCATGCACTTATGGAATAGGTTTGGCACCAGTGCCAAGAAAAGTTTGTGATTTTATGTATGTAATACTATTATTACATGTTAAAGGACAAGGAAAGGCTAAGTCCCTTGGGGGTGCCAAAATGTTAGGACTGTTAGGAGAAAACAGCACCAGCTCGGGGTACCTGTAGCGCAGCGCTTCCTCCTTCGCTTTTGGAAGGACTAAGGACAGGCGCATGCGCAGTAGAGTGAAAAGCCGACTTCTCTGTTAAAGTTCGGCTTTTCACTCTACTGCGCATGCGCGCGCGCGACAAAAGAGGAAGGAGGAAGCGCTACAGGTACCCCGGGCTGGTGCTGTTCTCTCCTAACAGGGGCACCAGCCCGGGGTAGAAGGTAAGCGATTTAAGTCACTTGGGGGTGCCTAACATTTGCCTTTCCTTCTCCTTTAACACTTTCACTATTACATGTGATCACTACATTAGAACTCATGTGCTAAACTGTGAATTATATCCTAATAAACAGTGTGTTATGACATCAGAGACACTCACACTAATCTGTGTCTCTTATGACCCCCACCTTAATGCCTTGTTTTTACCCACTCACTGTTGCTGTGAACTACACTTTAAGTTATCTTGGAGTTGCCTGACCTCTATAAAAGCACTCGGCCTTTCGCCTTGTGCTTTAATAAAGTCATGTAATGCCTTAGTGAAGGCTAATATTTTTTATATAAATATGTTTACTGACTCACCTTCAGTACAGTTTCCATGTGCATTGCAGTTCAAAGGGCCACAACTAAGAACAGAGCAAGCAGGCCCAATCCAAAAGTCTGTACACTGGCACTCTCCCAAAACACATTGCCCATGACCTGAACAGTCAGGGGGATCACAAAAAGGTTCATGAACACACACTACAGTGGAGATGCTCCTCGGGCAGCGCCACATTGGGTCATAGGTACTGAGGGTAAAAAGAGTGAAATTAAATCTATGTAACATAAGAATCCAGTAGTAGTTAAATAAAAATATGTCTATTGCACAAGAATGTCGCTTTGCATAACATTCAATGCTTTGACATGCATTCCTCCCTGCATGGAGCTTGTATACACTTAAAGGAGAAAGAAAGGTAAAAACTAAGTAAGCTTTATCAGAAAGGTCTATGTAAATACAGCCATAAGCACTCACAGAAACGCTGCACTGACTTCTCTGTCAAAAGATTAGTTGTGTCTGTTTTCCTCTGCCACAGACACGCAGCTTTCTCCTCTCTCCTGCTCCCCCCTCCCTCAAGAATGCTAAGAACTCACCCTCCCCTTAGGAATGTGGATCTGAGCCAATCAGCAGGAAGCTGACTCATAGTCTTACTAACGGAGCATGTTCACTTGGTCTGCATGTCTGTGCAGCAGTGAGGCATTATGGGAACTTTCTTTTTTCCTGTCTGGCTTCAGATCTTCTGAACAGGTGAAATATGGGGAGACTTAAGGGCACTATTAAGACAACTGAAGGTATGCCTGCAGCTTGAGATTAACTCTTTACTAGTCTTTCCTTCCCCTTTAAGATTCTGCAGCAGCAATTTGCTGTATTGTGTTCCGCACTATAGGTAACAACATCTGTTCAAATTACATTGAATGATTTAAGGTGATTATACATGGGCCTCTTCTGAAGGACTTCCATAGGCCCCAATTTATGTCTTGCCCAAATCGGGCCTAGATTCGCTCAGTTGGTGACCTTGCCACACAAGTGAATCTGCAGTGTATGCAGATGTAAACTCTTTCAAGCCCTTAAAGCATCGATCCTTAAAGGAGAATGCAAGCCAAAATTTAAAAAGCATACTGCCCAATAGTCCTCCTATTGTTTAGTAAAAATGCCACACTTTTGGCTCACCTAATCAAATATTTACTCAGTCACACATACTTCACATTTTCTAGAACAGGCAGCCATCTCTAAAAAGGTATTCTCCCTTCCTTTCCCTCCTTGCTTCATACTGCACATGTGTTTCATTCCCTCCCCCCCCCCTCTGGCAGATCCGCGGCTGGTGGGCATGTGTAGCTCAGAACAGCCTACAGGAAGGGAAGAGAGATTTCAGTGATGTCACTGTAGGCTTCACACTGCTGTAGGCTGCCAGCACCATATCTCAGAGAAGCAAGCAGGGATCTGGGAATTTAGATATGCAGTAAGTACTTAAAAAGAATGCCTTTAGACTTACTTTTAATTTATATTAACCTTTCATTGTCCTTTAACCAGTGGCTTGTGAGCAACATGTTGCTTGTCAACCCTTTTGATGTTGCTCCCAGTGGCCTCTAAGCAGGTGCTTATTTTTGAAATTCAGGTTAGGGGCAAGCTTTGATCGCATAAAACCCAGTGTAATTGCCAAACAGAGCCTTTTGTAGGCTTCCAGTCAACATAGGGGCTATCAAATAGCCAATTATAGCTCTCATTGGCACCTCCAGAAACTTTTTTCATGCTGGTGTCGCTCTCCAAAACTTTTTACATTTAAATGTGGCTCACGGGTATAAAAGGTTGGGGATCCCTGCCTTAAAGGGTTCACCTTAATAAAAACTTAGAATTTTTAAATAGTACATCACAAATTATGGGTTTTATGAACTGCATTTTTTTCCAGAATTGAATTATTAAGGGGCATCCATCATTCCAGAAATTGTTTCCCCCACCAGATGTGCTAGCTAAAAGAGCCCAAACGCCAGTTGGGGGAAACATATATTTTTGTGAAGATCCCAACCCCTTTACAAGAGCTAAAAAATCCACACAGGTAGGAAGTTACTTGTGGGGATAGCAATGTTAGGGCACATGCATGTCCATAATTATCAAGTACCCTAGTTTATTTATTGTACTGTACTTGTGTGTGACATAATAGTAACCAGCACGTCTCCTGAGCTGGGGCATGCACTTTTAAGGGTGGCGAGAGTTGCAGGGTTCCTCTGCAGCAATAAGCGGGATTGTGTGCAACCACAATTGCAGAAGATGCGTCAATAATTACTGCTTCATTACCAAAGCTCAGCACAAATGTGTTGCAGTTGCCCATTATTCACTGGAAGTCTGTTGTGCCTTTTGTCACATTCCGCAGAGGTAAACACTGGAATTATCACTAGTTTAAAAGTGGTGGTAGCTCCTGGGTACCTCTATGTCGATAGGTGTGCATGTGCATGATTCAGAACAGAAGGCAGGACTGGTGCACTTGTACTAAGCGCAAGGGCTAGAAGCTGCTTTGTGGAATGCAAGTACCAAATAATTATTGGCTGTAAAGTACACAACAAGCTGCATCTATTTTTACACCACCACTGGGGTTATCAATAAGATCTCTCTGTTAACATTAATAAATTATTTTGCTAAGGTGCAAACCTGAAGTCATATCTTTAATATCTATATTTTATTTTTATTCTATTTCATAATTAAAAAGACACACATTCACATATTAGGATGTAAATACCAGTGATCAGATGGATAATTGGAGAGGGTTCCATTTATAACCAGAGTTGCTGATCCACCACCATCCAGGTTTACTGCATTAATAACACCTTGGTCTTTTAAGAAGTTAGCCACTTCCCACAAGTTCAGTCTGCAGAGAATTGTAAAAAGGAATCCAGTAATCCAAAAGATGCTTAAAGTTACTGAAAATAGGGGTATAAAGGCATTTACACACATAGTTAGGCTTTAAAGGAGAAAGAAAGGTAAAAACTAAGTAAGCTTTATCAGAAAGGTCTATGTAAATAGAGCCATAAGCACTCACAGAAACGCTGCACTGACTTCTTTGAAAAAAGATCTGTTGTGTCTGTTTTCCTCTGCCACAGACACGCAGCTTTCTCCTCTCTCTCACTCCCCCCCCCCTTAGGAATGTGGATCTGAGCCAATCAGCAGGAAGCTGACTCATAGGGGGAGATTTATTAAGACACGAACACTCGGAGCGTATCTTCGCCGTTTTTTTTGCGACTTTTTTGTATGCCTGAGTGAAAAATTCGGAAAGGTTCTGCCGCTGTTTACAATCTTTCGGTATGAAAATTTTGTGACTTTCGGATCGCCAATACAATATTATTGTGACTAATACGATTTTTTCGTAGCATTTTCTTGATATTTGCGATCTTCAGAAATTATCGTATCCAATCTGAATTTTTCCCATTCGGGATTCGAACTCGTGTTTTAATGAATGTGCCCCATAGTCTTACTAAATGAGCATGTTCACTTGGTCTGGGTGTCTGTGCAGGAGTGAGGCATTATGGGAACTTTCTTTACACAGCTCAGCGTTTTTCCTTCCTGTTTGGCTTCAGATCTTCTGAACAGGTGAAATATGGGGAGACTTAAGGGCACTATTGAGACAACTGAAGGTATGCCTGCAGCTTGAGATTAACTCTTTATTAGCCTTTCCTTCTCCTTTAATGACACAGCATTCAGATGTTATTTAAAATGACCCTGACATGTTATTTTAGCCATTTCCCTGGTAATTGCTTTTAAGGGCAGCCATGTTTCTGCCATGAGGAAAGGTGGTACTTTACTATGGGTGGAAAAAGTCACTAACTTACTACTAACTTATGCAAATCTTTGTATCTAGCTCATAATTTTGCATGTAGCACATTCAGACTCCTAGTTACAAAACCAGCAGTAAGCAAGTACTGTGCAACTTTTTGCTTTGATTGACCAATATCAAGCTTTTGCCTAGGACTACTAGGCACAGAGACTGGATGCTGTCTGAACAAAATGTCTCAACAATATATCACTGGGCAAAGATAGATGGATGTATCACACACTATGACCATCTTGTCTACATTTATTTCTGCAATTTAAAATAAAAAAGTTTAAGATTATTACCCTCTATCTTCTGTCTGTCCATCTACATGAAAAAGAATTAGTCGACCATCTCGGTCATGCCCCACAGCAGTTCGAGCCGAAATCACATTAATAAAGTGATCAAAGTCACCTTGTTAGAAAAACAATAGAATATTTTTAAACAATGAGAACAAATGGAACAAAATGTAACGTATAGCTAAAATAAAATGTGCTCATCGATATTTTTATAATACATGTGTTAAAGGACAAGGAAACTCTCATCAAGAATTGTAGTCATATGAAAGGGAGCATAAAAAGTACTGCAGTGCCTATTATCCAGCATCTATATTGTGCACACTACCCCTGAAGCGCTAAAACAATACAGCTGTGTTCAAAGAGGCTGATGTCACCTCTGTCTCAGTCTGGACTTTTGATTAGCAAATGTACACAAACGTCTAGCAAAAATCTGTGCATGTGTATTAAGCTTCCCGTTCTCCATAAGTGTTGCTGATCGGTTGCTGTATGTAATTAGACCTGTAGCAAACTTTGCACCTTTTATTATATAACCCCATAAGGCTTATGGCACACTAGGCAAGCTGAATGCCATGGTTCTCTATGGAAGGACTGCAAGTCAAGTCAGCCTTCCCTGAAAATGTGCAGCTTACTACAGATGCTGGCACTATATATTGATACATGAAATTAAGTAAGTGTGTGTAAAAAAAACAAAAAAAAACAAAAAGAAACTTTAATCTACAAAGACTATAAACCTAATGTTTTTAACGGATAGTACGCCCTACCTGTAGTTTGAGTTTTATCACATTCTGCAGCTTTACTCTGATTAATGTAAACCGTTCCATTTCGTAGCAACCATACAACTCCACTCAACAATTGCACAAAGGGGTTTTCTGTTTCCAAGACTTGCTCTTCAGAGAGATACCTGAAATACAGAAAAGTATGACATTATGACTAATGCACTTACCCCAGCCCCGGGAAATCTTATAGTTATGCAGAAACTTGCGCAATTTATGTAACTTCCGTAAAAACTGCTTAGAAAGCTACGTAAATTGCAAAGAACATAAGTAACTTGCATATGAAGCAAAAGACAATGCAGAGAAGCATTGCAGGGACAAACTTCACTGACTACCAATGCATTAAAAAACTTTAGGTAAATTCCTCTCCTCCCAATAAAACTGACTGTCTTATTAGCATATTAATTATTCATTTTAACTATTTATATGAATTGCTTATTATAGAGTAACTTTAGCTGTTTACATTGGGAGCTATTTACTGAATTGTATCAGTGTGTTCTACATGAAATTTGCAGCAGGGGAATGCCTGGTTATTGGGCCCCTACGCTTACGCAATTTGCACAACTTATGCAAAAACTTACATTACTTGCAAAGAAACTTACATAACTTATAAACTCCACATATACCCTATAAACTCAACTGACCAATTAAAATACTGACTTAGTAGCACATTCATTATTTTTTACTATTTTTATTAACTACTAATAGTTATTTGGCCCCACAGCAAGATCACTGGGCCCCTAAATTTATGCTGTTTATGTTACTTATGCAAAAATGTACATAACTTCCATACCAAGCAATGCTAGCACAGAGCAGGGGCAGCTATGTGAGAAGGGGTTAAACTCCACTGACCGCCAATGATTTGACTGAATTATTAACACATTAATCAATGGAACTCTATATAAGAACGGCTTACTAAAAAGAGTAACATCTGAGCGTGGCTAAATTTTAGTACTGTGTGCTTGTGTTCATGAGGGGTCCCATATAAAAAAACTTGTGTGGGGCCCCAAAGTTTCTTATGGCGGCCCTGCATTGACCAGCAAGTTTGCTTGCTTAGATATATAAACAACAGTCTGCAGGTGTTTTTGTTTTCCAAGACCTATACTTGAAGTTAAACACAAGACAAGAAATACTCTTATTTAATGAACTACTATCTTTAAAAACAGCTCTTAGCCCTTTATTAGCCTAAAGAGCACAAAAAATGTTGTGTGAGTTACCTGAAAAAAGGGTTACAGTGATAAGTACTGCTCTTGCTCTGCTTTTTTATTTTAATATCAGATCCAGATTTGATGTTTGCACAGCAACATATTTAACTCTTAAGCCTATTAATTTTTTGTAAACAAATGAGATACTTCTTTTTACTAAAAGGTACAAAGTGATGCTTTTAATTAAGTTTTAGCATTATGTAGACATTCATGTTATAACACTATTTGCAATTGGTTTTAATTTTTTCAGCATTTAGCTTTTTATTCAGCAGCTCTCCAGTTTGGAATATTACCGGGTTGCTAGGGTTCAGTTTACCATAGAAACCAGGCAGTGGCTTAATTAAGGGACTAGAAGATAACAGGATAGGGTCTGAATGGAAGGTAAGTAATAAAAGTAACAACAAAATTGTAGCCTTACAGTCCAATAGCTTTTTATCTGTCTAGGTCACTGACTCCATTGTACAACTGCAAAGCACTATATGCCAATGACTAAAAAAAACTATATAAACAAATTAATTAAATAAAGACTATCCAAAAAGTTACCAAGAATAGGTCATTTTATAACATACTAAAAAATAATAGGTATTATTTAAAAAAGGTTCATATAGGGGGGCGCTCGTGAGCAGCCAACCAAGATGGCCGCGTCTTGAAAGAGCTGCAGACCGTTGAGCTAGCCGACCCCGTAAAGCACCTCGCAATAGCTTCTAAAACGGCATCATAAAAGAGGTCAAGATTAATAAGCACTTTAAGGAGGTATATGGCACATAAGCGTCGCAAACGGGAAAAGAAGGGCCCGCAAAGTGCCCCGCATCCGGTAACGCGCAGTGTCGCATCTTTCCTCACCAGGCCGCAAACGGTCTCTGCACCAGTCCCGCCGCCTCAGATGGAATCTCAAGAGGACTCTTGGCTGGGTCCGGAATCACAACCCAATCTGTTAACACCATCCCAGCGCAGCACGGGTGATGAATCCGCCCTTTTGGATAAGTTTAAGACTATGCTTCAACAGAAACTGGCAACCACTGCGGCCTCTATAACGGCCGACATTTCTAAACAAATACAGGACTTGGGCCACAGAACCGACGTCCTAGAACAAAAGGTCGACGATATAACGACGGTACTAGATGCGCACGAACAAGATATTGTGGATTTACAAGCGCAATTGCGAGAAACCATGGACAAAATCGAGGATTCAGACAATCGATCCCGCCGTAATAATCTGCGCATAAGGGGACTCCCGGAAACGGTGACAGATTTACAGGCCGCGGTGAATGACATTTTCAATGCCCTGGTTCCCAATCTCCCAAAGGAAAGGCTAGAGTGCGATAGAATCCATCGAGCACTTCGCCCACTTAGGGAAGGAGACCCTCCGAGGGATATAATTTTGCGTCTACATTACCATCAAACCCAGGTGGCCATCCTACAAGCGTCTCGGCAAAAGAATACCCTCGAGCATGATGGGCACCAATTTCAGATCTACACGGACCTGGCTCCCATTACATTGCAGAAACGCAAAATTTTGGCACCTATCACCAAAGTTCTGCAACACCACCGCATACGTTACAGATGGCTTTTTCCAGTTAAGTTGGCATTTTCTTATAACGGGCAACAACACCAGCTGAATTCAGTGCAAACGGGCCTGGACTTACTTGCCCACCTGGGAATAATGGAAACACAGTCAGGGGACCCAATCAGGCAATCGCAAATACCACCAAGGAGAAGGGTCTCCCCGATATGGGAAAGAATATCCAATTCTCCTGGGAAGAGAACGGCATGATTCAGTAACTACATAGCCCTACACCAAAGACAGCTAGAAGGCGGACGGCTTAAATTCACGGAAAGAGTTCATAAATAAAAATCTTGGTGGATCCTGTTTAACATTGCAGCTTCACTACCTCTGGATGAGATAAGAGAACTTATCACAGACCTGACCACCCTTTACACTGAACAATTACATTGATGCCTCGGTATCGGTGGGGTAAGCTCAACGGTTATTTTTCACGAACTACCCCCTCGGGCTATTCACCCCGACTTTCCCTTGCAAAAAGGAAGTAAGTCGACGGGTCAATGTCTACTAAAATAGTTACAGTTCCTAACTACTATGTTTATTATGTTTTATCTAACAGGTTCTTAGTTATAGTTATTTGGGGATACATAATTGTATTATATTCAACGCAGCCTTATCGTATTAGGAGGGAAGTACAGGTGGAGCAAAAGGGAGAGATTCTATCTCCGAGTAAGACACACCTTGCAGAAGTAGGGTAATACACAGGTATTACGAGTCTGATGAATGATAACACATAATGTTCAGGGGTTCAACTCACCTATAAAAAGGAAAAAGGCATTTGCGTACTATGTTTCAACGCATGCGGATGTGTTACTTCTCCAAGAAACGCATTTTTCGAGAACCTCTTTCCCGAAATTCCTACATAAAAAATTTACAAAGGTTTTCATGGCTAACAGTGACACTAAAACGAAAGGGGTCGCTATTTGTTTTAGGACAGGACTGGCGGTACAAATTATGGATAAATATGAGGACCCGGAAGGCAGATTCGTAGCTCTTAAAGTGCAAATTAATAGTATTAAACTTACACTAATATCATATTATGCTCCTAATACAGCTCAATTTAAATTTTTTGAGCAGTTGGTAGCCTTTGTATCTAACTGGGCGGAGGGAGAACTGCTGATGGGAGGAGACTCTAACGCAACGCTAGATAAATACTGGGATAGGCAAGCTATAGTTTCGCTAAAGGGCTCTACTTCTGCTAATACTGAAGGTGGGAAAATAAGCAAACTGTGCGGGTCCATGGGATGGGTTGATATATGGCGTGAAACACATCCGGGTGTTAAGCAATATACTCATTACTCAGCGCCTTGTAAACTCTATACTAGAATAGATCATATCTGGGTGTCTCAAGGGCTACTATCACTATCTCAATCTCCTAAAATATTGGTAACCCCCTGGTCAGATCACTCTCCGGTTTCCCACGCAATTAAAATACAAACTACCCCTAGAACATACACTAGATGGTGCATGAATGAAATTCTCATTAAAACACCAGCCTATTTCAAGCAAATAGAAACACTGCTTAAAGACTATTTTGTTAATAATGTGGGATCTATATCCTCTTATGCAACAGTCTGGGAGGCGCACAAAGCTGTGATAAGAGGTTATCTGATCCAACAGGGTGCTTATAGGAAGAAACTTCAAAACTCTGAAAGTGAGAGACTGACTAAAATATTAGACCAACTGTTGGCGTCCCAATCTGCTAACCCCAAGATCGATCTCTCTAACCAAATTAATAAAACTAAAATAGAACTAGATCTGATACTTACCACTAAAGCCAAAAATGCACTACAATGGACGCAACAACGGCTATACTCTCATTCTAATAAGCCAACCAGAATGTTTGCAAGAAGATTGCGTAACAAACTTGATTATACCCCCATAGTCAGCCTTAAGACATCTACAGGACAACTTACTAACGCCCTTCCCAAAATCGTTCAAGAATTTTATCTGTTTTACAAGAAGTTATATGCATGCCCTAATAACATTTCTGTGTCTAGGCTTAGAGAATTTTTTAAGGATATAACGATTCCAAAACTTTCTATAACCCAAAAATCTCTTATGGAAAACGAAGTGACAGAAGACGAAATTAAATCAGCCATTAAAATGCTCCAGCTTTCAAAAGCCCCGGGCCCTGACGGGCTAACGGCCTTATATTATAAAAAGTTTTCCCACATCTTATCTGAGCACCTTAAGGTGCTATTTAATCAACTGCTAACAGGTGATAAGTTCCCACAACAAACCCTGACAGCCAACATAAGTCCTATCCCGAAACCCAATACGGACTTAACAGATTGCAAAAATTTTCGCCCAATTTCAGTGCTAAATATAGATATCAAGATCCTAGCTAAAGTGCTGGCGGAAAGGTTAAACAACATCCTGCCAAGCATAATTCATAGAGACCAGGTAGTAGAGCTGGGCGGTATGACCAAAAATTTATATGACGGTATTTTCAAAATTATATCGGTATCACGGTATTTGACGGTATATAAATAAAAAAATAAATAATAAATATTGGTGGCCCCCCCAACACCAACCCCAGCCCCCCCCAACCACAACCCCCCCAGCCCCCCCCGCCCCCCCAACCACAACCCCCCCCAACACAACCCCCCCAACCGCAGCCACAACCCCCCCAGCCCCCCCAACCACAACCCCCCAGCCCCCCCCAACCACAACCCCCCCCAGCCGCCACAACCCCCCAGCAGAACTTACCCAACTTGTAGTTCCTCCAGCTCCAGCGATGCGTCCTAGCGTGCGCGCTGACGTCACATGCGCGCTGACTGTCACATGCGCGCGACGTCACGTACGCACGGGCGCAACCCGGAAGTAACAGGAGAAAAAAAGCAGGAGGCGCGCATACCGGTATAGCGGTATGTTTAAAACTTATACCGTTTTTTTTTTTAAAACCGGTATACCGGTTAAACCGGTATACCGCCCAGCACTACCAGGTAGGCTTTATCCGTGGAAGGCAGGCAGGTGATACAATCAGGCGCCTAAGCATCCTATCAAATTGGGCTCTACAGACAAAAACTCCATCTATGTTTCTTAAGCTAGATATAAAGAAAGCATTTGATTCGGTCGCATGGCCATACTTATATGCTGCTATACAAGAATGGGTGTTTGGTCCCAAATTTACCACATGGATAAAAGCCTTATATTGCAACCCGGTAGGCAGAATCACCATAGGCCCTCAAGCGTCGAATTCCTTCCCAATAGAAAGGGGTACACGACAAGGTTGCCCCCTATCCCCCTTGTTGTTTGACTTAATCATAGAGCCCTTAGCAATTGCTATCAGAAACGATCCAGATATTCATGGTCTTAATGTAGGCCCACAAAACCATCTACTTAGCTTATTTGCAGACGACATTACAGTCCTAGTAACACGCCCGCTCCAATCTCTGCCAAATCTATATAATCTCCTACAAAAATTTGTCTCAGGGCTAGTGGTTAACCCTACGAAAACAGAAGCTTTAAATATAAATCTCCCTCCGGAACTGCTCAAACTATTAACACTGAATTTTGAATTCCAATGGTGTAAAAAATATGTTACTATACTGGGCATAAGATTTACGGTTGAATACAACCAGTTATATCATGCCAATTATCCCTATACGTACAAGAAATTACAGAAAATGCTAGAGGATTGGAGCAAGTACCATATCTCATGGATAGGGAGGATAATAGCGGTGAAAATGACACTTTTGCCTAAATTACTCTATTTAGATTGCTCCCTATAAAAATGAATGAAAAAGATTTGAGAAACATGTTTTATCTTTTATTTGGATGGCAAAGAAACCGAGAGTAAATAAATCAACACTGTATAGGAGACCTCTGGAAGGAGGATTGGGACTTCCTAACCTGAAAAAATATTATGTGGCTTCACAATTAGCTCAAATACCTACTATACATGCTCAATTATTCCCTCCACTGTGGGTTGACCTTGAGAATTATTTAACGTATCCATATACAGCTGAAGGTTTTTTTTGGTCCCCGGCGTCTTCTAGGCCATCAGCTATGAGCCCTTGTCTGAAACACACCCTTTTTATGTGGGACCGCTATGCCCCCGCATACAATTTAACCTCACCCAGTAGGCCAGCGGCCCCCATTATAGGTAACCCCTTATTTCCCCCAGGGCTCCAAGCAAAGGCCTTTACCTGGTGGACAACTAATAAATTTTTAAGGGTTAAAGATCTAATTTCAGTTAGAGGTCCATACCCTATGACATACCTAATCGAGAACTATAATCTCCCAAAGACAGAACACTATAGAGCACTACAGCTACTTCATTGGGCACAAAAGTGTTGGGGCTCGAGCCGCTCAGACCAGGCCCCACCGACATTTTTTGAGAGATGGTGCTTGAATAATGCCCCCCCACCAAAAACCATATCTCTCCTATATCTTACCTTGGTCTCACCTAAAAGCCTCACGGATATCCTCTACATTAAACAATGGGGCAATGACTTGGGAGTAAGCCTTACAGATACACAATGGCCTCAACTATGGGAAAATCTCAAACACAGCTCCTCAAATACAATCATATCTGAAGCCGGATATAAGGTACTATTTAGGTGGTATCTAACCCCAGTTAGACTAGCGAGAATATATCATAACACAAATGATCATTGTTTCAGAGGTTGTTCAGCCCCAGGTACGATGGGTCATATATGGTGGCACTGCCCCAAAGTGGTCAGATATTGTGTGAGAGTTTATAACTTAATTTTTTCTGTCCTGCATCTAAACTTACGTAAAAACCCATATGAAGCGCTAATGGGATTACCCTCGGCTAAAGTTCCTAAAAATAAGCAAAAGCTTTTGAATCACATGTTTCTAGCTGCAAGACAGACAATTGCGAAATCTTGGAAGTCCCTATCCATAAATTTCACCTTATTTAAAAATAAGGTTGACTGGATTTTTATCAATGAGAAACTCTCAAGTATAGATATGGACAGACTCAAAACGTTCCAGACAGTCTGGGAACCCTGGATAAAATATAGACACTATGACACATTACCCACTTACCTCCTTACAATATGAGTAAGGCAATAGTGACCATGGTTGAAAGAATGATCAAATTTCTCTGCAATATTGTATCTCCATACCCTACCTTAGTTATACAGTTATTGTTGTTATTTGTGCAGAATCAAACTGTAAATGATAAGGAATCTTAATACAGTCTTTAATGATTACCAAAAGTAATAATATCGTGGGAACTGTGGAAAATAAGATAAAGGGGCGATGCCCCATCAGAACCTATAAGTTTGTGTAAAAATGGGAAATACATGATAGATACAGCGATTTTTCATTATATAATTATTGATGCAACTATACTTGTAACAAACAATGCTTTTGTATGCACTGAAAATTTGAAAAAATAATGCTTTTGTATGCACTGAAAACTTGGAAAAATAAAAATATATAAAAAAAAAAAGGTTCATATATCTTATGGTGTAAACCAGTGGTCCCCAACCAGTGGCTCGGGGGCAACATGTTGCTTACCAACCCCTTCAATGTTGCTCCCAGTGGCCTCAAAGCAGGTGCTTATTTTTGTATTCCTGTCTTGGAGGCAAGTTTAAGAGGCATGAAAACCATGTCTACTGCCAAACTGAGCCCCCTGTAGGCTGCCAGTCCACATAGTTGCCCCCCAACTCTTAACATTTGAATGTGGCTGATGGTGTAAACCAGTGCTGTCCAACTTCTGTTGTACCGAGGGCCGGAATTTTTCCAACCTACGTGGTGGAGGGCCGATAATGGAAGCCAGTTTTGACCACTCCCCTTTTTGAAACCGCACCCACTTGAAACCACACCCATGTTATCACATGACCATACCCATATTAATGGTTGTAGTACAGCAAAAACCTGCCATACTCTGCCTGCCCTACCCTGCCTGTGTGTGTGTGCCATACTCTGCCTTCCCTACCCTGCCTGTGTGTGCCATACTCTGCTTGCCCTATGATGCCTGTGTGTATGGCACACACAGGCAGCCTACAGTGACACAATGCTGGCACTGCTCCAACAGTCTGCACAATAACTATATATTAAAAAACTTTTTAATTGCAGTACCACCTCAGTATATGTTCTTTTTGTAGTGTGCAGGGATTATTTGTGGGTTTCTACTGCTCCTGAACAGGGGAACAATATGGGTGATTACAGCCTGAGCCTGAGGTGTGAACACTACAGGGGGTGAACAATGCAGAGATTAAAAGGTGTGAACAACACAGGGGATTACATTTTTAAACAATACAGGGGGATTACAGCCTGAATCTGAGGTGAGAACCATGCAGGGGGGGCAGTTAATCACAGTACTGATACCATTTAAAGCTTACACAAGAGTAAGCCATCAAAGCAGCCAGACAGGTGGGGGGCCACACAGAAGGGGGCCCGCGGGCCGCCAGTTGGACAACACTGGTGTAAACCATAGCAAATAGATTTCCCCACCTTTACTGCATGCTTAAATAAAGCTTTTGTTGTATTGAATGCTGACGCTATGCCAGCTTACTTGTTTGGAACCCCAGCTGGTAAAGTTTTACACAATTTCTAATATTTATATTAAATCTTATATCAGTTTGATCAGCATTTTTTGTTATTAAGGAGCACTGTTTCATTTCAATGCAATACATAAAAAGCACTGTGATCAAGAGAGCAAGGCAGTCTTGCCAACAAATTAACACTCGTGCTACATTCTTGGGTACCCTAATTACCCTTATCTCTAACTAACAGATGTAACTTCCATGCATACACTCTATACAGACTCATTATCTTTTCTCAACCATCCTTGTTTTAAAATTACTTTTCTATAAACATTTTGTACTTTAACAGCTTTTATAGAAAAGGTAAATACGGCTCAATTTTTAGAGCAAACAACTTACCCAAAAATTAAAGTGCCATCAGCTTTGATGCCAAACTGTGCATTTTGGATGCCCTTGGCACTCTGTACCAGTTTTCGATCACTCACAATATTCCCAATACAACTACCAGTATCCATACTGAAATATCCACCATTCTGTGCCACAATACAGTTTCCATACTTTATGGTTTCTTCAACAGTAGCTGTCAAATTCTTACTACAACCACCTGGTCCTCCAGGTTCCAATACAGAGAAAGACCTCAAAGGATTACTTATGAATGTGAAATGGCCATACACTGTTTTCATACCACCTGTAGAGGAAAACTTTGATTCAAAGGTTCTTGTGGTAGAAACTGGGAGCCTGGTAGAATTACTGCTGGGCCACTCTTCATGTGTTCTATTACCATCAATAACAGGCTGACAATCTCGAACTTGACGATGACTATGACTTGGTCCATGCTTAGAATGTAGTGGATATGGTGATAATAAATCATCATTTAATGAATTCCTTAAAAAAAAAAAAAAAAAAAGACAACTTCTTATGATTATTATATTGGTGCTTCAACAGTTCAATTTTTGGACACAAACACAAATACCCAAAGTTCAAACAAATAACAGAACTACAAAATAAAATCACACATAACATTTAAATAAACAGCTAAGGGGTAAAGTATGTATGTATATTTATATAAACAACGTTGTTCTGCATAAATCCTGTGTGAAGCGGCCTGTTTGTTCAAATATATATATATATATATATATATATATATACAATATTCCAAGGATTATGCGCACTCCAATTCCAAATGTTAAACTTTATTCATGGATAATCACATATCTGTTACATCAACGTTTCGGTCCTGGTCTAGGACCTTGTTCACGATGTTATACCCTTCTATATATACCCTATATCAGTGCTGTCCAACTTCTGTTGTACCGAGGGCCGGAATTTTTCCGACCTATGTGGTGGAGGGCCGATAATGGAAGCCAGTTTTGACCACTCCCCTTTTTGAAACCGCAACCACTTGAAACCACACCCATGTTATCACATGACCATACCCATATTAATGGTTGTAGTACAGCAAAAACCTGCCATACTCTGCCTGCCCTACCCTGCCTGTGTGTGCCATACTCTGCCTGCCCTACCCTGCCTGTGTGTGCCATACTCTGCCTGCCCTACCCTGCCTGTGTGTGCCATACTCTGCCTGCCCGCCATACTTTCACTGTGTGTGCCATACTCGGCCTGTGTGTGCCATACTCGGCCTGTGTTTGCCATACTCGGCCTGTGTGTGCCATACTCGGCCCTGTGTGTGCCATACTCGGCCTGTGTGTGCCATACTCGGCCTGTGTGTGCCATACTCGGCTGTGTGTGCCATACTCGGCCTGTGTGTGCCATACTCGCCTGTGTGTGCCATACTCGGCCTGTGTGTGCCATACTCGGCCTGTGTGTGCCATACTCGGCCTGTGTGTGCCATACTCGGCCTGTGTGTGCCATACTCGGCCTGTGTGTGCCATACTCGGCCTGTGTGTGCCATACTCTGCCTGTGTGTGCCATACTCTGCTTGCCCTACGCTGCCTGTGTGTATGGCACACACAGCCTACAGTGACACAATGCTGGCACTGCTCCTACAGTCTGCCCAATAACTATAAATTAAAAAACTTTTTAATTGAAGTACCACCTCAGTTCTTTTTGTAGTGTGCAGGGATTATTTGTGGGTTTCTACTGCTCCTGAGGTGTGAACAGGGGAACAATATGGGTGATTACAGCCTGAGCCTGAGGTGTGAACACTGCAGGGGAGTGAACAATGCAGAGATTAAAAGGTGTGAACAACACAGGGGATTACATATTTAAACAATACAGCCTGATTACAGCCTGAATCTGAGGTGAGAACCATGCAGGGGGGGCAGTTAATCACAGTACTGATACCATTTAAAGCTTACACAAGAGTAAGCCATCAAAGCAGCCAGACAGGTGGGGGGCCACACAGAGGGGGGTCGCAGGCCGCCAGTTGGACAGCACTGCCCTATATATATATATATACATACATACATACAAAGGATGGCACACCGCTACATAACATACCTCGGGTGCTAGGTAAAGGGTTCCAATAGTATTCCTGTATCTATTTATATATAGAATATAAATAAATATTTATATTCCCGATGGGGATGTTTCTCAGGGCCCAAAACGTTACGTCGGCTGTTTATGCTACTTTGAATATATGTTTTGATTTTTCACAAGAAATCCCGGAGTTGCTGGTCTTTTTTATACTATATATATATATATATATATAAATAAATAAATACAGGAATAGCCGGCACTCACAAAACAGAAAATGCCTGGGTGCAGAGTTCGAGAAAAATGTACAAGGAAAAAAGTCTGAATCCACACACACAGGTCTTACAGTGAAAAAATACAGTTTTAATGCAAAAAGTGAACTAACGTTTCGGCTGTAACACCAGCCTTTGTTAAAGTTACACCAACATGTGAAAAATAACCATAAATACTGTGTATGGCAGGAAATTCAAACAATGACGTGACGTGTGCAAATCCAATGAACCCTCCCCATATCATTATCGCTCAGTCAATGAAATAATATACTAAAATGAGTACATATACCGATGTGATATGCGCAACCAAGATTTGCCCTGATTTCACCTGTGTTAGTACAGCCTCCTCTCCCAACCCCCATATGATTTTGTGTGCATATATGTATTATATGTTACTGCATCTGACATTATCTTCGTTGCACATATCACATCGGTATATGTACCCATTTTAGTATATTATTTCATTTACTGAGCGATAATGATGTGGGGAGGGTTCCTTGGTTTTGCACACGTCACTACTCTCAAGTCATTGTTTGAATTTCCCGCCATACACAGTATTTATGGTTGTTTTTCACTTGTTGGTGTAACAAAGGCTGGTGTTACAGCTGAAACGTTAGTTCACTTTTTGCATTAAAAACTTATATTTTTATCATAAGACCCGAGTGCGGCTTCAGACTTTTTCCATGTGTGTGTATATATATATATATATATATACACACACACATATATATATACACATACATACATATATAGTACATGTGGTTGTTTTTTTACAAAAATTGTATAAGAAGCATTTTTGTTAAAACAGTATGAATTTTGAATATCACTATATTTATCTGCAGCATTAGGGCACCCCCCAGTGATTATAATCACTTTCCTCAGACCCTGCGCCAGATCTTTGCTGAAAAATGCACCAGCAATTGGTCATATTCTAGCAAGCTCCCTGTTGCCATCAAGGCCTGCGGCCCTGGGCTGGGCAGTCAGCGGTTTGTGAAATGTACATGCACATAACCCAGGGCAGCTGAAAGATCTCTGGGAAAAGCGGCACTCACTAGAATAGCACCCCTGGCTGGTGATCCCACCCTGTGGAAAAAGGGGATGCTGCCCCTCCCCTTTGCTCCCTGCGCTTAGCTTTTTTGTGTTGAAGTGGGTCAAGCAGGGAGTCGCATTGCTGATGTATTTATATTTAAAAATTAGAATTTAGTATATACATATATACCACAGCAGAAAATATGCATTTTTTCCCCAAACATAATTGTAATTCTTTTTTAGTAAAGAGACATTTTAACTACAGTGAAAGCACCTGGAAGCCTACAGGTTGAGGCTCTATTACTAGGGAATTGATGCATTTCACATACATTTATCATTTGGTTTCCTTACCTGGCACTAATATGAAGGCAACAATGCAAAAGCAGTAAATACTTTAGCATATCCCTGCAGATCAGTTGCTTTGGATCAGATCCGAATACGTGTCTGTGTCCGGGCAACACCATATTACCATTGAGAGATGTCACATGACCACTTCCTGGTCTGTGAATAGCGAAGCCTTTAGTTCTAAAAATGTTGTGGAGAACATGTGATCTAAAGAGATTCAGACCAGAAAAGGAAGTGTAATTTTTCATGGTGAGCAGGAAACAACGCAGCAGCTGCTACAATATACCTTACCAGGAAGTTACCTCTCAGACCATTAGTCTATGTAGTGTGCAAAAGTAGGTCTGCAAGCCCCATTTACAAAAAAAAAAAAAAGTTTTGTGGCATTTATACAATCATGCTGTTTTCATATATTCAGTGTGCAACCACGCATTGCCTTTTGAAGAGTGTGTGCAGGACTAGGCACCCTATGGCCCTCCAGCACAATAACCTCCAGTAATTTTTTTTTTTAAAAAAACTTTCTATTCTTGTAGTTGTTGCAAGAATATCTGAAGAGCTGCAAGTTGCCTATCCCTAGCTTTAAAGCAAATGTCTCTTGCACAACAGTGCAGACAATACAGAGTTCCCCCAGTGAGTATATTATAACGCCTGACAGACAACAACAGTTGCCAACAACTGAACAACAACCAGAAAAAAAAATGGCACTTTGAATATTTTA
Source organism: Xenopus tropicalis (assembly GCF_000004195.4). Taxonomy (NCBI): domain Eukaryota; kingdom Metazoa; phylum Chordata; class Amphibia; order Anura; family Pipidae; genus Xenopus; species Xenopus tropicalis. The sequence goes on from NC_030678.2 coordinate 46,143,009, forward strand.
AATGTGAAATATATTATGCAAGTCAGACATGATGCCTTAAACAGAACTGTAAATCCCATCCACAGCCATTTGGCACATCACTTGCCATATCCCTATAGGTGTAAAGGCCAGTATCTAGCTGTCACCCAAATCACTGTTTTCAGTGTGCAGACAAGTAGTATTAGCTATGTGCAAAAATTATTATACAGTGCTGCGGAATATGTTGGCGCTCTATAAATAAATGTTAATAATAATATATGACTAGCAGACTTTATATAAGCCCCCTCTACACTATAGTGGCCCTTAGAATGTGCAAAGATACCTTACACTGAGTCCTGAAAAACGTCACCAGTACTAGGCTGAAAAACGCCATAGTCAGGGGCTGTGTGGCTTGTGCGGCGTTTTTAGGCTGAGAAAATACACAGCGTAAAAACGCCACGTGTGGCATCAGCCTAAAAGCTATCAAACTTCAGATAATTTGCTACTGTGTGCAGCTGGATATGGCAGGCAGATCCTAAACTAGCAGCCACAACTATGTGAGAATCTGCTTTGCTTTGTGATATGACTACCAAGCCCAAACTCACCCACCCCTACTTCTGTGGCCCCTAGTATCTGTATGAGAATGTGATGTTACACATAGACCCTGCTAAGTGAGGTTGAATAAAGCCCCATAGCCATACACACAAATGGCTATCCCACTCCATACCTGTGGCACAATATCACCTCAGGGCATCAGGGCAAAGAGTTGAATGGGCTCACAAAATGACCTCGACGCCCTCATAATCACGTGACCCTAGCCTGTTACTGCCCCGCGGGGCAGGTTCAAACGGAGGAAAAGTGGTAATTGATTCTTGACTGCGGCTTTGCTCAGGGAAATCGCGGGCTACGGACTCGTTATGGAATCTACAACACAATCCTCCTGTTATGAGCTTTGCCAACATGTATTTTAGGCAGGGGGCAATGTGCCACTTCTAGCTTAGCCACCTTGCTGGGAAAACAGGGAGATAAATATACCTCCCAACTGTCCTGCTTTAAAAACTCCAGCCCGCTGCCCCGGCATCACTATTCCATCACTGAGCATGCCCCGCCCTTCTCTCCCGCACTCTGGTGGACGTCACACGCTCCTCTCGCGAGACTTGCAGACGTTCCAACCTGAATTTCTGTGGAACCTGTTGCCTGCGCTCTCCTCCTCCTCCTCTTCCTCTTCAGCAGTGTAAATATCTCTCTGCAAACACGCACATTGTAAATACTCCTACTGGGGAAATGGAGCCTGGAGAAAAGGAGGTCTGATAGAATGCTGGAAAAGTGTGTTGGAAGGAATAGTCGCCCATAGGATTGAGAGTGCAAAGGGAAGACGTAGGACTCAAAGGGAGCTGGTGGTAATAGAAATAAAGTATGTGGCACAGCAGGATATTGGCTGTAGTTTTGATATATAAAATGCCTCTGTGATGCTGAAGATATGGTCTAAATGAGTTTAAAACAGCTAAAAAGAGAGAGATGCTTCCATGTCAATAGCCCTACCAAGCAGGCTGAGCGTTCGCTGGACGCAAATCGTCCGACCCTTAAACGCGCCTAGATTTGCGGAAATAAGCGCAGGCGGCAGAATGGGGAGTTCCCTTTTGCTTGAGCTGCCAGAGTTTAGTCGCGCACGCCCTCGTGGGCTTTTTGGCCGCGCCACTTGGCGATGCATATTTTCCCACAGTGCTCTCGCTAGCATTTAATAAACAGCGCCGCCCTGCCGCCGCGGCTCCCTGTCATTTTAAAGGCCTCTCCTTCGCTTGTTGCGCCAGCTGTGCCGCGCCTTTTGGCGCTTCCTTTATCACACGGCCTCAACCGGATCCCCTCTCGCTTGCTCCTTTCCTCGCGTGACAAAACATGGCGTCGGGCCATTCTAGGAGCTCATGTGACGCTTTCATTTCTTCCGCCTGCCTTATTTCTCCACTTTTGCTATTGCAGGGATGCTTCTGCTCCGTGGATAACTTCTTTGATTTTGCCGAGGAGCTTAAAAATATGGAACGCTTCACGAATTTGCGTGTCATCCTTGCGCAGGGGCCATGCTAATCTTCTCTGTATCGTTCCAATTTTAGTATATGTGCTGCCGAAGCAAGCACGAAACTCCAGCGAGCAGCACCGCCTTATAAGCGCCGCCAGATGGAACCCCTGTAACTTAAGGAGAGTGACAGATGGAACCAAAGTGCCAATTTCAAAGTTTAGATGTCATCTGCTTGTAGCACTAAAGGTAACAATCATCTGCCACACGGGCAGGGCGTTTGCATATGCAAATGACCTTTTATTCTCTCCTACCTGCCTAGACGATCCGTGGGGCTGACGGCCACGCCTACCTACCTCCACCTAGCAGTTTAGCAAACTGGGAAGACCAGAGGCAAAGAGTTTGTGCACTGCCTGGACTCCATGTCAATAGCCCTACCAAGCAGGCTGGGCGTTCGCTGGACGCAAATCATCCGACCCTTAAACGTGCCTAGATTTGCGGAAATAAGCGCAGGAGGCAGAATGGGGAGTTCCCTTTTGCTTGAGCTGCCAGAGTTTAGTCGCGCACGCCCTCGTGGGCTTCTTGGCAGCGCCACTTGGCGAGGCATATTTTCTCACAGTGCTCTCGCTAGCATTTAATAAACAGCCCAGCTAGTATTCGGACACAATTGTACATTGATTAATGGGCCCCCTAGTGTGACATGTTGACATAATGCTCCTAGGAACGCAGTTCAACATACAGTTCATGATTATGATTTATACTTTCTTCAGGGCTCTCAACTTCCAGGGTTACTTCCACACTCTGGAACCTTTACAGGGTTTCACACCATCCCCAGTGACTTTCTCACATCCACGGTGACTCACACTCGTGAACACTCAGGCTTCACCTTAAGCCTTGCTGGCTTTTCTCAGCTCTCATCCACCTGGTCATGACTGCCTCTGCTCCTCGCAGTGCTAGGAGGCGCCCCCAGCCCCTCTGGGAGTTCCTAAAACAGGCAGGTAGCCTTCCTGCCCTGTGTTCTGCTCTGAGAGTGACCTACTCTGAGTCAAGAACGAACTTCAACTCAACCCACACTGTGTAATCCTACAGCCCTTTTATTTGCTGCTCACCTGCAGCCTAATCAGGAACTACCTACAGCTTTCCTAAGCCATTAACTTAAACACAGCATTACCTGATGCAAAACCAGGCATTTTACCTGGTGCTACTTGTATCCCACCTTTACCACTGGTGGAAAATACACCAAACAATGATCTTTTCCATTGCATCTCTCACAATAGCTATCATTCCAATTTTATATAGTATAAATAAATCTAAAGCAACTGGAGTTGTTAAGTAATCATTGAAGACGTTTCACTACTCATCCGAGCAGCTTCTTCAGTTCAACTGACTGGTATGGGAGGCCATTCATGTTAAAGTGGAGAAACCATCCCTAAACAGAGACGGGGGACGTCTACACCATCTCTCTGCTACATACAATGCTGTTCTAACATCTGTACCCAGGCAGTTTCAGAACTCTTCACACATCCATTCATGCAACTCTAACAAGTAACACCTGTTTGACCTGCATGATACTTTGATAATCCTTTCAAAGTAACCTTAAGTGGAGCAGTGAATCCCCCCACCAGTGTGCTACCCTCTCTCAGCAAGTAGCTCAGTGAATTCCTCTATCCCTCCAACAACATACAGTAACACAGTAAATCCCTCACCAACAGCAACTAGTACAGTGTATCCCCACCCCACTGGCCCCAAGTGGGACAGTGTATGTTCCCCACCAGAAATAAATGGCACAGTGTATCCCTCAGCAAGTGGCACAGTGAATTTCTCCATCACTCCAGCAGCATCCAGAGGCATTGTGTACCCCACCTCCCCACCCCTAATAAGTGGCACAGTGAACCCCCCATTTCTCCAGGAGCATACAGCGACACAGCGAATCCTTTCAGCAACAGGAAATGGTACAGTGTATCCTCCGCACCACCAGCCCCAAGTGGTGCAGTGCATCCCCCCACCAGAATCAAGTGTATAGTGTATCCCCAGCAAATAGTACAGCGAAACCAACAACCCAACCAGCCTCAAATGGCACAGTGTAACCCCCACCAGGACCAAGTGTATCCCCCCAACCACAAGTGGCACAGTGCATTCCCCCAACCACAAGTGGCACAGTGCATTCCCCCAACCACAAGTGGCACAGTGCATTCCCCCTGGCTGGCTGTAGCCCAGGGGGCCAGTGTGACCCTAATCTGTTATGGCATATTGTATTACTGACATCAGGGTGGATGCAGGATCACTTCCTGTTTCCCAGGATGCAACCTGTCATGTGATGAGAGGTGACTTGACCCTGAGGGGATGACAGTTGGTTCAGTCCGTTGGTGTCACTACAGTGAGAGGTAAGAGCATATCCTTCGGAGAGATTTTCTGCCAAATAACCCTCATTTTAGCTAACAAAAAAAAAGAAGAGGGTAAATAGTTGGATGGAGCCCCCAGACTAGCAGGTTTTGTTCGTTTTACTGTTTTAGTGAATTTGGAGAGTTTTCCCCTAAAATAGCCTTTAATCTTAATCTAGTGCTGGTTGGGAAGACACAGAGCCAGGATTTGGCAGTTATGCAGGGCTGCAGCAAATATACACACTTTTTTCCCCACTAGAAATCCCCATAAAAGATGACATTTGCCGGACCATAAAATACATTATTTTTGTTCCCAGTATTGACAGGCTTTATAGAACCTTTTACCCTTTACCCCCAGGGATCTGCCCTGCTCTTATATACCAAACAAAGTAAGTCCATACACTCACGGTTCTTTGTAAACTCAGTCCCAACAAGTGTCTGTGGTGCATAAATATGAAATATTAACTGGTTGCTATAGTCATTAGCCCCGGCAACATGAAACCAAGCTTTATTGTCTGGCAAATTATTATTCATGTTTGAAAGGTTTCTTCCTAAGTGAATATCACCAATGCACTATAGATGGGTGCACCATGTCCTGTCCTCACTCTAACTGTACAAATGCTCAATTCTGATTGGCAACTGGGAGTAACCTACAGTATGAACTGAGCTCTAATGCTTTTATGTTACAGGAACAACTGGAAGAGCTTGAGAGGATTTATCATATCTGTGCAGCAATGCGTCTCTGTGTCCAGTAGGTGCCATTATTATTATAGGTAAGCGACCAAAATGTAAAGTGCGGCAAGAAGATTTACCCACTAAGGTAAGGAACCACACCCACCCCTTCACACACACACACCACACACACACACACACACACACACAACCACACACCCACACCCTCCCCTCCTTCACACACCCCACACCCTCCCTTCACACACCTCCCCACACACACACCCTCCCCGCACGCACACCCTCTCCACCCTTCACACCACCCACCCACACACACCCCTTCAGAGACACAACCCCTCTCCACACACTCCCCCACCCTCTCCCCCCTTCACACACACTCCCCCACCCTCTCCCCCCTTCACACACACTCCCCCACCCTCTCCACACACACACTCCCCACCCCTCCCCACCACTCCCCACCCTCTCCCACACACACACACACACACACACCACACACACACCAACACACACACACCACACACACACACACCACACACACACCCTCTCTACCCCTTCACACACACTCCCCCACCCTCTACACACACATACATACACACACACACACACACACACACACACACACACACACACACACACACACACACACACACACACACACCTCCCCCACCCTCTCCACACAACACACACACACACACTCCCACACCCTCTCCTCCCTTCACACACTCCCCCACCCCCTCAACCCCCTTCACACACTCCCCACCCCCTCCACACACACCCCTTCAAACACCCACCCTAAATGTAGCAATTTTGATGACATTTCCAAAAATCCCCTCAAAGCTTCCATGTTACAGCATCTTATCTCCCACATAGCATTAGGTACCAAGATAAAACACCCTAAATTTGAATACCAGGGGTCCACTGAACAGTTTGGTACCCAATATGTATAGGTTTACCCAAATATGTGGCTTGTAGGGGCCCCATGGGAACATACCCCATATGATCTGTCATCTCAGCTCCTGCAAAATCAACACATTTACATCCTTTATGTGGATAATGCTACAAAAAAAATTACACTCACCCCGAAAGTCATATATTTTTGGATAGTACACATTCCCCTGAATCTATAATGGGTACACATTTCTTTTTACTCATAGGCGGAGGGTGACTTTTTTGTTTGGGAGGCTAAAGATGGCCCATACACAGACTGACCTACAGCTAATGTGACACTTACTGGATTCGCTGCTGGCATAAAAGTTAACCTCCCAACTACCTCTTGCCGTTCCCACTGACTCCCAGGGATACTGTACAAAAGTGCGGGTGGGGGTGCTTTTTATTACCTAAAATGTTTAGTATGTAAAAGTATTCATACGCGCACTTCTGTTAGGGATCTGCAAACATTTGTGTTTGGGATCAGTTAGCTTAACCCTTTTACTGCCAGCCATTTTGGTCAAAGCGGAACTTGTATTGCCAGACAGTTTTTGAACATTTTGCACTGTTTCACTTTAGGGGCCTTTCCTCGGGGGACTTTTAGTTTACCAAGGAAAACAATATATCGTTTTTTTCAGAACAACCTAAGCTTTCAAAATATGGTAGAATTTTTGTGTAATTCCAATTCTGTAACAAGATATAGGCTTCTAAATGTCTAAAAATGCAAAAAAAATCAAATTTTTCCATAATATAATCACACATACTAGAAACAAAAATTATTTTATGCACGAATATACAAACTGATTTGGAAAGTCCCATGTCTCCTGAACGTGCCAATACCAAATATATATAGTTTTATGGAGATTTCTCACTTGTATAGGTCAAAAACTCCCAGCAGTACACTACCAAATTCCCAAAGCACTGCTCCAAAAAAACTGCATACTTTGGATTTCAAGGCCAAAATTCCACTAACAGAAGGTTTATCCCAGAAAATTGTACATTTTTGGAAAGAACAGATTCTGGGGAATACAGAATAGGCACAACTGTCTGTCTACTCCAAACTATCAAGTCGCAATGCTTTCCTAAAGTTATTGGTTTTTATCAAAATTTGTGATTTTTTTAAAAATCGCTTCAAAGCTTCTAGTCTATAGTATCTTATCTCCTACAGGTCATAAAGTAACCAAATAAAACACCCTAAATATGAATGCCTGGGGTCCACTGAACAGTTTGATGCCCAATATGTATAGGTTTACCTAAGTATGTGGCATGTAGGGGCCCCAATGTGAACATACCCATATGAACTGTCATTTCTGTCATTTCAGCTTCTGCAAAATCAACACATTTACATCATTATATGTGGGATGAAGCTAGTAAAAAGTACGCTCACCCAGAAAGTCATATATTTTTGGAAAGTACACATTCCCCGAATCTAAAATGGGTACCCATGTCTTTCTACTCCAAAGTACCAAGCCGCACAGCTTTTCTAAAGTTAGCAATTTTGATGACATTTCCAAAAATCCCCTCAAAGCTTCCACTTTGAAGCATCTTATCTCCCACATAGCATTAGTACCAAGATAAAACACCCTGAATTTGAACGCCAGGGGTCCACTGAACAGTTTGATGCCCAATATGTATAGGTTATACCTAAGTATGTGGCATGTAGGGGCCCGAATGTGAACATACCCCCATATATACTGTCATTTCTGTCATTTCAGCTCCTGCAAAATCAACACATTTACATCATTATATGTGAGATAAAGCTACAAAAAAGTACGCTCACCCCAGAAAGCCATATATTTTTGGAAAGTACACATTCCCCCAATCTAAAATGGGTACCCATGTCTTTCTACTCCAAAGTACCAAGCCGCACAGCTTTTCTAAAGTTAGCAATTTTGATGACATTTCCAAAATCCCCTCAAAGCTTCCATTTTGAAGCATCTTATCTCCCACATAGCATTAGGTACCAAGATAAAACACCCTGAATTTGAACGCCAGGGGTCCACTGAACAGTTTGATGCCCAATATGTATAGGTTTACCTAAGTATGTGGCATGTAGGGGCCCAATGGGAACATACCCCCATATGATCTATCATTTCAGCTCCTGCAAAATCAACACATTTACATCCTTTATGTGGGATAATGCTACAAAAAAAGTACATTCACCCCAGAAAGCCATATATTTTTGGAAAATACACATCCCCCCGAATCTATAATGGGTAAATATTTCTTATTGCTACAAAGTACCAAGCTGTAAAGCTTTCTAAGTTTGCAGATTTATATGACATTTTCGAAAATCGCATAAAAATGTTGCAATTTGCCGCATTTATCTCTCACAATTTCTTGATAAAGATCAGATAAAGACAAATCACCCCAAAAAGGAACACCGGAGGTCTACTGAACAGTTTTGATGCCCAATATGCATAGATATACCAAAGTCTGCGGTATGTACTGAACCCAAAATGAAAATAGCGCATAAGGATTTCTCTGCCTGCCAGCTCAGCTTTTGCACACAGAGCCCCCTGTCAGTGTATTATGTGCCAAAACTTCCCCTAACCATACAGTGACCCCACAAAACCATATATTTTTGGAAAGTACACATTCTGACAAATCCAACAAAGGTAAAGAGTCCTTTCTACACCAAAGTACCAAGCCGCAAAGCTTTCCTAAAGTTATCGGTTTTTATGACATTTCAGAAAATCGCCTAAAAATGTTGCAATTTGCCGCATTTATCTCACACAATTTCTTGCGTACAAAGGCAAGTCACCCCAAATAGGAACACCAGAGGCCTACTGAACAGTTTGATGCCCAAATATGCATAGATATACCAAAGTCTGCGGTATGTACTGAACCCTAAATGAAAATAGCGCATAAGGATTTCTCGCCTGCCAGCTCAGCTTTTGCACACAGAGCCCCCTGTCAGTGTATTATGTGCCAAAACTTCCCCTAACTATACAGATCCCCCACAAAACCATATATTTTTGGAAAGTACACATTCTGACAAATCCAACAAGGGTAAAGAGTCCTTTCTACACCAAAGTACCAATCTGCAGAGCTTTCCTAAAGTTATTGGTTTTTATGACATTTCAGAAAATTGCCTAAAAATGTTGCAATTTGTCACATTTATCTCACACAATTTCTTGCGTACAAAGGCAAATCACCCCAATAGGAACACCAGAGGCCTACTGAACAGTTTGATGCCCAATATGCATAGATATACCAAAGTCTGCGGTATGTACTGAACCCTAAATGAAAATAGCGCATAAGGATTCTCGCCCTGCCAGCTCAGCTTTTGCACACAGAGCCCCCTGTCAGTGTATTATGTGCCAAAACTTCCCCTAACTATACAGAGACCCCCACAAAACCATATATTTTTGGAAAGTACACATTCTGACAAATCCAACAAGGGTAAAGAGTCCTTTCTACACCAAAGTACCAAGCCGCAAAGCTTTCCTAAAGTTATCGGTTTTTATGAGATTTCAGAAAATCGCCTAAAAATGTTGCAATTTGCCGCATTTATCTCACACAATTTCTTGCGTACAAAGCAAGTCACCCCAAATAGGAACACCAGAGGCCTACTGAACAGTTTGATGCCCAATATGCATAGATATACCAAAGTCTGCGGTATGTACTGAACCCTAAATGAAAATAGCGCATAAGGATTTCTCGCCTGCCAGCTCAGCTTTTGCACACAGAGCCCCGTCAGTGTATTATGTGCAGTAACCCCCCCCTAACTATACAGTGACCCCCAGAAAACCATATATTTTTGGAAAGTACACATTCTGATGAATTCAAAATAGGTAAAGTTATTTTTGTACACCAAAGTTACACCTGGCAAAGCTACGCTAAAAACAGATCAGGAACACTTATATAGGGATAAAAGTGATAAAACCACAAAAATTGTTGCAAATCAGTGAAACAACAAAATAAGTTACATGACAGTGTAATTAGTGGCCAGAATATCTGATCCAATAGTTACGCTGTCAAAATAAACAGTTTTTAGGTAAAAGAAAATAAAAACAAAGTGGTAATATGAAAAAAAAAAAAAGCAAAACAAAAAAAACCCAAAGTGTTTGTGTATACATGTGTGTACATGTGTAAAAGTTGTGTGATAGTGTGTAAGTGTGTATATGAGTGTAAATAAGTGTATAAAAGTGTGAAAAATGAAAAAAAAAAAATAAATAAATAAAAAAATGCTAAAATGTGTGCTGTAAGTGTGTGTAAATGTATGTAAGTGTGTATAAATGTATGTAAATGTGTGTATAAGTGTGTAAAGTGTGTAAATGCAATAAAAAAAAAAGTCCTTACCTGTTCCTGAGACCGATCGCCTCCTTCGTCATTTGGGCCGGCGCTGGGGAGAGGGAGGAAGCAGGAAGCAGCAGATGCGATGCGATCGCATCTGCTGCTTCCTGGAGGGTCCTGCGAGCGATCGGTTCGCAGGACCCTGATGACAGCCCCCCTGGCACATTGCCCAGGGGGCTGTCATTGTTAGAAGCCCTCTGCAGCGGCGGCACATGCCGCCCTGCAGAGGGCAGCGCTTAAACGCCAACGACGTATGAGACACGTCGTTGGCGTTTAAGCCCTTTTACTGCCAGCACGTATGCCATACGGTGCTTGGCAGTAAAAGAGTTAATGGGGTAGTTCGCATTCGAATTCACTTTTACTTTTAATGGTTTTTTCAGTTATTTAGCTTTTTGTTCAGCAGCTCTCCATTTGGTATTTCAGCAGCTATCTGGTTGCTAGGGTCTTATTTATCCTAGCAACCAGGTAGTGGTTTAAACAAGAGATGGGAATATGAATAGTTAAGGGGCCTACTTGGAAAAATAAGTAATACAAAATTATAATAATAATAAAATTGTAGCCTCACAGAGCAATATTTTTTGGCCCCCATTTGAAATCTGTATAGAGGCAGAAGAGAAAGGCAAATTATTCAAAAGAATTAATTAGGAAGACCATTGCAAAGTTGCTAGGAATAGGCCATTTTATAACATACTAAAGGTTAACTTAAAAGTGAACCACCCCTTTAGATGTGTTTATGTTAGTTTTATAGCAAGAAAGGCAGTGGATACTGACTCCCCATTATATGCAGTGAGACGCAGTCCTTATTTACAAAACCAGCACATTATATACAGTGAGAAGCAGTGGGTACTGATGGCAGATATTCAGGCCCTGGCACTATAACACTGGCACTGATACACAACATTGGCTCCACTGTAACTTACTATAAATGAACAAAACAATGACAAAAAAAAATAGTAAGTGCAAAAAACAACAACAAATATACAAACACACAATGAGCTTTTTCAGAGGGAAAGAGTTAACTTACCCTCCATCTGTTAGGGTAGGGGATAGATTATAAATTATTATAGATGTCAGGTCAGGCAAAAAACAATTTAATGTCAGCTAGTGATTCTTTAGAACTGTATAGTACCTGTGTATAGTACCTGGGTATAGTGCCTGGGTATAGTGCCTGGGTATAGTGCCTGGGTATAGTACCCGTGTATAGTGCCTGGTATAGTACCCGTGTATAGTACCTGGGTATAGTACCTGTGGGATGAAAACTGCAGCAAAAGTTGAGAGTTGGTTCTTAGGTAAAGTTACAGCTGCAGATTCTTCTTTTCAGTCCTCATTTCTGCTCACACTGCTTCCAGTTTGCAAAATCTCCCGATCCCTTTTGTCATCTGTGCTCTGATTGGTCAATTTTACTGTCTGTCAAGAAAGCTGTGCTCTGATTGGAGAATCCACAAGAAGAAAGATCCAATCGGAGCACAGCAAAACGGGCTTGCAGGTACAGATTTCCAGCACAGTGCAGAAACGGGAGTAAGGTTTTTTTTTGTTTGTTTTGTTTTTTAATGTGCCAAGCAGGTTTAGGGAGGCTTAGCCTCCCCTAGCCTTATGGAAAATCCGCCTATGTTTTTACTCCAAAGTCTGTGGTGTGTACTGACCCAAAATGAAAATAGCGCATAAGGATTTCTTGCGCGGCCAACTCAGCTTTTGCATTCAGAGCCTCCTGACAGCATATTATGTGCCGTAACACCCCCCCAACTATACAGAAAAACCCAGAAAACCATATAGTTTTGGAAAGTACACATTCTGACAAATCGGTAAAGAATCCTTTCACACCAAGTACCAATCTGCCAGAGCTTTCCTAAAGTTAGTGGTTTTTTATGACATTTCAGAAAATCGCCTAAAAATTTTGCAATTTGCTGCATTTATCTCACTCAAATTCTTGCATACAAAAACATATCACCCCAAATAGGAACACCAGAGGCCTACTGAACAGTTAGATGCCCAATATGCATAGATATACCAAAGTCTGTGTATTTACTGACCCCAAAATGAAAATAGCACATATGGATTCTCGCCTGCCAGCTCAGCTTTTGCAGAGCCCCCTGACAGCGTATTATGTGCCGTAATCCCCCTAACTATACAGAGACCCCCAGAAAACCATATATTTTTGGAAAGTACACATTCTGATGAATTTAAAATAGGCGAAGTTATTTTTCTACACCAAAGTTACATATGGCAAAGCTATGCTAAAAAACAGATCAGGAACACTTATACAGGGATAAAAAAATGCAATAAAACCACAAAAATTGTGCAAATTATGTGAAACAACAAAATAAGACACACAACAGTGTAATTAGTGGTCAGAATATCTGATCCAATAGTCACACTGTCAAAATATACAGTTTTTAGGGAAAAGAAACTAAAATCAAAGTGTAAAAAAAAAAAAGTGTTTGTGTATATGTGTGTACAGTGTGTAAAAGTTGTGTGACAGTGTGTAAATGTGTATATAAGTGTGCAAAATGAAAAAAAAAAAACTGCTAAATTGTGTGCTGTAAGTGTGTGTAAATGTATGTAAGTGTGTGTGAGTGTGTGTAAGTGCAAAAAAACCCCACCTTACTTGTCCTTAAGCAGGGATCGCAGTCCTGGTCCTCCTGCTGCAGTCTTCATTCGGGCCGGCGCTTGGGGGGAAAACAGGAAGGAGGAAGTGAAGACAAGCAGCAGACGCGATTGCGTCTGCTGCTTGGGGGGTCAGCCCTGTGACGATCGTGTCGCAGGGCCGACATGACAGCCCCCTGGCTCGTTGCCCAGGGGCTGTCATCGCTAAGAACTCTCGCACATGCCATTTCTGCAGAGAGTACCTTTATCTGCCAAACAATGTACGGTGCAGGTTGTTGGCAGAAATAAAGCCTTTTACTGTAAACAACGTACGCCGTACGTTGTGGCAGTAAAAGGGTTAAAAATATATAAATAATAATAATACAATACTACTACTATTTACTACTAATAGTAATAATAATAAATATATACATAAACACACAGGCACCAACCCATCTACCCAGTTCTGAAACAAGAAAAGAAAACTATACATCATTTGGATTTCCCTTTATTGATAGCTTTAGTTCTGAAATATCAAACCTTTAAAATGCAATCAGCATATAAATTAGGGAATCCATTATTTTAACTTTCCTTAATAAAAAAAAGGAAAGTGAAAATAATAATACATATGCGCAAAACATGTACATTATTTACATATATCACATATTAAAGTTATAAAATGTATAAAATACAACACTCTTTCACATGTTAAATATTGTACAATAAAAGTAATGTTCTTCCCTATCCGTATAACAAGAACCTAATGTGCACATAACATGTGCACCTAATACTAAAAATCAGTTATTTTATTTTCATATGGAAACAATATTAATATCTGTTAAAGCACTAAATATTCCATTGTTGGGTCCACAGTCACCACATTTATTAGTGTCTTTTCCACCTTCTCTTTCGGAGAAAAAAGTATTGGCCAACTGAGAATCTATGAACAGAAAATATTGAATTTGTTAGACATCTTCTATATAATAGCATTTATGCCATCTTTTCCCCATATATGTCTAACGGAAAATGATACTATACTATTAAGGCTTTACTGACCTAAACTGTTTTAGACTTTAAACTCACATTGTCCTGGGCTTCCAGGTCAAAACACTGCCTTCCAGAAAAATAGAACGGGGGTGTTATCTAAACACAATGACAATGAAGTGCAGCTAAATATGGGTGCATAACTGAATACTTTAAAGCAAATATTTCCCTATGTTTTAGCATGATACTATTGTACAGTATATACATATTCTCAATACCAGAGTTTTCAGTTCAAGCAGTCATGGCTTAAATAGATCCTCTAAAGCTTAATCCCTGTGCTCCTGTCCCAGCACAATAGTAGTGAATCAAAACCACAATATGGAGGAAGCAGAGCTATGCCGCAAATTAACTTTATTGGTTTTTGTACCACACTACACGTTTCAGGCTAGCATATCCTTTATCAAGTATGTAGATATGTAGATATGCATATTCTCTTGTTATAAGACAAACAAGAGGGAAATTGTTAACATAACTTGCCTTTTTTTAGGGAATGCATGGGTTGGGCCAACGGTCTGGTTGTTAAGTTACAGAAAGTATACTATTTTGGCCAGCTTCCAGGTGAATTTCTTTTTAATAAAATAAAAAAACTTTATAAATTAAAGTGTTTGCTCTTTGGAAATTAAAGTCTTTAGGGTGTAAGTAAAAAAACATAACCATGCTAATGAAAAATGTGTTTTTCATAGGAGGTAACTGGGAAATGAGGTACAACAGCTTAGCAAGAATGATTTAATAAACTAGGTCAGTGCTGTCCAACTGGCGGCCCGCGGGCCACATGCAGCCCTCGACCCCCCTCTGTGTGGCCCCCACCTGTCTGGCTGCTTTGATGGCTTAACTTTGTGTTAGCTTTAAATGGTATCTGAGATTAACTGGCCCCCTGCATGGTTCTCACCTCAGATTCAGGCTGTAATCCCTCTGTATTGTTTAAAAATGTAATCCCCTGTGTTGTTCACACCTTTTAATATTTTGCATTGTTCACCCCCTGCAGTGTTCACACCTCAGGCTATATTCACCACATTGTTCACCTCTTCACACCTCAGACATTGTATGTACTGCCTGGCCTATGCTGCCTGTGTATAGGCAGCATAGGGTAGGCAGAGTATGGCAGCAATAGGCAGCATAGGGCAGGGAGGGTATGGCACCCACAGGCAGCATAGGGCAGGGAGGGTATGGCACCCACAGGCAGCATAGGACAGGCAGAGTATGGCACACACAGGCAGCATAGGACAGGCAGAGTTATGCCTGTGTGTGCCATACTCTGCCTGCCCTATGCTGCCTGTGGGAGGTGAACCTGGCAGGGGTTTGTTCTGGGAGTTTGTTAGCAGTTGGAAATAGCCATTAAATGGTCCCTAAGGTGTGTAATTATATGCTGGGGGTTGCTGTGCTATCCACAGGGGAGGAGGAGGCATATGGATTTAAGGGTGTGTCTTAATATGACATAATTATACTGTAATTCTTTAACATATGAATGATGGTTGATATCCCTGCAGCGACCATTGTGATAAAATTTGTGTGGTTTGAAGTGGGTGTGGTTAAAAATGGGGAGTGGCCAAAACGTGCTTCCATTAGTGGCCCTCCCCATGTATGCGAGAGAAATTCCGGCCCTCGGCACCGCAGAAGTTGGACAGCACTGAACTAGGTTATCACTCTTCAGTGACTGTTTGGAAACCTTATTAAGGTACTATAGTAAGAACATTTAACAGATCACTTATGGAGGGATCTCAAAATTTCCAACACACATCTGACACTAGCCTGCTGCTTACTAAAGATGCCTGCTCTTTCCCAGAAGCCCTTTTCAAATTTTTAACCTGCACCTACCCTGACCCCTCTGATGACAAGGGGCAGATTCATCAAAGTAAGAGTTCGAATGCGAAATTGGTAAATATGATAATTACGATACGATAATTTCTGATGATCGGAAAGGTCACGAAAATGCTTACGAAAAAATCGTAATAGCCATGATAATATCGTGGTACGATCGCAAAGTCATTAAATTTTTGTATCCGAACGATTGTAAATGGCGGAAAACCTTTCTGACTTTGATCTTTCTGTGCATGATTTTGAAAGCCTCCCATAGGACTCCAATGGCACTCGCAGCTCCAACCTGCCAGGAAGTCTCCCATAGGGCTCAATGCAACTCGCAGTCCAACCTGGCCAAGGAAAGTTCCCATAGGCTCAATGGCACTCTGCAGCTCCAACCCGGCCCAAGGAAAGTCTCCCATAGGGCTCAATGGCACTCTGCAGCTCCAACCCGGCCCAAGGAAAGTCTCCCATAGGGCTCAATGGCACTCTGCAGCTCCAACCTGGCCCAAGGAAAGTCTCCCATAGGGCTCAATGGCACTCTGCAGCTCCAACCTGGCCCAAGGAAAGTCTCCCATAGGGCCAATGGCACTCTGCAGCTCCAACCCGGCCCAAGGAAAGTCTCCGCATAGGGCTCAATGGCACTGCTGCAGCTCCAACCTGGCCCAAGGAAAGTCACAATACCGAAGCTTAAATGAATCCAAAAACTTTCATACTCTGCATGACAAATACGATTTTTGTTGCATAAATTTTGTCCCAAGTATGAAAAAT